>NC_135182.1:25506417-25814144 GCF_041146795.1 Maylandia zebra
GATTTTCCATGAAAGCCTGAGGAATGGTGAGGTGGGAGGCTGGCAGAAAAATAAAATAAAATGCAGCAGTAGTGTATTAAAGTGAGATCTCTGACGTGCAGCTGAATTCTTCAACTTGGCAAGGCTTGGAATGGCCTTGACTTTGAAGGATAGGAGGCAGTGAGGGAAGGAAGTGAAGAAAGACAGGACAAACCATGTGTGGAAAAAGGGGATGGTATTACCCTTCTTCGTTTAACCAAACAGGTCAACTGAGGACTTTTTTTTTTTTTTCGCTCAGTGCAATTACAATGCTGTTCTCTGTGAAACTGCCCGTGTGGTTCTGGCCCTGGCATACTCTCCAATGGATGGGAGGAAATAAAGGATGGGAGGACAGTGTAAGTATAACACTGGGTTGGCAAATTGAGCAGAATCTAAGTGGTGCCTGAGTACTCTGGCAGACAGCATGGCACCTCTAATCACATTGAATCAATCCTCTGTAGAAAGCCCAAGCCAACATCACTACCAAACTCCACCAGTCTCTCACCAGTGTTGTGCATGAGAGGGCTAGTTGAAGCTAAATGGGACTTCCCATGATACAGTAAGGACCGCCCCATTTTTCACTCGCCATGCATTTATGTGCCACTATTACATGCCATTACTGCATTTTCTTCTCTCTCCCATAGTGTGCATCTAGTCTTTTTCTCTTTATGTCCTTCTTTTTTCTCTTCTCTTACTGCAGGCCCATCTAAAGTTGTGATCATCACAGCCTCCAAAGCTCAAAACTGGTTACTAATGTTTTGATTATGCTATAATGGTATTCAAATCTTTTGACTTTGTTAGAATAAGCACACTGTGTTCCATGTACAACAATGTTTTCAGTTGTTGTAGCGTTCACATTTTATAACGGATTTTATATTATATTTATATAGTAAGTAACACATTTTTGAATAGCAGACCTACTTTTATGGTTTCCTTTTCTTGTGTGAATCCTATTTCTTTTTGCCAAAAATCAAGGTGTTTGGATTGTAAACCTTTCAGTTATAAACAAACCCTGGTAAGTGCCTCTCACACATGACATCTCCCTGTAAGAATGTATCTCATACACTATTAGTCTATTAGTCCAGCTGATAGCAATCAGAGGACTATCTTAAGTTTAAAAAAAAATCTTGTCAGAGTAGTTGTAACTTTGTAAAACAACATCTTTGTTGGCATGTCAACTCATTTGAAATTAGCGAAACATTGTTTTATGTGTTAATGCCATCCCTTGTTAGGCACTCCACTGACCTGAGATAATGACTAAAGAAAGGCACCAATAGTCGTGTGCATTGTTGCACAGATTGCGAAAGAAAAGAGCACATTTGGCTTAAGGCCAGCCCCAATTAATGACAGCAGGTCTGCTGAGAAGTTACAAGAAAATAGTCATTTGGAAGCAAAGTAATGGATGCCATGATGCTAAGCTTGTGTGTCAGAGAAATTGTGCCACTGGGCCTGTGTCACAACGCTTAAGTCTGTCTAACATGCATGTGTGTGTATATTAGCTTGTGTATACACGCAAGCCAGAGACATCATGCAAATTCAGTGCACTGTGTCCTGACACTGACATGAGATACATTCAGCATTCTGCATGTTTTTGTTTTAGTGCTTGCCCTTCTCTGTTGTTACCCTCTGAACCAACAGTGATGCAATGTTGCCCTTTGGGATTATAACAGGATTTTTACAGTATGTTCACTTAAGCAAACTAGGTATGCTATACACAAGGAAGGTGCTTGCACAATTTTCACATGGGAAAAGTGTGCAAATAATTTGTGTGATGGGAATAGTGCTATGATTATTGGGCCAAGTCCATAAAGACTTGCTGCTTGTCAAGCAAAATTGGAAGCAAAAGTTGGAAGTACAATTACTTAAATTACTTTGACAAAGTAGATTTATGTGTGTGTACTGAGCACATAAGACTTAAACACAGGCCTTAATAAATCTGATTTGAATCATTTAATGCTGAGGCTGAATTTTTATCCATATTTAAGTAAAGTTTATTTACCCACTAATGTTTATATAACCTCTTACCAAATCTAAACATCTAACCTGTGCACTGATTTGGAGGTAAGCTAATTAACTGTAGCCACTGAATTTCAAGCCTACAACAAGCCTAACAAACATTACCTCACTAGTTCTGAATGTGGCCTCAGTCACACAGGCCTAGTGACCTATCTGCAACCAACTGACAACCAGGAATGTCTGTGCACTTTTGAGAGGTTGCTGGCAGTCACTATGAAATCAACTACTAAAGCCCCATTCACACAGGCATAGTGACCAATGGCAATCATTAGCACCTAGGGAAAAGCGTCTAGCCCGTGAAAAGTTGGTGAGTGCTAGGAGTCATTAGCATGAAACTAGTTGCAAAGAGATGCATTTGGTCACAAATAAAGCAATCATGAGAAGGTTTTTGATGTAGCGCCTCTTTGCAACTGATTCCATCATTCTTTATAAGGTGACAGCAACCTCCAGCAACCACACACAAATGGTCAGTGTTGTCACGTTTTAATGGCACAAATAGTTCTTTATATTATTTTTGTGTTGCATAAAAAAAAACCATCAAGATTTTAGTCACCATATTGAAATCTGTGGAAAGCTGTCAGAGTGTTTTTTATATATTCATGATTGATTATTTTTTACTGGGCAAATACTGGGCAGTTGTGGCTCAGGAGGTTGCCTAGTCCACTTGCCCAAGTGTCCTTGGGCAAGATACTGAATCCAAAGTTGCCCCTAATGTATCCATCGGAGTTTGAATGTGTAAGTGTTGAGTTAAAAAAATGGCTTGGGCATAGAAAGGTGGGTGTATGAATGTGTGTGTAAATGAGGCTTGTGCTAAAAAAGTGCTTAAACTTCTTAAAGCGCTACATCAGTAGAAGTTTATTGATCATAGGCGTACGCAGCAAAGATCCAAATACCTTTTACACTGAAGTTGTTCTTAATTTTATGTAATTTAATTTACTGTGGACACCAGTAGTGCTTGGTTTTGACCATCACAAAAAGGGATCAAATTCTAAAATTTTAAGTCACTAAACTAATCACTTGTGATATTTTTTCAAAGAAGAAGAGGAGTGGAAAGCTGTCTTCCAACGGAAACCACCTTTAGTCATTGTCGGTTTCCTATCCCTGTGCATGTTCAGTAAGACATTTGGACAAGTGAAAACAAGTATGTTACAACACAATTAACTCCTCACATTTCAGTTAACAATTGAGCATAATTAACATGTCAAGAATACATCATGGTACAGCACAACTCCAAATTTTGGATCCTCACTTCTGACCTGACTATTCGCATTTCAAAAGCACTCCTTTCTAACTGCTTACCTATACAGGCATCTAATCATCCATAGAACCATAGAATGCAAAGCAAAAAATATCTCCTAATTGGGCACAGTTGCTTCATTTTTCATGTTTGTTTTTGCTTTGCAATTAGGAGCATTTCAGCTGCCAGTTGGACTGTATACTGTGTTTTTGAGGATGAGTACATGCTTCATAATTTGAATCACAGTGTATTGCAATCATCCATATATTAGAATGGATCAAACACCCTCTCCTCCCTAGAATTTCAGATATGCAAGAATAATTCATTTATGCATTCATCCGAATGAAATGAAAAACTCAAAATACCCATGATAAGCAGCTAGCTCTCAAGAAAGAGAGAGAAAGTTGTATGATTATTCTTTTCACAGAAATATTTGTAGCACCGTAGGAGGTTGGAGCCAGAAATATGCGTGTTGATAAATTTCTATGATGAGATTCAGAAACAGCTGGCTGCGCAGGGTAATTTTCTGGTTTGTTGTCTTCTCAATACTTCCCGCACTCTCTCACATGAGGTGAACGCGCACACGCTCACTCTTACACACACACATAGATATGATGCAGAAGAGAGGCGAACAAGACAAGAGAGGCACGTTGAAGTTCTCCAAAGTCCATACATGGATTCCTTCAGTGGTTTAGCTTGAAGCTATCTTGAAGCAATGTCCTGCAAAATACTCTAATCCAGGCAAATTGATGTAATCTCGGTTTTTTCTTTGTAGAGGAAAAGATGAGCCGGAGACACTTAGTCAGAGAAGCGGTGTAGGCTAAAGACAGTCAGGCCACACCTCAAGCCAGGCCAGAAACCAGACGCTAAATCACAAAGATTTGCTCAAACTCGTATTCAGCCACTGAGTGTGCTTGTTAGCAAAAGCTTGCGAATCCTTCCCCAGAATCATTTCAAAACGACTTAAACAAGACAGGAAGAGCATCAGACACGTTTTACATGAAAGAGTCACGACTGATGACTGATGAAGGTTTTCCCACTCAGTTCTCTGGTTAAATGTGCTACAAATACATTGCGCTGTTTCGTGTGTGTCATAAAGCAAAGGAGCATAATGACACAGAGTCCATTACACACGGTATTTAGAGATTAGACTAACATTGTGGTTTTGTGGCTTGAGTTGTGCTGATGGTAACCATGTGTTTCCAGAGGACATACATACTTTGACTGTGCTGACAAATAATACACTAATGCTTGCCAGCATACCTGTTCCATGATGAAGTGCCATGTGGGTTTTACGGGAACAGGCTCGGTTATGATCAGCAAAGCTAAGAGCCTTTGCCTATACTTTACTGTAGCTTTCAATAATGCCTAAATGCTTTCATGTGTCAGAACCTTTGGCAGATCATTTATTTCTTCAAAACACAAATCTGGCAAACAAATTGGTTCAAATTTCGAGAAAAGAAAATACACTGATTAGGCTTTGTTTTCAAGAGCTTAAGCTTAGAAATTCTTAGTGCAGGCACATTGAACTGGTTGTATTTAATATCTTAGAAGTGTTATTGTATAGCTAGAAAAGCATGAAAACATTCAACTCACTTGCTGTGGGAAAGCAATACGATGTGTTAATAATCATACATGGCTGTTTTTATCTGAGTGTGCAACTTAATTTGATGAGTCAGCAATGTGTAATCATGGATGTGACAACCTCTTATTATGAGTTGAGGTGATTATTTTCAACCGAACAAACACAATCACCCCCAGTCCGAGAAGCACACCAATTATTCACTTGCTCACATCAGCAGCTCAGCATCACTTTCCCTCAAACGTTTTACTTTTGAGTTCTGTGGCAGAGTTTTGCTTGCTTACGCATGAACAACTGCAGTTTCTATAAAGCTTTTAATGATCCATAACTGCCCTGTAAATGTGTGTTTATAGCTGCATTCAAAGCCCCATCCAGTATGTAAAAGGTGGAGGTTTTGCACTTTTTCGGTCAACAGCGTAGCCAAAGGCAGTATTAAATCTCATAGCTTGTTAAAGTTGTTAGATGATAAGAAAAGTTTATCTTTGCTTCTGTGAAATACCATACATACTGATTCACTGTTAAAGTGAAATATATTGTGGTTAAGAAGTTTGACTAATGAATAACTATATTGTACGAAATGTCTAGCTGGGTTTCCAGTGGGCTTGTAATTTGCATTTTATGCATAGTAGCACACTCAAGAGTGTTGCCACAAACAAAACAACATTCCCGTGAGACCTCGAGTAAGAACTTAGCCCGGACATTCATAATGTTTCAACACAGGGTCTTAGTAACGCAGTTGGGATTAAATTTGTAGCTGTGCACCACACCCATAGGCTTGGTTTTCACCAGGCGTGCCAAATTGTTACAGCTCCACAGGCAAGACTAGAAGCAGATGACAGAAACTAGGGTAGTTTAGGTCTACGGCCTTGGAAAAAGGTGTTATTATTAGGATTTTCACTTTACATTCGGTTCTGTTTTAGCTTTGGCTAGGACTCATCTGTCAAAGGGCACATTAATTTTGATGCCATTCTGTATCTGCAGCACTTTCTTCTGTGTCAGACCCCTGTTCATTTTCTTTACACGCCTAAATCAACCTTCAGTGTAAATGTTCAGTCTGCAAGAGTGTAATTTGATGAATAAGTGCTGAAATAATCATATTAATGTGATGTAATTAGGACTCACGTGACACTGTTCAGTGTCACTCAGTGCTCCAGCTGTCTTGCTTTTTGGCTCAACAGCTTGAACTGTTGTTCAGGTAACCTTATAAGCAGCCATGATTAATTAGAAAGGAACACCTCATTTTGTAGCTTTGGCAGGATTCAAGCAACACGTGTGTGTGTGTGTGTGTGTGTGTGTGTGTGTGTGTGTGTGTGTGTGTGTGTGTGTGTGTGTGTGTGTGTGCATCTGTGTATCTTCACAAGACTTAAAACCAATAGACTTGCACGATTCACCCATCTTTGTTTTTACTGATGTGAAATGTTTACTTTAACTGTGGATCACTGTGTCTTTTACATGTTTATGGTGTGCAAATATTCAGAGACACTTTGTGCCTTTGCATTTATATATACATACACGCATGTTTGAGTATTAAAAATAAAAAGCGCAGCAACAGTCTAGACCAGACCTTCCCAAAGTGTGGGGCCCGCTCCCCCTAGCCATTGCAGGGGGCGCGGTATGAAAAGGGAAAAAAACAAAAAAACAAGGCTTGGACACTGCTAGCACGGGGCGCTCACACAAACGCAAAGCAGGAGATGAAGCATAGTTGAATATGTTTCCAAACCAACTTCATTCTAAGCCAAAGACTAGAAAATATGGTGAAGCATATTTTCCCTTTGGTTTCACCTGCACAAGTGCCAAGGTAGGTCTCTTCTGCATAATTGGTTTTCCCTTGGTCGGGAGCACACGCTGGGCTCTCCAAATCACGGGCAAAAAGTATCCCACATTCTTGATTTTTAGTTCACAAACACTTGTAATGACTAACTACTCCTGACATTTTGGAGATGTTAGCTCTTTACACAGTAAAGTTACAGCGGGATACAAATAATATCAGGCTGATCCTGCCATGATTTGTTCCTCCGGTTCAAATCACAGACAAACAGTATCCCACAGCTGTTTATGTTTTTAAACCCATTTTGCACAGAGAGGCATTTTTTGAAAAATGTATTGATAGCAATGTTGAATATTATTACACAGGAAAAAAAACAATTGCACCTAAAGTAATTACATCGTGATGCCTCAGCCTTTCTAAATGGAGGGACAGTAACTGCCCATGTTTATGTAAGCATGTAAAACCTGAAGATAGAGACAAAATACTGTTAATCTGACTATCTGCCATTCTGCAGTTCATCTCATGTAAACAATAACACGGCGCACAGCGTGACGTGAAAAAGGCACATACCTTTGACGTTGCGTGACGAACTCTGTATTCCTCGTCCACACCTAAAGGCAAAAAAGGAGTTTTAAAAAATCTCAGTTTTTGGTGATTTGAAATGCCGTTTACGTGTGAACGAAACAGCTGCATTTTCAAAAATACCCGTGTAGGTGCAGACGTAGCGTAAAAGAGTTAGTAGTTTGTTTTCTTACTACCTGTAATTTATTGCAGATTACTTGTATTTGCTTAATTGTTTACTGTTTGAGGTGTGAAATAAACCGCAATGGAGCAAAATATGGGTGTGTGTGGTTGGAGGATGTGTTTGTACGTGCGCTGGGGGGGGGAATTTTTCTTGTAAAACAAAGGGGGGCCTAGCAAAAAAAGTTTGGGAACCACTGGTCTAGACAACAACAGCAACAAAGATGCACCAATGAAAGTGACAAGTCTGTAGAGCCATTAGCCAATTAGCAGCTATTATGGAAGCTGTGCAATGTTGATACACACTCACGCGCACAACTTCAGGGCCTGTACTCTATCATCTGTATAATTAAGGTGCTTTTCTCCTGAATATTTTAGTTAAGTGTCTCTGCAACAGTGCAGCAACAAGCCTTCTTTGAGCTGTCTTCTCACTGAAGTATGCTGCTCTCAGAGTGAAACCATTAGAAATCACACAGACTACACAGGCGTGATTACAATTATTCATTCGATAACATTATGTTGGTTAGACCTTCACATTGAACATTTTTACACTGAGATTTAAAATGCAATCTAACTACACTCTGAAAGAATAATCAGTGGAAATACAGACTTTTATTACTGATTCCTTCTAAATAGTTATTGTTTATTAAAACTAAATACCAGAGATGCAAAATGCTAAACTTTTCAAGTAAAGAATTTTAAAAAGAGTGGATTTGTTTAGGAAGTGGAGTGCACTGCCGTCCAGGTCTCATTTGGCATAGTTATAAAACCTGTCTTGGGGGGGTGGGAGGCATGTGTGTTGGGGTGTGCAGAAGTTTAATCCTAGCAGATGGAGGAGGATTGGTATCCAAGACAATACTGGCAGAAGGAACGCTATAGGGAGTGAGATGGGAGTAAGGACGCTGTCCTTCAAAGGTTGAATAAAACTGGTTCTAATATGAACACATTGTTGTATCAGGACAGAGCCGTCTCCGCGTAGCCCACAAAACACAACCCTTTCATTCACTTGAGCTAATTATCTCAAGCAGTATTTGGCCTGAACTCTTATGTTGCAACACCATGAAATGAGTTTATTATTACAGTAAAATTAGTGATCAAGTGCTTCACAGGAGGGTTTTCTTTTCTTTTTTTCGCCTGTGGAAACAATAGATTTTTCACATATGAAGCCAAAACAGCTTTTCAGTTTGAGTTGAGTTGGAGATAGCATGCATATGATCATTATTTTACATATTTATTTATTTTGCGTATTATAAAATCATAAAGGAGTGCAGAAGTAAATATAATTGGATTAGTTATGGATTCATATTCATTAAATTTCAAGTACATGTATCATCGGGGCAGTTTTAAACATTTACAGCCAACTCCTTGAATGTCTCCAAAACACAGTCGAGGCCGTGCGTGTGTGTGCATATGCATGTGTGTGTGAGAGAGGGAGCAGAAAGAAAAAAGTAAAAGGAGAGAGAGGAAACTTTCTTTCTGAGTTTCAGAAAGAAAGTTTCTGTCAGCATGTTTGGATTTTTGTGTCTCCTCGTGACAAAACCTCAATGCCATCAAGGAGACCATGTTGTTTCCTCGCTCTCTAATTACCGGCTCTTATGGTCTAGCCTTGTTTAGTTGTCCTACAGTAAATAAACCCTTATGTCAGACTGTTTAGTTTCGAGCAATTCTTTAGCTAAATATGCTGCCAGGTGGGACTGAGTTTTTGTGTACATTCTTTTAGAGGAAAAAAGTATCCACATGTATGTCACTGTGTTCCTTGTTGCTAACGTATACGGTAGACATACATGAGTAAAGCTGTTAGCTGTAGCAAATTCATGACGGATTTGCTTTCCCAAGGGAGAATCCTCAGGCATGTGGGAAGTTATGTGTTTGTCATTTTGCTAGTTAATTAGTTTGAAATGGTCTGTACGCAACAGCAACACAAGCCGCTCTCTGACAGTTTACGTCTGTATAAAACTTAATTGCATCAGCAAATTATTTTGAGGAAAACCAATTACTTTTTTAATGAATCTAATAACAAAATTCCTTTAACTAACATTTTCATAAAGCCACACATATGCATCAGTAATATATTCATTGACAATATCTCTTTTTACATTTGTAGAAACTTAAGAAAAACGGAATATATTTGAAATCTTTTGTCATCTTTCGGCTTGGTTAAGCTGTGAGAAAGATGTTTATATTGGCCCAAGGCATGTCTTATTTATTTGATATTTAAGATTACATTTATTTTCTTAAACATGAAGTGTTTTTGTCTCGCAAATCTAACCACTGAGGGAACTCCCAGGTTTCCTTGTTTGGTGAGAGTTGTGCAACTTGTGCACACCTGACATCCACTCCTTATCACCCCCTGCTGACAACATAACATGCCAATGCATTCATTCACATAACAAGGTTAACCAGCCAGCAATTATGTTGCAACCAAATGTAATCATAAGTGAAAAAAAAAGAAAACAAAAAGTAGGGAACAGGTTTGACCAACAATACCCACTTTGGCTATGTAGTCAGAGAAAAGAGGTGAGAAAGAAGAGGAAAGACAGAGAGAGGCGGGAAATAAAAATAAACCATTTCCACACGGTTTCATTTACAAGTAACTGTTTTTTTTTAATTAAAAAAGTTAAAAACTAGCAGAAATTCCTTGTCTCAATAAAAGGTAATTGAAATGTCATGTCTCAAAATACCGAAGGAAAGACAGAAAGGAAGGAAACTTTTGCACATGTTTACTTTATATGGGATTAAAAAATGCATAAGTGCTTCAGAGGGTTAAACACACCAGTTCTTTCTGTCTTCTTTCTGATTTTTTCTTTTTTTGGCATCATTCTGTAACTGATCTCAAACCAGGAACATCCCCTGGACAGTCCAAAGCATTCGCTTGCAGCAATTTTACAAGATTGGGCTGGAAATTGTTTATATGTCTTAAGCAATACTTTGAATAGAGCAACATAGCGTTGCACTGCAGTATTGGTCCTTTGATTTTAGTTAAAGACTTTTTGTCTAACACTGGTTTTGTGCTACATGAGTGGACACAGATTTAACCGATACTTGCACCAAAGCAGAAACAAGCCAGTCAAGAGTCATGCAGGAAAACATAGGAAATTAATGATAAACTGAAGAGCATGCCGATTTCTGCAAGAGCTCCATATAGTTTGAGGTTTTGTTGATGGGAACTGTTTATTGACAGTGTTAACAGAGAACAATAGTCACATTTAACAACCAGTCTTTTTCCTATTTATATCAAAACAAACTCACGAAACAACTGAAAAATCTGCCCCAACATGATTTATAAATTTGGCCTTGTCACCCCCACCCACTAAAGTGTGACAGTAGAGGACATGATCATGAGTGGATGTGGAAAGACGCCTTGCTCTGCTTCACTCTGTCATGGCTGGTCATTCAGACTTATCAGAGCCATCTCTCTCTAAGGGTAAGAGTGGGGGGATTTACCACATGAACCATAACCCAATTATTCATTGGTGCAAATCCAGGAAATGGAGGGGCAGTTGGGTTTTTGTTTAGTTGTGTAGTTAGACACACTCAACTGAACACATTCTTCATACGATAAGAGTGAATGCTCCATGTGTGATGCTGTAATTAACGTCTTTTCCCAGCATAAAGATTTCCTTTCCTTGATCTTAGATCACAGACGTTCACGGGGAATTGGTTGCATCTGTGAAAAACACGAAGGTTTTTATAATCAGATGCTTCGACTCCCTTTAATCAACTTTTAATAAATTTGACACCATCAGCAAATTCAAGACGGGGAATAATCCTGTCTATACTACGTTGTTTTCAGTACATTCAAAGAAATATTGCACCTCCATTCAATTTCTGATAGCAAGCTGACACATGGTACTGTCGAACAAATGTTACTTTAAAAACAAATATTAGTATTTCTCTTTAATGGATGCATAAAATTTTTTAGTTGTGTTCTTCTAGTCCACATGAGTATAATATTGTAAATAATCCTTCTAAGAAAATAAAAGGATGGGGGGGAAAGGGTGAAAAGTTGTGGTGCTGGCAATGGTAAGAAAGCCTCCGTGGTATGATGTTTGGTGTGGGGAGGATAGTGTTACATGCCAGCAGCCTGCTGGCTTCTCCTCCTGCTGTACGCTGTGCGTATGGAGGAATGTGCCGTCTGAGAACCACAGGGAGGAAGAGAGTACTGACAGCAAGCAATAATCACAGTCAGCTTTTCTGTTTGTTTGTTTGTTTGCATGTATGTTACTGCATAAGAAGGCCAAGTCTTGGAGGCTTCAAAGCTGCTTCTAAAAAACATCTGTTCTATGAGTTTGGAACGCTAAAACAGCCTTGTCAGAGCACATGATGACTTACAATTGCGGCTTTAAATCAATATTTTCCTCCATCTCATACTGGATTGTTCCACTGGCAAGAGTTCAAGATGGACAAGCGCTCATTGAGAAGGGGGGGGGGGGGGGGGGGGGGGGGATGCTGGAGTGGATAGATGGGAGGCACCCATTGCATTCTTTCAATTCACCACAATCAGAAACAGATTTCCAGCAATTAGTCTGAACTAACTTGCAGGTTTATTGACTAAAAACATAGTGACAGTGCCTCTCAGACGACCAAATGAAAACGATAACTACTAATTGTGTTTGACTGTCAGAATGAAGATCCTTTAAATGCCAAGTTATAATCTTAGTCACTTAGAACTTGAATTTGTTCACATTCTTTTCATTCTAATGGGAGTTTGCCATTTTTAATTGTGCTCTTTTGTGGCAGCAGTGACTTTGGTGTCTAAAAGAAATAAAATCCTTTCCAGATTTGAGTATAATTCATCTAATATTCTACAAACATGCAGAATGAAAAAAATAAAAGGAGATTCTGCTGTGAAGCTAAAGCCTGTAAACTGTGAGCCCAGAATGACCATCCTTTGAATTGATTGCTAGCTGTGGGGCCTCTTGTATTAATCTCGTTCAGTGTGTAATAAGTGAATTAGTGGGATGTAGAAGATGATGTATGACAAAGGCTGGCATGTCTAAAACCTGCTGTAAATCCACATGCCACAGTCACTTAATAATGCAGTCAGAGACCTCCTGGCATCATTCTTCACTGTATCCATTGACAACCTGAAGCTCATAAATTTCTCTGGTGGTTTTTTAAGCTGACTGCTAAGTTATTATTGTTTCTAATATTTAGGTTAAATATACTGCAAACTAACAACTGATTTACCGAAGGATGGTTTAACATCCTACAAGCTACATAACTCACTGAGCTCGACAGATGGCGAAATTAAAACTGCTGTCCTTGATTTGCAGGATTGTGTTATATATGCAATAATTTAATGGCGCAAATGTTATTCTAAAGCTGTGAAATCTGTAGGTTTGTTGACATCACATTTAGCTGTGTGTTCAGTGGTTTGTTTTAAAGTTTAGTTTAATTCAGTGACTCCATATTATTATCATTACTTCAACTGGGTACTATATTCCTTAGCAGCCTTATTTGTAAATTAAACCTTCAATAGAGGCTAAAACAATATTTATTTTTATTTGATTTAAGATGAATGTATGACAGGATAAAAGATATTTCATCAGTAAACTGATAAAATGATTTATATTCACAAGCAGATATTTCAAATCCAAGTGAAGCGGCATTGTTTCTCTGTGTGTGCTATGTCCTTTAACTTTTCCCATACATCACAAGCCTTCAACCCCCCACCACAACAGCTGGCGTCTCAGCAAGTGCCATGACGTTACACTGCCACCCCAGCCTTTCAGTATACGTCAAGTATTGTGGTGTCAGGGGCCCCTAATGGCCTTCAAAGTAAAATGCAGACAGTAGAACGAAATACACATACGACATATGTCCTTCAGCACAAAGATAAATAAAATTTCATCCTACTGTGGGTGAGTATTACAACATGGAAAACAGTATAAACAAATAGGTATTTTGGTTCTTCAGAATTATATGTTTATATAGTATGAATTATAGGTTAAACATAGCTAGAAGCTTAAATATAATATAAATTTGTCAATGTTATATTACAAAACAGCCGCATAATATGACAAAACAATTGTGTTTGTACCCTTATTTAATAATCCTGTGTGACTCACTGTTCTTTTGCACTTTTGCAGTGCTTTACAGTTTTTGCCAAAGCAGGATTGACACCATAACATCATACTGTTGTCTGCCTCAGTTTCCAGTTTAAAAACAAGAGGTCACTAAAAGTCAAAGCTTAAACCAAAACGAACAAATAAATTAAAGTATGGCCTTTAACCACAGACTTTATGTTATTTATATATTTAATAAATAAATAAAGTTTCTCATGGTGCTTATGTGGCTTTGTTTAAACACGGGCTCACACTGCATTTTCATTCATAATAGTAACTGAGCCAAATGTAATCCATTATGATCAGATATTTTGGGAGAGAATAAACACTCTTTAAGTGTAAGGAAAGATTTGGTAAAAGAAAACATAGTGCAGACTGTTGTTTCTAGATAAACCCATTACGTTTATCTCAGCCCCTGCTCTCCATTCGAATTGATTCATGTTACAGATTTCGGTGAAATAGACGATAAAATACGCTGAACTGCTGAATTCGTCATTCTTTTTTTTTCTTTCTTTTTCTTTTTTAAAGACGCCTGTGGTAGAAATTCTAAAATGACCTGTGATGAACTTGAACGCTGTTTTGATGTATATAAGACTCTGTAGGACCCAGCGGAAAACTCCTCCAACCGGAGGGAGACGGAGCAAGAGAGAGTGAGAAAGCTGAGTGGGGAGAAGACGTTCCCAGATTAGTCAGTGGCTTCATGGAGTTATGTGTCTCTGATCCGCCGCCATGGATTGCAATCCGCGATCACTCCTTTTCGTTTTACTTCTTTTGTTGTCCTGCGTTATCCCCGCGTTTCCCGTCTTCTATCCCCCCAATGAAGGTAAGGGAACTCAGGCTGCGGACATGTGTGTTTGTGTGTATGTGCGCACTTGTGTTTATGTATGAATGGTGCGCTACGGCACGTATCGCGGTCAGAGCTGTGCGCTCGTCGAGGGCTTACTGTCTAAATTATAGTCTCAAAAATCAAAGGACTATCCAGAGCGAATCACGGTGACACCGGACATCACCGATAAAACTGGATCAGATCGCCAGCAGATAGTAATAATCAGAGAGTAAACTTGAATCCAAATCCGAACAAGCCAGACAAGGTAGCGCGATTTCCGATAATTTGGCTAAGATGACTTAATAGTTTTCAAATAGAGATGAATAAACTAAGTGATGTCGAGACAGCTCCCAAAGACGCGTGATTGTGGGACGAATGGACGTAAAGAAACTCCAATATTTGTGTTTATATGAGATGTGCGTGTCTGTCTGTTTTACCCAAGAATCCATTTGGGGTAGACGCCCCAGTTACTGGGTAACTGTGAGCTTAACTCAGTTTTAAGGCAATAAATAGAATATGAGAATATTCGCATAGTGCGTAAAAACGTGGCTGCTTTTTTAATGGGTTCGACTCGAATAAAGATTAAGTCTATCTTTGTGATCATGTAAATCTGCAGTTTCACGACTTTTTTAAAAGTTGCATTTAAAGCCGATTTCATGATAAATGAGCGACAAAGACGTTGCACTTTATCTCTCTTTAGGTCTTGGTCGCTTTCTAGGCGAATATAAGCTTGTGGCAGTATTTTGAAGCCGGGGCAGAAAAAGGCTACGGTAGACACGTCCACTAGCAGCACAGTCATTTATTCAAACATATGAAACTAAACTACAAACAATAAAGAAAGGGAAAAAAAAACCTTTACACAACAGAGGGAGGTTTGGTTTGAACTTTGTAAATTATTGGTTTACATCCTGACATCTTTAAAACTTTAACATGTTCGGGTCAAAATGTGTGTATGTGTGTGTGTTAAGCAGGGGCAGTAAATACAAATGCACTCTGAGGATGAGCTCCAACCCTTAGCACTCCACAAGAGACAGAAAAAAATGTAATTGAGTTTATTTTTAATGTCCAGTTCTCTGTGGTTTATGTCACATCAAGTAAGGGATAATGTTTAAAGTTATTCTGGGTAAAAGTCCGAAAGAAAAAATGAAAAATGAGTCTGTAAATGTGAATAGAACCTATTAACACGATAGCCATCTAAATGGTGCTTTATGTGAATTATCAGCACAAAGGTCTCAGTTTAGGATATCCAACAGTTTAAACCTTAATGGCGAGAAAGTAATGGAATCCGTCCGTATACTGTAGATGTTTCAGTTTACACCACAGTAATTGAATGTTCAGAGACAAACCCACCCCGTGTAAACTTCCAGATCAAGGCTGATGTTGTTGGAGAAGTTTGGAAAGTTTTGGACGTTAGTTTGTAGGTCACGCCAAAGGATCTGTTTTATAATCCAACGATTATCAAACTAAAAGTTTCACTTGTCGCGCACTTAATAAATGAATTAATTCATCAGGCCAGTCACATTTCAGTGGATTTTCTTCTGACCCTATAAGTTTTGTGATTTCTTTTAAGCCATCAAGCCTAAAATCAATGTTTTCTTAACGAAAAATGTTTGTGGAATGTAAACCATTCATTTGATGCAAAAAAAAAAAAGACTGTTCCCTTTTTTATGCACAGCATTTGGTGTCTGGGAAATATATCTCCTTAGTTGTTAACGCAATGCAAGAGAGCATACGATTTAATTTATGGTGTTTGACACGAAGGCATGGGTCGGGAAAATGTGCAGTTCTGTGGTGAAGCAAAAAAAAAAAAAAATAGAAAAGAGTCAAAGCCACCCAGGCCTAATGCAAATCTACATATAAGCATTTGATTGAAAAATAAGACTGGTGAAGTTTTAGTTTGGCTCACGATGGTAAAAAAATAAGCAAATACACATTGACCCTAAAAAAATACACACAATTCCACTGGTAGGAGTGTGTTAGTATTTTATTGTGCGTTTGGAGGAAAGGGAGAAAGTGAGACGATACAGAACGCGGAGTGAGTGGGGCGGGGGATAATTTAAGAGTTTAGGATAAACGTGTAATTTATACGAGTGAATATCAGAGAGAAAAGAAACGATGAGAAGACACACACACACACACACACACACACAAACAGATAAACTAACTAAACAGTTTGCATGTTAGCTGGAACAGGGAAAGTGTCAATACAATGAAGAAATCAGGCAATTACGTTCGCCCTCCAGAGTCATAAATCAGCCAGAGAGTGTCAGTATCGAGCTGCCTCGTCTATACAGCACATTGTATAGAAATTCATATAGACTTGTACACCACAAATATGAAGACGACAAAGACGTTTTGAATCACTTAAGCGCTGTTTCTCCGGTTCGGGTTAAAAGTTAAACAGATGGAAACACACGTCTGTTTTGGTCAACTTTGACAGTCCTCACGATGAAAGAGAACTCATATCGATCATTAATTTCTACAAGTAACAAAGTAGAAAAACATAGTAATTTACTACAAACCTTAGAATGAGCTCCACACACATTTTTTTCCGTGACACAAAAGAAAATCAGAGGTATAATCACAGAGTATATATGCACTTAAAGGGCTTTCTTGGATCTTTCTTAATCTTTATTTAGATCATAAACTTTTGCTTTAAAAATAAAGCAGACAATAAACACGCTGGAAAGCTGTACCAATTTTGAAAATACTGATTTTCATAAACATAATGTGACGAATTCGAAGACACTCTTTTTTCATGATCTTTTACGTTGAACTGTAGGTCACTGTTTACACGACCGAAACATAACGTCACTTTTACAGGCTTTATTTTTTATTTCACGCCAATAAGTTGAAGGTGATAAAATCTACCCTGGCGCAGAGATTATAAAACAGTCCACTTGACCATGGGGGGCTGTTTGTACGTTTAAAACTCGATGGCCATAAAAACATCTTCTGTGACTTCGCTGACGTCTTACTGTAGTTTATATAAGCTATCAGTAAATTAGGAAATGAATCAAGTGCGTTATAACAAGTAAAGGAAAAAAAAAAGCATCAGGATAGAAAAGAAACCTCAAGTTTAAAAGGATGACGACAAACTTATGATGTTTTCCTCGCGTCTGTACTTCGTTGAATTTTCCGTCTCCGCACCGCACCTCAGCAAGCATTTTTATTTAATTTTACTGTGTGGTTTTCATTAGGTCTTAATGATCCCGTAAAACTTTAGGGAAAGTTTAAGGAAATACAGAGAAACGCCTCAGTAATAGATTTCAGCGGAGAGGATTCATTTTCACTTTGAGAAGCCTTTGAGGAGACTTTGTGCTGACATTAGCTATCCGATATCGTTTAAATTCCACATAATTAGAAGAAAAAAATATCTAAAGTTTCGAAAGTCATTAGTTTCTATGATGTGGTGCAGCATGTCCTTCTAGGTGGTGTAATGCTGGCTCGCTGCGGGACGTCCGGAGGCCTCTGGTATTTTTAGTCGGCGTTAGGGAGGCTTGGCCCGGAGAGCCCGGCTCAGCAGTCCCGCTGGGGCTAATGTGCGTCTCAGAGCGATGGTACTTTTCAGAGGGGATGGAAATGTGCGCAGACGCAAAATACCCCTCACTCCCGTCCCCATGTATTCTAAATGCCTATATTTATATGTGTATGCTGACCGAAGGGTGTCATCCTCATTTTAACGTTTCATCTTCAGAGTTAGGCGAAAAAAATCCGTATTTAGGGAGACTACATGTGTAGATATACAGTACGTGGTCATGGTGTGCAGGAGTGCTCTATGCCTTTATGTCTGTGTAAATTATATGAGAAAGAAAGAAAGAAAGAAAGAAAGAAAGAAAGAAAGAAAGAAAGAAAGAAAGAAAGAAAGAAAGAGAAATGGGAGCAGAGGGGCTGGGCAAGCAGCAGCAACATCAGACAGAGCGACTCTGCTCTTGAATAATTCATAATGGGAGGTGAACACTTCACCCTTTAACACAGACACAAGTCGCTTGCTTTGCCTGCACTGCGGCCTGCCAACCTTCAGATGCATGGAACCAGGCTGCAAAGCATCATCCACTCTTTCAAATAGCAGATATTGATAGATAAGGACATGTGTTCTATGCTATTCTATTATGGAGGAAGCTGATTCTTTGGTCATGCCCCTCTCCTTAGTCTCTGACTGACTGACTCTTCTTTCTCCCCTCTAACATCAGCTGTGAAACATGTGGCTGCAGTGGAGAACTATTTCATGAGATTTTGTATTGTACAGTTATTATTTTCATCTGAGCCGTTACTCATGGTAACACTGGCATCAGAAAAAGTACCCTTTCTTGCTTTGTTTGCTACAGTGTTCAACACATAATATGCCAAGCGATATAGGTCACCAGCAAGTGAAAAAAGGATGTCTTCCATTCCTCGGGGCTAGGGTTATGAGTGTGGGCGTTTGATGGTGACCTTAGTTTGC
Source organism: Maylandia zebra (assembly GCF_041146795.1). Lineage (NCBI taxonomy): Eukaryota > Metazoa > Chordata > Actinopteri > Cichliformes > Cichlidae > Maylandia > Maylandia zebra. The sequence goes on from NC_135182.1 coordinate 25,525,118, forward strand.
TTTATATATTGATTCACCTGTTTCTACCTCTGTGATGTTTTGCTCCCTCCCAGAAAGGCTGGCTGAGTTTGCTATTAATACTCGTAGTTCCCGTTTAGAGGCACTCCCTGTTGGGGCAGGGGCTATATGCTTGGCTGACGCTAGCTTGCTAACTGACTGTGTGTGTGTGTGTGTGTGTGTGAGAGAGAGAGAGAGAGAGAGAGAGATTGAGCGAGAGAGTAAAAAGACTGTCAGCAAATGTTGATGTGTGCACTTGTGTTTGCTTGAATGCGCATGTGTGAGAAAAACTGCACGTTTTGGTCAGGTTCTACAAAAAATGAATGCATACAGTAGATGTGCGTGTCCATGTCCAACTACATCATGTGCTTGCAAACGCTTTCCTTTGGAGGATTTCATGTGTTGGCATCATTTGACTACCTCTCAGTATATAGCGTTTTTTGTGTTTCAGAGTATCTCAGTTCTTCTTGCTTCTTAGTTGAGGATGCGTCCTTTGTGTTTGTTGTGCTTTGCATGTATTTGTGAACGTACATGCATTTGTGCGCATGTGTGGGTACTGATTTCTTCAGCCAAGTGCAGCTGGAGGGGGCTTTTTACTCCTGCGATATGAGAGCTGTCTAATTTTCTGCTCTCAAATTCCCTCACTCGGCTCAATTTGAGTGTTGGGCTCGGCTCGTTGAGAAATGTAAATTGGAAGCAATGGCCCTGGATGCTGAGCTGCTATTATCTGACATGAACAGATAGCTTCATTAAACTCTAATATGAATGTGTCCACTGCCACTCAACTGGCTCAGCGGTTTAGCATGACTGCAGCTCAGGTGAACATCTATTGTGTTTTGAGTCCAGAATAATAAATCTAGGTGTTTGTGTCTGCCTTTCTATGCTTCATTTTAAGGTCCTTTTATGCCACATTGGCTGATGTTTACCTGATAAGTCTGAAACAAAGAATCACTTCCTTCTCCAACTTTTTCTGTAGTACAAAACAACAACCCATTCACAGAGAAGTGAGATCGCTTCTTCTTGCAAATTTAGATCCCGGTGCTTGACAGGGGTAGATTGTGTTTGACTTAAAAGGCTTCCCTGTGAGCCAGCGGTCCATCATGACTTGATAAACACTTGATATGTGGACATTCTTGCTTACTGAAGCCTTGCACAGGAGAATGAAGGAAGAATGCATTCTTCATATTCTCACAGTGAATAGAGTTACAGCTGCAGGGCCTCTACTGCACTGCTGCTTCACTTTGCTGTATGTGTCCACTTGCGTTGCTAAGTGTTTGCTACTTGTTTGAGTGTTCAGAGCTGTCGACTGCTTTGCTCTCAACGGGATAAGTAAAAAGAGGCTGAGTCAGTGTTGCTGGAACTGATGAAGTGTATTGCTCTTTTTTTCTTTATAATAAATGGTTGTCTGTCCTTTACTTTTTTACCAAATTCACATAATCCTAAGCTACATTTTCTATTGCACAGTAACATATTAAAAGTATAATGTGTCCCAATTTAGCCCACTGTAGGTTTATGTGCTTTTTTTCTCCACCATACCATTGCTTGTCAGAAACATTATATTTAAGCATCCTATTTTTCCTCAGTACTGTTTGAAAAACAGGACTAAAAGGGATTAACTGTAAATAATTTACGTCATGAACACCACCAAAATCTTTTTGTGTATTTTATTCTAACTACATAAATTGTTGTTTGAGGTGAGAGCACTAAGCTTTATTAGTCTGAGCTTTGTGTCGCTAGACAGAATCTATTGCCAAATTGCTCGTGACAGTTTGGTTGCTGAAGTGGGGCATCCTTTGAGCATAAAGCTGCCTTCACATTCCTCACTCCATGTGTCATGACCCATGCTGACAGTTGTATTCAATGACAATTATTCACTCCACAGCCAAGTGTATACACTAAGAATAGAAAATGCTTCAGCTCCTTTTAAGATACTCTGTGTCAGAGTCAATTTGGCCATCACATCTACTATTCACAAGTGTACTTCTAATTATGTTCTGTGGAGGTAGGCAATAAAAGCGCTTTCACAAGTAATTTGTGACTTCAAAACTTCTGCACAACAGACATAGTTATTCGTTCGGTCCCTTAAATTCCATAATTTGAATCCTGTTTTGCTAAGCCAGAGCCTGCACTTGCATGATTTAACCACTGAAGCTCCTTGTCTTATTTGTCCTCAGTCATATTTCCTCTATTAGACATGGATCCCCTTCTGCTGCTTGATGTGTGTTTGAAAAGAACGAATTTCTGGCAGGAGACACACTTAAAACTGTTTTTTTCCATTCATTCTGGATTGGATTTATATTTTGATTTCAGTGTGGCCAATTGAATTTCGGACCACCTCTGAAACCGGTGATTGCATTTGAATTTAGATCCAATAGAGTTTTGCTTCACCTGGTTACACTCTATTTTCCATGGATATGTGTGTGGGTCGGTAGAATGGGGGTCAGATGGGTCAAAAGAAAAGTCTTTAAAAAAAGAAAGAAAAAAAAGGAAAAAAGACATCTGGTGGTTTTTGAAAAACTGACTGTACTTTAGTTCAGTACCTTTTCAGGATATTTTCATTGTTTGCCCAGTGAAGTTTTGATTTGATGCCTTACAAAGCAAGGATACAAAGCCTACTTTATTCACTTACCTTCAGAACAAGGATGTGTTGGAGAAGTGAGGACAATTTGACCAGTCTTAACTTTCTTCTCTCTTCCAAGAGCCCCTTAAGTGTTAACACTTAGTTTTAGAGTTAAATCGGTTTAGGGACGGGTAGGCTAAGGGTCTAGGGAATGGGTTATATCAATGAATCTCCTCACAAAGACATCAGTACAAGTGCTTGTGGTTGTGTGTATGTGCATATGTCTGTGTGTGCGTGGGGGGCAGCTGAGTAAATAGAGTCATGATCAGTGCTTGAGGTTGGTGAATCCTCCTGTGGGATTAGATAAAGGCTAATTGGGGCTAACAAGGGCTAGACACTCATATGTTTTCTTTGTTTTTCCTCTCTCTCTTCCTCACCACAGTCAACCTGTTAGACTCAAAAGCAAGCCAAGGGGAGTTAGGATGGATTTCCTACCCATTACATGGGGTGAGTATCTTCCATCTCTATATTTACCCACATCATGCCTGAATATGTTTGCATTTAGGAGACAGATCCAATAACATGAATTGAATGTCAGCTTCAACCGTGAAATCAGCTTTTTCAGATTTTTGTCGTTCTCACTATGCCGTGTTGAAACAATCATCCAATGACGATTAACCCACTTTTTTAGGCATTTTGTTCATTTTTTTATCTAGCAGGGTAAAGTATTCAGAGCTTACCATACAATCATACTGCCTGTATATGTGTTTGTGTTTTTGAATACATGTATGTATAAATAAAGATTAAACATGAAAAAGCATACATTTTGGACTTTTGGTCCAAAAACATCTGCAAAAGAATTCCAGATTTACTTCCAGCCTCCCATTAACAACTCAGATAGCGTTTAACAGGAAATTCCATCAAAAGCTGACTTGTTGCACAATGTGATGTTGCCATGTTAGTATTGTTCCTACAGTATCTTAAATAATGGTGTTAAATGGCCATCACTGACTAGACACACTGTTCTCATGTCATACTTTTAATACCTTTGTTCCAGAAATCATGGGTTTATATAATCATCATCAAATGGGTTTATATTAACCCAAATCATATTTTTGTTTTCTTAACATCAAGTAGTTTTGGTGATTAAACCAAACAAATTACATCTCAGTTATGCAGGCCTAAACACTGGTCAATGACCCCATGATAACTAGCGGTCACTTGGAAAAAATGTTCATTCCCTGACTGACTGGCGAATGGTTGTGAGATGTAGCTTTGTGTTGTTTTGTGAAATTGGTCATGAACAGTGATGCACTGAAAAGGTTCTTGTGATTGCTTTGATCGCTACCACATTGGCGCGGATGCCAGTAATTTCTTTGGAAGATGATGAGTTGTCTGCAAAAAATGCACCAATTGCTTACGGAGAGGTTATGGAATTGTGAACAGTGCAATCGGAAATGGAGATGGTGTTCTCTGTTTCCAGTTTGTGTTGCACTTTTTTATGTCTCACTATCACTCCGTGGTTACTTAGTGAGTGTTTGTGGACAAGTTTCAAGTTTCGTTGCAAACGATGGGCAGTTGTGTCATACTGCTAGTCACTAAAGCAATCGCAAGGAAGTTTTTAGAGCACCCTTTTTGCGACCGATTTCAATCAGTCAGCAACTGCTTGCCATCCGGTTGGGGAATATATATTTATCCCTAGTGACCTGCAGGTTGACAAAGGGGTCATGTATCAACCTCTAGGCCTGTGTTGCTGAAGCCTACACAAGTATTGTGTAAAATTAACAGAATGTGACTGAAAACAAGCAAAAACATTAACTTCATCTAAAAATATTAACTCAACTTTGACTTTCATAAACACATGTGTTTTAATCTATTCATTTACCACAATGTCAACTCTATGTATTTTCTTCTATTGATAATACTTCTGCCCCACAGGGCTAATGGTGCTAGTGTTTTATGGCCTTATTCTCAGAGTAGCACAGCTAGGACATCACAGCAATCTGATAGGTCAGTTCAATCAGTCGCCATGGACCAACATTAATTTATAGTAGTATAAACAACACCCACCCACATGGCAATATCAAGTAAACCTTTGATTTGCTAATCCATAATATGCAACACTTCATTTTGTCTGTCTTTCATTATATTACAGAAACTACTGTAACCTTTTATCAAGCATTTTTCCAAGTTTGTTTTATCCATTAATGCAATTGAAATTAACAGGAGCACAAGGAGGAATCACATTAATATTGTTTTTAGTATTAGCATTATTTCATTGGATGTAAAAAAAAAAAGGTCATATATCAGTCTCTGCTTCTAAAATCCTCCAATGGGCTCTCGTTCAGTGTTTATTTCTCCAACTAGTTAGACTTCTGTGCCTCTGAGCAAGCCCACTGTCTCTCTCTCACACACAAACACACACACTCATTCACACACGCACACACACACTTCCTTCTTTCTCCTTTATTAAGTGTTAGAATTACTCCTTGGCAGTGGCTTAAGGTAATCCAGTCATTTGTTCCATTGAGCTGCCAAACCTTGTTTCTCTCGGCCATATACAGAGCTGGCACCAACAGAGCACTCGGTTTTTTCATGAGGTTCAACCACAATGAAAAAATTACCCAAAGGAAAAACTTCAGGTCCTTAAAATGTATTTAGTCAAAAGACAATTGCAACCTACACAACAACTGCATGACCAGCTGACAGGCCAGATTGATGTTGTGTTGATAGACATTATTCACATGTAAGCAGCTAGGGAAATACTCATTGATACGGCTATTTGATCCAGCGCTGGACACCAGACTTTTTTGACAGAGGTTAGGCAATTTGTGCAACCATGTCTGTTTTACTTCAAGTTTTTTGCTTTGACCAAGTTCAGATGAAGAGCGTGTGGTTATATAATTCATAAAAATGCTGCAGGAATGTGAGTCAATGTCATTGTTAAATGAGAATAACTCCAGAGAGATAGAGAAGGGAATGGGGGGAGGATCAAAAAGAAGGAGACTGATAGAGGGATGAAGAGAGAGGGGTGGGGAGAGGGAGACGGAAGCAGGGAGAGGAAAGGACAGGAAGGAATGAGGGAGAGAGAGTCACACACACAGAGATATTGCTGATGATCAAGTCCTCAAGGTGAATCATCTGTAATTACTCACGTCATCCACTGACTGCGCTCCGATAAGCAGAGTGCCCTGAGAGACTCCTGCTCACAAATGATTTCTCATAATGTGGCAGTGGCACTGAGCCCTCACTCCCTCCCTTTCTCACGCACACATACATACACAGACAAACACTCATTCACATTGATGGAGAGGCCGTGGCTATTGGCCTACCGAGACACAACGTGCTCCGGTCAGAACAAATTAAGAGCTTAGCCTCCCCAGGATGTTCACTCCAGAGCCACCGACTGGACTGATGAGTGCATGAGTGTGTGTGCGTGTGTGTCTGTGTGCGTGTGATCCAGATATACAGTTATCTGTCTTGGAAGCTGGCTGATTGCTTAGCAGTGTCCAGGGGGCTTAGCCCATCACTAAAGAGTGTTAAAGATTACATTCTTGCATGCTTTGAAAGCATTCTTCAGCAACAAACCAACACCCTAGACACTGGCTGTGCATACAAAATAGAATTAATGGATAATTACAAACTAAAGTCCATTCTTCATAAGAAGGGAGAATACAATGTCCTTTCTGGTTGTACTTGGAACTTAGATTCATTGTTTTTCAAATAAATAAAGTCGCTGCAGCATTTAGACCCAAAGTGTTTACCACAAGTTATAGCTTAACTCTAGTTTGATTTTCTGATTAAATACCAAGTTTATGTCAGTTATTTGCTACATGCTAATCAGCAAAAATAAAAAAGTTTAAAACTATTTATACAGTAAAAACATTGCCTTGTAATTGTTTTTACATGGGTTCAACAGTCTACATTACTGTGTCAGACTTTAGTAAAAGCGCAGTAACATTTGTATTGTTGATGATAAAGAAGCTTGACATCTGTAGAATAAAAAGCCAGTGCTCACAGTATGTGAACTTTGCTTATAGTGTCTGGACTCGCACAAAAATTGAACCAAAACACATTCACACCTCACATTCCAATTCTCAGGTCTGGAATGAGAGGGTGAGGTGACAGGCAAATAATAGCAGGGCTGATTATGCTTTGGGATCAGGCCCACCAGTCAGCCTACTCTTTCTCTTTCTCTATCTGTCTTCTTTCATTTTGACAACTGCTGTTTCAGCTTCTTTAATCATCCAAGTGCTTAAAAGCCCCCGCGAACTGCGTCTACTTCATGTGCAAAATCAGCCTGACCAGATAAACTGCTTTAAAGGGAGAAAGAGAGCAAACCTATCCTTAAACAAGGATTAGTTTGGTAATGCAAGAGACCAGAGGTAAGGAGGAAGGGGGAGGGTAAAATGATTTATTGTTACTTTCGTGTTCCTGAGATAAGTTGGCACAAATCCTGAGGAGTTTATTTTATTACATCCTATTAAAAGTTGTATGCATTATACAACTGTACTGATAAGCACAGTCAGATTTTGTACTAAACCTCCCTAAACTATGAAAATCTTACACCTCGGTGTTACAAAGAAGCATTAGTAACGAGTAAACATATATTTTACCAGTGCAGTGAAGATCATGGCATTTTTGAGGCAAGCGTGTCTTAAAAAATGAAAAAAGTAAAGAAAAAGAACATTAAGAACTTTGACAATTACAGTACTCACATTTTTCTTTCTTGAGTACTGTTTAAATATAAATGAACAGCATTTGTGATTCCAGCATCCCCAAACAATTGCCATCAGCTAGTCTGTCCTTGAACAAAACACAAACAATGGCAAAGCTCAGGGTCGCACATAAACAAGAGATGGGATGAATACAAGGAGGGATCACATAAACATTCAGGTTTTCCTTTGGCCGGACAGAGTGATGAAATATCCTCTATTTGATATGTTGCAGTTGTTGAGCCTGTAACCCCAAAGACCTCTGTGCTCTAAGCTTCTCGACCAGCATTTGTTGCAGACACTCCGGCTTTTAGGATCACCATCTCCAGCTGTAGAGATTTAACAGAACGTTTTAATTATAATTGTTTTCTTTTTCCGTTCAGTAATCTGATATCCCAAAATCACAAATAGCCAATTTTGGCAAATGAGTAAATAAAGAGCTTATTTTAAAAGTAAAAACCAAAATGTGAACCATTATGGTTTTGATTTTAACAGCAAGTAATTGTTTTTCTCCCGCAAATTAAGTTGAAATAATTATCAAAATCTTTAAATAAAAAAAAATATTTTACATAACTTGATTAAACTGAATTATGTTATAAATTATCTAAACTATAACATAATGAAACATTTGTTATGTTAAGCTCTTGTTGAGCAAGTTAGACTTGTGATAAGAGCACGATTGAGCTTGTTTTCTTACACTTAACAAGACTTGCTTTTAATGTATTGCTGCCCTTTACAAGTCCATATACTGGCCCATTAACTACCATTGACCTGAGTGTCTTTGAAGTGGATAAACTGGTGTGCTGACTCTGTGACTCAGAGATGTGCCTGTTGCTCTAGGTATGTCCAGAGCAGATCAAGTTACCACACTTCATTTTACTGTCCCTTTAGCTACTTCACCTACAGCACAGATCAGAGAAACCAGGGGCAAGATTACACTGAACTTTGTCCCAGCTGTGACCATCAGGGGTCAGGGTCAAAGGTCACGTGGACTGCTGTAGGGTCCTAGTGTTGTTATATATCAATTAGAGGGCAGGGGGATGGGAGTTACACCCTCAACCCCTTGAAGAGAAACAAGGGAATAGCTGCTGACTAGATCTTTTTTTCATCCTGACTGACATTCAGTGTTTCTTGTGTAGGTGGAAGAGCTTTCATGTATTGCAATGAGTGAGTAATAGCAATATTAGTGGAAATGTTGGGTCTAGAAACTCATGGGTACTGTGGTACACCTCCACTGACCCACACATAATGTAACAATCAACTAAATACGGATAATGATGTTAACATATTCTCTATTTCTTCTTATTTCTTTTTTACTTCTGGTCTAAAGGACAGAGAGTTGCAACTTAGAAATAAAGTGAAGTGATTCAAGGTTAGACAAGTTAACTCCCATGATGTAATATTTAGGGACAGTGATGGGGAGACATTTATATCCCTCTCATTTACTTTGGCAGAAAGTTGCTGAAGCTGAGTCATATTCTCATATAGCGTACTTAATGCACACATGCGCAGGCACATACAGACATATACTGGATTTGATTTGAAAACCTTTCTGTGTTTGTGTTTGGCAAGCTTCTCCATAAGACAGCTTACAGACTGCCATCAGTCATAGTTGCTTTAGATTAAGCCCAGTTTGGAGCATACTGGACGAGTATAAAAAGGAATGACACAAAGCTAGTAGCTCACACTGAGATCTGCACTACTGAGAATAAACAGGATTCACACAAAGGCTGTCTCACTCCAAACTCATTACACAAAGAACTGATGGTTGAACAGGGCAGTCTGTTACCTCATTGTAAAGTACAGTAGGTAGTACCCCTACCTGAAGGGGTACTCTATGAGCCTAACTTGAAGAAGAAGTACACTGTCTCACTGGACTTGTCACCTGTTAAAAAAAAAAAAGGAAAATGGAGGAGAAGGCTGTTTGCAGAATGGTAGAAGTTCATAAACTGCTATATTTCATTCCTGTTAAGTTCAATTTAATTTATAATAATGCCAAACCACAACAACAGTCACCCCAAGGGACTTTATATTGTAGGGTAAAGACCCTCCTTTAATAGAAAGGAAACCCCAACAATTAGACGACCCCCTATGAGCAAGAAGTTGACGACAATGGGAAGGCAAAACTCCCTTTTAACAGAAACCTCTGGCAGAACCAGACTCAGGGAGGCACTGCCATCTGCTGCGACCTGTTAGCGGCAATGGGAGGGAGGACAAAAGACCCACTGAGAAAGAAATCCAGAGATTAATAGTAACCAATCTGGTATATTAAGTGGTGATAAAGACATTGTGAGTGAAAATAGGTGAGTAAAGAACAAACACTAGGCCTATTGCAGCGTAACATAGAACATTCAGGGTCACCTGATACAGCCTTTGTCCACAGTATCATCCTTTGTTAATCCTAAAAAATGTATAAAAAGTGAATAAACAGCAACTGAAAAAATGTTGATGTTTTACATGACAAAACTGTAGTTTTTCATCCAATTTTTGTAAAATAACTGTTCTTCCACTGTAATATTGAATGATATATGCTGTATTATGGGATTGATATGCTACAATTTACTCATATGCAGTATGGTTCTATCCTCAGCTTTAATCTTTTTTGTTGCCGTTCTTAGCACCTTCACTGGCACAAGTCACCCAATTTCATGTATTTTTAGACAGAACGCAAACATCTGTCACTTCTCTTTTAAGCAGGTCACCACAAAAAAAAGTTAAATTACTGGTTGAACTCTCCTGGCAGAAACACATTGCTTTAACCATGACAAAAAGCACACATCTATATAAAGGACAAGCATAATAGGATATATTATTATTCTCATGTTCACGGAAGTCTATTATCTTGTAAAATTTAATGTCAGCAAAATCATTAATCAAAGTGGGAGTCCTTGCCTTCACTTTCCTTTTTGTTATGTCAAAGTCTTTCAACATAGCTTTTTGCATGTCATCACATCATTTTTATGCTTCTGTTTAAAGTCGTGCTCTTACACCTTTGAGTAAAGCAAGGTGAAATGTTAAGTTTAGCTTTACCTCTCTATATTTAGTCCCACTCACTCCTGCAGACATTTCCCTGTTATTGTTAGACCTCCAAAGAGCTAGGACTACTGGCTGATGAATGACGTGATACCAAAGAGGGTGATGGGGGAGACTAAACACCAAAGAAGTATCGGCCCTCAGTTTTCATTTCACTTTATCTCTTGCTTTCTTCTTTTTCCTTTTTTTTTTTAGCGCTTTCCTTTATTTCCTCTTGTTTTCTCTCCCCTGTCCTCCTCATTCTCTCGCTCTCTCAGGGGTGTTTCATTAACTTTGCCGTGAGATGAAAAGTGAGTGGCTATCCCTCAGCCTGAGAGCCTCTTGAACATCAGACATTCATACATATGCTTTACACCCGCACACCCCCACACACAGGCAGACAAAAACATGTAACAGAGAACCAACTCCTTCTTAGCTCGTCATTAATTTCTGAGTTCAGCTGAAGGCACCTGCTGTGTTTGCCTGCTATGAGACTTTAAACACTTCACATGAGCTTTATGTGAGTGCGTGTGTGGGTTTATGTTACCATTAATGCTTGTGGGTGAAAGGAGCAATAATTTAGGTTCCAGTTACCACGAAATTCTTTCTCTGTATATCTCTCCGTCTCTGAAGAAAGTGCTGCTCATTTAGACACACATGCATTCTGGATTTCACCATGAGAAAATATACACAAAAGCATCCATTTACGCATTTACGCCCATTTGTTCTAATGACTGCCATTTCAGCCACTATGAGCCCGCTATTTCAGGTGTTTGTCCATTCATCATCACTCCGATTCAGCGTTGATTTGCCGGGACAGCAAAGCCAAAGCACATGATCAATGAGTCTACCCACTGTGTTGATTTCAAAAGGAATGACCCCACTTTCTTTTTCTCCTCTCCTCTCTCTTTGCTTTCTCCCAGTGGAGGGAAAATGTAAGATAGACACAAACGTTCCTGGTATACACTCTCATCTGTCTATACGTCGTAGCTCCTTTTGTTTCATAGTGGATTCAGCACGTGTCCTTTAGTAGAAGTAGTAGTGTGATGCAAATAACCAAGACTGCAGCTTGAAAGTCCTCACTTTTAGAGAAAAACATTTTAGTATAAGGGTGGAAAAAAGAAACACTATGAGATTTTGTTAATATTTAAAATTAATTAAGCTGCCTCACACAAATTTAAAAAAAATTGAAGATCACGTTTTCTAGCTTTTTTTCTTGGCGATATTTTCAGAGCCTTCTAATGTAGAAAATTTGGCTAAGCCAGCAAGTTTGCTTTTAATTAATTTCAACAATTTACAAGAGATCTGGTAGTGTGATTTTTCACCCTTAAGTGTTTATTAGATGCTTAGTATTCAGCAAGAATGTTTCTGGATCTAAATAATTCATCCCTAAATGCTTACAGGGTGGAGATAACTTTATTTTTTCTCTGCTATCTTCCCCTCCTTTCCTCTTATTCCTCCTTCTTTGACTGCAAATTCTCACTTTCCTCATTTGTTCTATCTTTAACTCACCCCATTCCCTTTACTCCCTTTGCTTCTCTTTTGACCCCAAACTTCCCAATCCCCTTGCTTTCCTTTTTTAAATCTAATATATTTTCACTTGATCCTTTTCATTACTCATAAAAAAATCTGTCTTTCCTGTATCTATGCTTCTTCTACTTTTCCTTCTGTTGCATCCATTCCTTGTTATCTATCGCTCTCAATCTTTAAATCTACCTTCTCCCCTTTTTTCTGTATTTGGTCTCTCTTGTCTATTATTCTTCCTTGTCTTCCTCTGTTTCTCCCTTCGACCTTTCCTTGTCTCTATTTTTTCCAGTGGGAGGAGATCAGTGGGGTGGATGAGCACTACACTCCCATCAGGACCTTTCAGGTCTGCAATGTGATGGACTACAGCCAGAACAACTGGCTTCGGACCAACTGGATCCCTCGCCAATCTGCTCAGAAGATCTATGTAGAGCTGAAGTTCACTCTGAGGGACTGCAACTCAATCCCGTTGGTACTGGGCACCTGCAAGGAGACATTCAACCTCCTCTACCTAGAGGCAGATGATGACCATGGCAGCCACTTCCAAGAGCATCAGTTCTCCAAGATTGATACCATTGCTGCTGATGAGAGTTTTACTCAAACTGACCTTGGAGATCGCATTCTCAAGCTCAATACTGAGGTACGCGAGGTGGGTCCCATGACCAAGAAGGGTTTCTACCTCGCATTCCAGGACGTGGGCGCCTGTGTAGCTTTAGTGTCAGTAAGGGTTTACTTCAAGAAGTGCCCACACACTGTGAGGAATCTTGCCTCTTTCCCTGATACTGTGCCCATGGACTCCCAGTCACTGGTGGAAGTCAAAGGCTCATGCGTCAATCACTCCAAAGAGGAAGAGCCTCCTCGAATGTACTGTAGCACAGAAGGGGAGTGGCTTGTGCCTATTGGGAAGTGTCTGTGTAACCCAGGATATGAGGAGAGAAGCAGCACCTGCCAAAGTAAGAAACATATTTTTTTTGCAACTATTTCTCAACAGTGCTCTCACACATGCCTTGCCATGCATTGATTCTGCATGTATAAATGCACGTGTCACTTCTCTTCTACACATTTCCCTTATTTGAACCTTTGGCCTAAACAAGCAGATTTTTTTAAAGCTGTAAAAGTAAACAGTGTGATATCAGGACTCTCACGCTTCATATCTGTCAGTCCAGAAGGTTTAATGTCAAATACACTCTCTGTGTGCATGTGTGTATATGTTTGTGTGTGTATGCATTGTTTATGTGAGCTCTTCAAACTAACCCCAAATTCCCAAGGTGCTAGGTGATTGGTCGGTAGTTATACGTGCATATTCCCATATATGTGAGTAGAGTGTTGTCCAGGTCCAGGGTGCAGCATATAGAGGTTCAATAGTAATTTTCTCTGTGACACATCATTAGCTATGGGAAGATTTTAAGCAGAGCAGAAAGATGGGACTGATAACACAGAAGAAAGGAGTGGGCTGGAGTGGATGGTGAATGATGGGATAGCTGCGGTGATTGTTGTGGGTGTTGGTGAAGGTAGCAATGAGTAGTCATTTGATGTGCTTTCAAAAGTATGCAAATCTGCATGCCTAAAATTGCCTTTCATGTCCTGACCAACAGGACTGGTCTTCCGTACTATCGTCACACATGTTATGCAGGGGACTATTTTTTGTTGCTGCTGGATGGTTTTTAAAGTGAGCTTGTCAGAATGATTGCAGTGATACTTTGGCTGCTAGAGTTAAAGAGTTGTGCTTGGCCAGTGGGGTGACACCTTGCTCTGCAACACATCTCTACATGAGAGTTTAAAGTATAGTAGAAAACATGTAAAATGCCTCTGATTGTTGTTGTTCCTCCTCACATCATTTTGCCTTAACAACTTTGTCAAAAGAAGTAAAGTTATCCATTTTGAGATAAAAAAAAAAGGGATTAGCATAAAAAAATGAAAATTACAAAGTCTTCAATATCCATGGTGTAATGCATCATAAACTTCCCAAACATATATATTTGGATCTGGGTTTTAAATCTTGTAGACATGTACACAGATAGGACATCATTACACCACTTTTTTAAATTAAATTTCCTCTGTTTTGCTTCTGTGGCTGCTATAACAGCTTTCATCAATTACAGTTACAGTACTTCATCAGTGTTTCCATGCATAAAAAAAAGAAGAAGTAGAAAGTGGTCCCTGGTGTGAACAATACAATGCAGATGTGTTCAGTTCATATAAATGTAAATGCCACTATAGATATGATTACATTATATTACATTTATACATTTTTGTTTGATTATACAAAATATAAAATAGTGGCAAACAAGACCAAAGTTAGCTGAAGGCTTCCATGATGCTCTATATCTGCTCCTCTTTACTTATTTTCTGTGAGATCTTCTCTGCTTAAGAAGCCAGACACAGCATCCATCTGAAAGCAGCCACCCCTGCACTGCGGCTGTCCCAGAATGACTTTAAAATTAAAACGGTGTTGAAGTTTCTGAAAAGGAAATCCATCTTTAGCATTCTAGGTTATTATAGTGGGTCCCAAATGGTCCCTTGTTCATCAGTTCTCTCTTTTCCAGAGCCATGCCCAGTGTTAATTAAAGATCAAAGATGGTCTCCCAGGTCAAGCTCCTGCTGTCAGGGCCAGGGGGAAGTGTTTTTTTTTTTTTCTGTTGCTGTGAACTCCAGGCCAACCTGTCTAACTGTACAGATAGGAGGGAAAACTTTTTCCACACTTGTCAGTATATTTTTCTGAATTTACTCATTAAAAGCCAAAGGTATCTACTGCTGAACCCCTTTGTCCCCGGTGATTAACATCTTCAGAGTAATTAGAATTTCTCCCAAGTGTCACCTGTGATTTTCATTTTTGGATTGCATTTATTTTGGTTTTGTTTTTCCAAATTACACAGAAAAAGTGTAATTTTTCATTTATATCTTTCTTATTTTTCTGCTTTTTGTCCCTATATTTGAAAGAGTACAACATGTCATTTCAAGAATGGGACATTGTACAGACAAATGGCTCACCCCTGTGCCCCCCTGCTCCCCCCCCCTCCTCTTACTTCCTGCCTCTGTGAATTGTGTGAATGTTTAGATGTATTTGACAATCTCTTATTAGTTTCAGAGTGGTCTAATGGACTCTAATAAGGTCTTATGTTACCATGGAGTGGGACAGCTGCACCAACAGGCCCCCACAATCCCTGCATGCAGCCGTTGGGGGCCCCATCATGCAGCTTGCTCTCCAGGCCTTCTGTGTTAACAGATAGATGGCTGAATGGGGTTAGGTCATCCCAAACTGATAGCAAAAAGAAAAAAAAGACATATTTACAGTGCTACGAACAACAAGCCACAACATTTTCTGGGAAAAAGAAAATGGAGAAGTGGAGAATAAATAGCACTGTATATTGTAGAGAGATACTTCAGTGATATTAATTATAGACAAAGAAAACTCTTCTGTTGGTAAACTCTTCCGAGGCACCCCGGTGTCCTGAGAAATTTCTGTTGGTATTTGACAAAAATAAACAAATATGTTATTAAGATGCTTAAAAACACAGACAAACATTGAACTGATGAAACATTTATTTTTTCTGGCAGGAATAACAAGGTGGATTTAAAGACAAAAATGCTTGGACTAAGTATTGTTGACAGTGAAGATTAAGCACCTTTACTGAATATTTTATGCTTTGTTTTCTTTGATAAGATGCCTTGTTGCAGCACCTCCTCTCCTCCTTCTCTACTTTGTGAGTCTGTCTGTCTGTTTTTGATCGAGTGAAGGGGGAAGAGAAAGAGTTCGCAAGCAGTTGCTTTTGTTTACACAGACTCCAAAGTGTGTTTAAGGGCTTTAATAAAGTCGACTCTAGCATTAAACCATCATTATCTTTCTGGACTGTGTATGTGTGTATGTGCGTGTTTGTGTCCATAGTCAGCAATGTTTGTCAAAGCAAGGATGTTGTTTCAGTGGCGCCTTCAAAGGACCATGTGAATTCTGTCTGGCTTAGGCAAAGGGACACGACAGTTATACGAGCATGTGCATGCTCTTTTGTGCATCTGAGTCAGACTGTGTGTCAATATAAACTTTACAATATTCCGCTATGTCTATATATATATATATATATATATATATATATATATATATATATATATATATATATATATATATATATATATATATATATATGTGTGTGTGTGTGTGTGCGTGGTTTGAATCCATGTCAGAGCCGCGACTTTTATCCAATTTTTGTTGCGATGAAACTCTGTGAAAAGATAAGATGAAGATTATAATACAGTACAATGCGAATGGACGTGTCGCTGATCGCCTGGATTACTGTATGTTTTGTGAGCAGCCTTCAGCCTTTCCACACAGAGAATGTGAGGCCAGATTTAATCTCGCTAAGGCACTCTTTCATCTGTCAGAACAGACTGGAGCAGGTGAACCAACTCCTATCTACCATCAGTGTGAAATTCCTGCAACCCTAATTTGATCCTAAAACAGCAAACGCATGCCAGTTTGTGTACGCGTGTGCGACTGTGTGTTTGCGCATGCACGTTGCAAATGCAAGCAGCTGTTCGCTCATACGTTGACGAGAGACCTAAGTTTACATTCTTGCTGGATTTATCAAGACACACAATCCTGAAACCTTCCAGTAACGTAAAGCTTATTACAATTACACAGACAAAGTATCACACATAAGCCTCAGTTGTTACTCGCCAGCATTGCTTACCGTATGCTTTCACGATAAGAGGAGGAAGGCGAGCTGTTTTAAAAGTGGTTTTAACTTCTCTTTTTAAAATCATTTGCCACTGGCGACTGGACCAACACCAAATAAAAGTTCATTTTCCCTTTCTGTTTCCTTCCTCTCCATTCATCCCAGCGCCCGATCGACTTGGCTGCCGGATCAAAGCCCATCGTCCATCTCATGTCAAATGTTTTATTTCACTCTCCACTCTTTCACTTAAGTGATTTAGCTGCTGCCCTCGTGCACTGAACTGCATGGCTTTCAAGCAGACATTCTGGACTCACATTATACATCTTTCACTGACACTGTCACGCAAACCTGCAACAGCTTGGTCAAAGAAATACTCAAGCTTAGCCTGAAGATATTCAACACCGACTTTAGCATCTTATAAGACGATTATGTATAGAAAGACAAGAAAATAACTTCTTCCCTGAAACACTTATTTGTTGTTTATTCCCAATCTACTGACTCGCTATCATGCAATTTGGATGGCCCATATATTATCACCATAACAGGAAAATATATGGCCAATCCAATTTGCATGAAGCTGGTTGTAAGAGCTAAATGCCAGCATGGATTCACTGTTGTTCTTTTTGTGACAAATGTCGATCTATTTTTGTTTTGGACTCTCCCTGCCCCCTAGTGATCAGCAATCCTTTAATGCAACTACATGTTTCATATAAAAACCCTGGATTTATAAAAAAAAAATATTACATTGTCAATGGCCCATGTATTTTATGCACACACACGTGAGAAAAATACTCTTAATATCCCTGCAGAGCTCCTACAGTTATGCTTAATATTTTTCGTGTGTGTGTGTTTTTTCCATGCTGTTGCTGTAGTGTCTTTGTTGTATACTTTTCTGTCAGACTGTTGAAGTTGAGTGCTGTGAATTCATGGAGCTGCTGGCTCTCCTCTGGTGCTTTGGAAGGACTCTGTTTGTTTGTGTTGGCCATTATATAACTGCCCAGCTCTCACAAAACATGTCACTTGTACCCGCAAATTTACACAAACCCACAAACCAATTGAAATGCACATATACGTAGCACTGCCTTCTAAACTGCATTTATTATTTCTAACCCACGACAAAACTAAAATTTGTCATGCCTTCTTTTCTGCATTCAGGTACATTTTTACACATCTGTCTGTTGTAGCACTTATGTGTCCAGTTCACTGAGTGGTGTGGTGGGACATTATTCAGTTTTCCAGCAGAATCCTCCTGCACTTCATATACCGTCCTTCCCACATTCATGATGAAGAAAGCAGCCTAGCTCAGTATAGCAATAGCCTGTACTATTCGGTATTTGGTTCTTTAATGAAGGGCACCTTTGCTCTTTGTGGTTGAGAATGGAGGTCTTTTTTAGACTATTGCCACACACACATTTAAAAATCGAATCCAGGCAATCACATCAGTTAAATCTGTCCCATGTGTCACTGTGTGTGTTTGCGTGTGTGTGTTTGGATGGGTGAATTGAGCATTATACAGTACACGGCTCTGTTCTAACACTGGTGTTCCATTGCATCGGTCTCCTCATCTCTTGTCAGTTTAGCTTAGTGGGGATGCTTTTTCTGCTGCAGCGTTTTGGCTGTGTGCTGCCTGGCATGTAGCCGCTTTGGAGCTGAAAAGAAGAAAAGAGGCTAGAGAAAAAAGACAAGGGGTGGATTGAGTGCTTCGGAGAGAAAGGTTCAAGATCATGATGCTAACTCTACATTATATGTAGTTACACAAAATTTACACCCCACCCTGATGTAGATCAAAATTAATTTTACACAGTCTTTGTTAAAAATAGGTTAAAAAAATATCGGGGGGGATTCATATCAATCGCCCTGCCACCCTTATACTAACTCTCATTTCACAGCAGCTAGGAGACTATACTGTATGTGTGAATTATGTGTGTGTTTGTGTGTTCAAGCAGGTAAAAAGGACAAGAAGTGTCACAAAAACAGACATAATTACAGATTTTATTGAGCTGTAGTGTAAGTGGATGAAAAACCTCAGCAATGATCTTGAATATGCTTATTTACTATAGGGCGTATACGGTGTATATGAGACAAAGAGAGAGAGACCACATTCATCCACTGATTCATTTGCAGCCTGAAATATAGCATCAAAGTCTCAGTTCATCTTTAAATCACTGTGTACTTCCTTATCTCTTTGTGTAGTCTTATAGTATATTGATGCATCGTTTGTGTGTGTAGGTGTGTGTGTGTGCATATGTGGCTGGCATTCAGGAAGCGGTAGCCAAGGAAGCAGGAAAGGTTTGCTCATTCTTGGTATTATTGCCTGTTTACTTTTCTCTTTATGAGCCTTCCAGTGCAGGCTGGGGGTAGCGGGTAAGCCTGTCAACCCAGAGCACTGGTGCTGTTGGGACTTCAAAGCTTTTGGTAACCACAGGCTCAGGAATTCAAGTTAACACACAGTCACAGACAAATATACACAAATGCACACACAAAACCGTGCCTGTAGCAGAAACAAGAGGGATAGATAGATGGGGTGTTTATTTGTTGGAGAGGCCCCTGCCAGTTGACCGAACCTCTTCACAGCGACCAGTCTTTGTGTATGTGTGTGATGCATGTGGGTGTTTGTGCCTGATCTGTTCACAGAGATAGAGTGTACAGGCAGTATGTGTGTCCAGACAGAAAACAAATACACAAAAAAAAAGAACAGCATATGTATAGATGGACATGCATAGCTTTGATTTTGGTGTTACGGCCATATCCACAGATGCAGCCCATGGGTGTAGCTTAATACTGATGGATGATAACTGTGGATTTAGCAATACATTTTAATCTCAGGGCATCTAGTACTCCCATTTTGCCAAAAGCAGCTCTATCACAGACATATGCGCAAAGTTTCTGTTTGGCTTCAGTGCCGTGATACATCAGCCAAAGTTGATCACTTTGTGAAAGTTTGGAAGTTTTGTGTTTGTACTTTGCTTTGTTTGACAATAAATTTCATCTTCATTTGCTTTCAGTGCTTGTACAAGTATGTGGTTAAGTTTAGGAAAATAAGCTTTGGTGAAAAAAAAAAGTTTTAGGCTACTTAAGCATAGACAAAACATTTAAATAAGAAGCCGAGGGGGCCTAAACAACAGTTATATGTTGATTCATAATTAGGATCTTCCTTACCATTACCAAAAAAAACCCCCATCATAATATTGTCACCAAATCCGCAACTGCAACAGGTTTGGCATCAGTATTTGACCACTCCAAGAATGCATGTGAGCATATGTGTCATTGTTTCAGTGGAAAGTCAAGGACTGAAGGATGGACACCAGAGTAAATGTTTAGTATACATGTAATGTAACACAGGAGGGAAACGGTGCAGTACAATACGGCAGTCACTCCATCATTTCTGATAGATGAGAAGCAAGTAGTTGGAAAGAGCTGGAGGAGGAGATGGGGAGGTGAAGGCAAGGAAGAAAGAAAGCAGCTGTCATTGGGATGTAGACCCCCGCTGTTAACTGGTGCTGAATGTCGGTTTTATGATTTATGATGTCACCGGCATTAATTTGACATCTGCGTCATTCTTTCTGCTTTGCTCCTCAAATTGTTTTCCACTTGTGCTATTTTAAAACATTTCTGCATATTAACCCATGCAGTGATTATCCACGATAGTTTAAAACAGGCAGGTGTGTCACAAGATGAAATGACTATGTGTGACATTCACAAAAGTCAGTGCATATTTAGTTTTTCTTTGGAACTGCTTAACTTATTGTAATTTAACCTATCACCTTAACATATTCTACTCAGTTGTATGTTCACTTTTTATTTAAAAAAGACGAATCAAAGGAAAACACAATATTATTACAAAAGGAATTCTAGAAACACCATTAGTAAGCAAGCCTTATCTATCTATCTATATATATCTATATATCTATATATCTCTATATAATATATAGAGATATATAGATATATAGATATATATATATACTATATATATCTATATATATAGTATATATATAGATATATATATATATACTATATATATATATCTATATATATATAGTATATATATATAGATATATATATATTTGTGTGTGTGTGTGTGTGTGTGTGTGTGTGTGTGTGTGTGATTCTTTCTTGGGAAACTGGATGCAGCATAATCAGAAGCTCTTTTGTATTTCAAATTATTTCTCCACTTTCTGCAATGACTTTTTTTTGTATATCTGTGCAACCATAACCAAGCTCCATTACCACTTTCAGTTGGTAATGGAGCTGACTGACTGCACAAAAGACATATTAGAGGACCATATAATGTCAGAAAATACTGTAATGAAACATTCATTAGAATGCTACTACTACCAATAATATGCCTACTTATACTAGAAATTGATATTCAGCCTACACTTATATCACATTCTTAATTAAAGTTATGAATAAAAGAGGCCTAATAATGTAAATCTATTTTGTGTGATCTCTGCTGTCCTTGGTGCTGAAGCTGCAACCTCAGACACTTCTAGGCTGCGACTGTCAAGTGTCTCACTTATCTAAGCCCGCACTGCAGGCATGTATAGTGACACTGAGTAGTTGTCAGAAGCATCATCTTATTGTATAGATGAGATGCGTTCAGTGGAGAGAGCCCTCTCAGTGTCATTTCAGTTGAAAAACCCTAGCGTCACCACATAAATGTCTGTCTTCGAGCAGCTGTCTGATCTTGCTGTGCTGCTGCATCACAGATGTCAGCATAACAACCTTTCCGTTTTAACAAACGCTACATTCTTTAATGTCAGCCAAGCAAAAAGAAAAAAAGGAAAAATGAAAACAAAAGGCAGTGTCTGTTTTAAAACTTCTGAAGGTTAGGGCACAGCATGGAAGTCTGGTGGTAATTCTGCAGTGAGGCCTGAGTCAGTTAATGTAGAGACAGTTACCGTTGATGTGGTGGCACATTAGAACTGATGTACTTATTTGTCAGATACCTCTGTTGCTACAGAAGCCTCCTAGACATTCAGATGTTTTATGATATCTGATATTTTTTTCTTTTCTGCATTCATATGCTGCTCTAATGCTAAGTTATGTGACACATATCAATACATCATAATCAGTATTATCTAAAACCTTGTCAGACTGACTTTGTTGTGGAAGGTTGTTGTGTAAGATAACAGTATTTTAGACTTGGCTATAGCCAGTTTAAGTCAATTATTTGTACTGCGCAATATACAAACAGGGAATCTCTATATGCTATATATGGTAAAGCAGGTAAACATCAGAGGTAAGACTTAATTAGCATACTATAATGCAATTGACGGCTAATTTGACACAGCAGCCTACAGTCTGCAAAAGCAACCACAAATGATCTGCAAGGGCAACAAGGACGGCACAATGTCCACCTAACCCAATTCCTTGTTACACAAAGTCAAATCAAGTTTAATTGTTTTATTTAGCCCAGTTTTGATTTAACCCCGTATATCCCATAGCACCTGAGGGCAGCTCTTCTAAATTCATACAATTCATTGTTTTTCTGTTGCGTAGTTTCTATGATTGTCTATGTATGAAAACATTGTTATACAGACTGTTTTTTATTCTATGTGAATAATATCAATTCTCGTATGTCAATTACATATTTTCGCAGTATTTTTCAGTTTTTCCTCCTGAGTCACCTCAAATGCCTTGATGGCATTCGTCTGTAATAAGAATAGCCTGTCAGTGTGGCATGTCTATTAACTCTTCAAGAAGCTGAAAATCTTTGTGAAAGGAGTCCAAGGAAAGGCAATGAGTCAATGGAGCATCAATTCTGTTTAGTGACAGTGATACTGAGGTGATACTTTACTGCCAGTGGTGTTAGGAATTGTTAGCCTCTGTTAGGTGGTGTTACTGAAGTGTTATTTGAAGTAAAGCTAATCCTCTCAGCAGCTGGTTTCTATGAAATTAAACTGTTCAGTGCAGGGAAAGTATGCTCTTTTTTTAGGATACTTGAGTCCAAATTATGGTCCTGGTATAATTTTAGCTTATAAACTGGTGTTGTTGTTGTTGCTATAGTTGCTAATGGTCAGCTGTCCGGAGACGATTTACTTTCCTCTGCAGGATAGTTTCACATCTCATCTGCTAACAATAACTTAGCTAAATGCAACAATGCTGTTTATGTATGGGTTTTTTGCATGCTAAAGTATTGATTGTAGTTCAGGACATGAGGCTTTAAGTAAGGAGGATGGAATGAGATTGAGATGAGGGAGGAGAGTGCCTACATAGAGGAAGGAGGAGAAGATGACAGAGTGAGCAAGGACTATTCATCCCAGGGTCCAGTTGCCTAGGTAACCCTCTAATTTATTTACTACTCTGTCATTAGTCAGTCACCAATAGCTGCGCTGGATACTTAAATCACTCACCTCAAAGTTGAGAAAAGTTTAGTGGGACGTGCTCACAGTTTTTTAAAATTATATATTATTTATTTTTTTCACATTTAGTCCTCGAATGTCTATGGTCTCTGGTCCCTGTATATCTAAGAGTGGGGCTTTTATTCCTTCTTTACCCTCTTTTGTATATTTGAATGCGCTTGTTTCCTTCTACGTGTGTTTGCTTGTGAGTCATTGACCTTACTACCGTGACCTTGGTGCTAATATTGTTTGCGTCTTCCATCTTAATCACTTCTGAAAGATGTGGGGCTTCACAGTTCCTCTGGGATCTATATGTGCTTATGTGTATAAGAGTGAGAATTAGTACGTGACGTACAGTAAGCCTTTTAATGTTACAGCGATCATTAGAGAGAAGGTGCTTACTATGACAGCAACCACTGACACATGTCGACACACACACACACACACCAAATCTGAGTCTGTTTTTACTGGTGGAGTATTATTTAATTTTTTTGTGTCTATTCATTCTTTTATTACATTTTTTTTAAATAGATGCCATAAATGACTTTCCCGCTTTATGTTTTAAATAAACCCCAGCAGAAGTTGTTTGTTTCAATACAGCACTTCTAGCCTTTAAAAAGATTTTGTTTTTGAGTTTCCAGATCCAATTTCTGTATTTCTATGCCTAAGGCGCAGTTAGTTGTATGTAATAACAGAATATGTTGCCTTTGAGAGTAGGATTAAGGCTTTGATAAAGAAGTGCCTTACTTTTCTGTATATTGAGCTGTGCTTTTAGTTAAAGAGGCCATGATTGGATCGGTTTCCATGTTGAAGCTGTACAGGAAATGGACTGAACCAGTGCCTGCTGCCCTGAATTTAGGTGTACTTTGATTTTGTTTACAAGTGTGCATGAAAAACATGTTGGGAATATGTCTGTGGTTTTATATGTATATATATTGTGCCTCTGTGGTTAAGAGAAAAAATGACTTACATGTGTTTTTGTTTTGACCCGCAAACTTAAGTTTGCTCCTGGAAAATTATAGAATTATGACGACAAGCACTGTGGAGACAGCAGTTGAAGTTGAACTTTAGGCTCCTTTAGTTGGTGCAAGAGCTCAATGAAGGTGGCAAACCTGGTAATAATATCAGGTATGTCACAACCGGGAGGTCGAACGCTGGAAAGTGGACTCAAATGCAGATAGCATATGGAGACTCGGAGGTATAGTGGAAAAAATAAAAAATAAAAAAAGATTTGTGAAGATTTATTTTGGCACATGAAAATGGAACACGCAAACAGAAGTACTAAACATGAACTAAGGGCGAGAGGGAAAACACTAAACCTCTGAGTTTGCTCAATTACAATACTAACGTAAAGCTTCACACCAGGGGACTAAGAACCTGTAACAGACACTGTGACTGGCAAGAACTTCAAAATCACTAAATATTACACAAAAGTACTCTATGAGATGCTGTGACGCAAGCAAAACTATGAAGCACTATTCTTGGCTGGAGCAATCTCAATGATAATCAAACATGTAAACAAGAATCACACCGCGAGTACAGCAGCAGAGTCCAAAAGAAAAGGTCGCTCTTAATGAACTGGGGAAAAACAGCCTGGGCTCGATACTGGGTATTTTCCGGAGCAGGCACACTTAGGTGGAAGATTACAGGGCAACACTCACTGAGTCACTGAAACAAAGGAGAGTGAAGTCAGAGCGAGCCCAAGCAGCAGTCTGGGGAGTGAGGGCTAAAATGCATTAGTCTTACTTTTCTAGGTGGAGGTGAGGCTTGGGGGGAAGAAAGTCCAGGTGAGGCTAAAACAGTTCACGTCACTCACGACGAGGTCTTGGGCAGGGAGGCAGGCAGGTGACTACGCCGAGAAAAGAAAACAAACCAGCGACTGAGAGTTGAGCAGGTTTATGACGGCGAGATCCAAATTTCCCTGAAGCTGCAGAGGGCGAGAAGACAAGTTTAGCTCCAGAAGACACACTAAAACAGGATTTACATGTCTGTGACTTTCACTGACGAGAGTTAGCTGACGTTCCAGCAACGAAAGTTTGAGAACGCTGGTCTTAAGAGCCTGCCAGCTGATTGCACACAGGTGCAACAAACGAGGAGGTGTGGCAAACCCCTGCCCAGTGATGGATTCACTGGCATGCTGGAAAATCCCGCACTCACCCAGACCATGACAAAATAGGCCGAAATGAGTGGTACTTCAAGGTAGATCTGATATTTACCTGAAAAGGTTTATTTTATCTCTTTATTTTTGGTTTTTGTTTAGTTTTTTTGACAGGCCATTTTGCTGAAAAAAATGAAAAATCAGCGAATGGCACAGACAAATAAGTGTACTCTACTTACTCATTCCTCCTTGCATTGCCTTCTTCTTTATGTGAAGAAACACAAAATAAAGTAAGCAGAGGATAATATATATCTGTTTTGGTGCCCCTGCAGAAGTTTCTGATGTCCCAGACAGTGCTGTCTTTCTGAAATGATCCATAGACTCAGACGCCACGCATCCTTGATTCTTCCTCCTCCAACAGTTGATAGAGATAAAGTAAAAGGTCTCTGCACTCATTTAATGCATACTCTAGCCATCCCCATCCTTTCGCACGAAGAAGAGTGGTGACATTTTACCTTCATCAGTGGCGGTTAACTTAAAAATGGTGTCAAATGGAACGACATGCCCGGCGGTGTAAATGTGCATGCATCTGTGTGTGTGGGAAAGTGTTCATCTGTGAGAGAGGAATGGGTCATTTGTGTGTGAGAAATATGCTGCTGCTGTGTATGCATGTGAGTGCATGCACAGTTTTTGGTGCTGATTAAAGGCAGTCAGGCCTCAGTGATCAGGCCTTCTGCTTGCACTTCGAATGCCAAACACAACCGAGGATTCCCAGTGCAGCCAAGCATAGAGTCTGCAATGCTAGACCACACTGGACAACCTTAAAGGACTGCAGCTGTGTGCATGTTTTTCATCTTTTTATTCTCCTTTATGCTCTTCACAGACAACATAAAGTTATATAGATGGGGAAAAAAAGTTTTCAAAAAGCCACTTTTTCTCCATCTTCCAATTTTCGGCATCTAAACAAAGCACTACTGAGTGTGCGAGTCTTAGTCTTTATGTATTCCTTCCTAAGCTTTAACTCTGATTTGTCAAGCAAACTTTTAAGCCATTCATGCTGTACGAGCAAAAGTTAGACTATGGGAGTTTCGACGCCACAATTCATCACCCTGACATTTAAAGGAAACGTCTGTTCCAAGAACTTGGTCAATATTAATGTTTTTGTGTTGCAAGTTCTTGCAGACTTATTGAGCCATCACAATAATATCATGATAAGATGCATGATGCAACACCTATTTCAAAATCATTCGTGCAGCCCTTTCTTTTTTTTTTCAGCATAGCCCCATAATGCTGTCTTTTATTAATCCCAGATTTGTGTGCCAGGAAGTGTTTGCACTGCCAAAAATGTTAAACGCCACTTCCCTCAAAACAGAGGTGTCTCTGTGTGCCTTTCTCTCAGCCTCTCCTCTTCTAGAGGCTTGAGTGAAGTGCCACTTATACCAGGACAAAGAATCCAACCTTTAAAGGTTGAGGGATATTGCAGAGATGACCTTTCTTACAATTACACACACTCGCTACACACACACACACACGCACAAATATGCATGGAAGGTTGGGGGTGCAATGTGAAGATGAGCAAAGTAAAATGGCAGACAGCAATGTCCAACAAGATTACTGTACTCATCATCCACAGATTTCCAACCTCCACCAATTCATTTCCTTCCGCCTCTGTCTGTTCAAATGGATGGCACCAGACATTTGTCAAGGTGAAGGTAGAGCGCCCCATGCCTCGCAATACAACCAACCAATTTTTCCATTCTTCCGCTCTGCTAGTCTTTTGCTATTAAGTGTTCAATTTCAGCACCCGGAGGTGATGCCAAAGAGCAAAGCCTCCAGGAATGTTAGAGAAATCTCACTGATTAATGCAACACCCCTGCACTCACTCCTGCCTGTTTCTAGTGGCTTTGTACTGCTGTTGATGCAAATGCCTACAGTGATGTGCACTGTGCTGATACTTGTGTTGCACAAAAATCTGTTTCGTTTTGTCCTGTCCATCTGATACATTAATTTCATCAACACGTAAACAGGAAAGCTGATTCCCTAAATTGAGTTAGAAATTAATTATGCAGTGTGACGCTGCAATATTTTTCTTGTGTATGTGTGTGTGTGGATTTAGTATTATCAGATGTCAATACAATATGGCAGAAAAGCTCTCCAGTGAGCATGTGATAAATATGAATTAATAGAATAATAGCAGCATTCAGACAATAGAACAATAATGATAATAATAATAAGAAGATATTAAAGAAATTTCCACTTTTCAGACTATTTATTTTCATTCTTGGTGAATTGCAATTTCCTGGTCAAAGAGCCTCACTCGTTGCTATGCATGTGTGTGTCAGTGGGGGTGGGCTGAGGATGACAGCTCAGTGCCAGAGGTAATTTAGGTGTATTGTATTGATGAGACCTCAAATCTAATGAGCTTTAGCCAATTAATCCATCGATTTACATGTAAATGGCTCCTGAAAGGTTACTGGCTGTGGCTGCCATCTGCATGTACTTACCATGCTAATGTTGTGCTGAGTGACACTTAACACGAATGCAGAAATTTAGGAGCTGAGAGACTAAAAGTGTCTCAGGGAGAGAGAGAGACATGACTGCTTGATCTTTGATAGATTGCGCCACATCCCATTATCTGCAAAATAGGGTGTTAATTGCAATGCCATACATCAACTGTGGGTGCACACACCTTTTAATTATGAAACAAACATCTTTGATCTGTCAATCTCCCACTAGACCCCTGCACATGAGGAGTTTTTTTAATGTAGGTTCAATATTTTTTTTACTTCATTGATATTCATAATTTGGTAAAAAAATAAATTAAAAAAAGGTAGTTATTTGAGTTTTTGTGTTTCATTACTGTCTCAAAAGCTAGAAATAGTCATAAAATTTATAATGATAAGAAATAATCTTACCTTTCTGTACTCTGTAATATCTGTGATCATGAAAGTGTCATTTGGGTGTGACATGATAAACAATTATTCTGCATTCCTCTCTTGCAAACCTATTCTAGTTTTACAGTAATTGATATTCCAAGTATCAGTTTTAAGTTTCCTTTAAGTGTGAAGAATAGCTCATCCTAGCTGTGCTCTTCCCGAGTCTTGCTATCAACTAGCATACTGGCTGAGGTTCAGCTTTAATTACGAATGTGCTCAGCTTAACTGAGATACTCAGTAAATTGTCCCCAGGTGGGGAAAGAATAGGCTCTATCGTCATTTCTCATAACTGCAGTTGAGCTAATTATGATGGTGAGTGTGTGCAAGCGGCTTGTGCTGGCAAAGCCTTTTCTGTCATCTGTGTATGTTTAGGGCCACTTGAGAGTGGAAGCTTCTACGTGCATTTGTATGTGTATGCTTTGGTGTACACTGTGTGTGTGTATGTCTGTGTATATGTTTATGTATATCTGTTTGGAGTTGTGTGTGCGAGTGGATATGATGCTTTGAAGCACTTTTTCTGTGTGTGTGTGTGTGTGTGTGTGTGTGGGTGGGTGTGTTTGTACATTCAAGCATGGCGAGACTACAATTGGCACATGCTAAAACACGAAACTTCCAAAGCCAACAGTTCTGTTAAGTGAGATGTGCTGTGTTATAATGATGCCATCTATCATTCCTTTCATCTCTCCATTCCTTTATCCCCTCACTCCTCCATCACTGTCTCTGTGGCCTCATTAATTTAGCCCGGACTATTTATGGGCCTATAAAAACAATAAGGAAAGAGAGTAAGGGTTTTACTGGCAAAAAAAGATACTTCCAAAGCATGGGAAAGATGAGGAAGCCTGTCAAATTAGATGGAGCATACCACATAATCTTCAGTTAATTGCACTTGACCCTTAACATCTGGTTAACATTGGACAATGGTTACAAATACCCAGTATTCATTTGAAAAATTAAAAGTACTTAAGTCAATATTTCATA
Organism: Maylandia zebra; assembly: GCF_041146795.1. Taxonomy (NCBI): domain Eukaryota; kingdom Metazoa; phylum Chordata; class Actinopteri; order Cichliformes; family Cichlidae; genus Maylandia; species Maylandia zebra. The sequence continues at coordinate 25,553,952 of NC_135182.1, forward strand.
CAAAAACTAAAATAAATAAATAAATGGGAATTTACTCTGGCTATGCAGACAGATTTTTAGAAAACCAAACACAGGCTACAATGCAATAATTTGAGGTTAGAATTCATTAATATTGAAGGTAGCATTGTAGGACAATTAGAGCACATTCTTAAACTTTCACAAACTGTTGAACTGTAAACTTCATATCAATTTTAATATGAGCAGCCATGCCTCAGGTGGTAGAGCAGGTTTTCCTGACATTAGTGGTTTGATCCATGACACTCCACTCAAATGTCTTTGGTCAAAACCCTCTACCCCAAATAGCTCATGATGGCAGGAAAGCTCAATCATCTTTAGCATGTCCGTGAAACAAAGTAATTGAGAAGCTATTTTTTACTGTTTGTAAAAAGCACATATTTAAATTGTGTTATTGTGGTAATTTTTGTATGTTTACCCTTACATATACAAGTTTGTACTGGGTGCACTTACTTCACCTCTGTCACAAGTATGGTGTAAGTTTAACATGCTATAATTTGTCTTTAGAAGCTGATGCCTCACTTTGTATATTTGCAGCACCCATAACCATATCTACCCAATAGGCCTCTATTGTTTCTTCATGCCTCAAGTTGAATAAACTTCAGCAGTGAGATGTAGAACATCTACAGCAGCCTTATCTCTGTTATCCAGCTGAAAAAATAAAGCATTGTTCCAAGAGAACTGTCAACAACAACAGATAGACAAAAGTCTGGTACTGTGCTTCTTGATGATGCCAATCTGGAATTGTGTGATCAAAATAAAAGACATTAGTGTGCGAGTAAGACAGTGTTTAAAATACATGTGGGTTTTTGATTACATGAACATGACTGTTGCTTATTTTTATTTGTAATCTGTCAGTGGAAAGCTGATTGACAGCTGAATTAAATTTGTATTATAACTCACTGTTAAAAACACAGTATGATCAGAATTAGATTTGTGGGGACAAAAATAAGGTCATAGTTAGCCTGGCTGACAACTGTGCAGTTATTCCTTACCCATACCCTGTAGTCCTGGGAATGTTCTCCCTACCATTTGAGGTCCAGTGACTTTAAACTGCAAGACTTTCTGTCAGCCAGTGAACCTGGGTAACCTGTAGTGACTAACAATGAAGTGTAAAATGCACTAAAGATTAGTCTGTGAGGGGTTGTAACATGCTTGCTGGGTCTTTTAAAGCTTAAAAAAATGGGCTTACATGAGAATACATAGAACTCAAGGTAACCCTAACAGGAGGCCGCTCACATGTACTGTTGTCAGATACACTGGAAGGATGATTTTATGTTTGCTTAAGCAGTAGAGTACTCTGAAGGTTTGAAAGAAGATCTGAGAATATCATCATAACTCGGAAAATCTCTTGTCGGTGCAACTAATCAGTTATCTAAAAAGAAATAAAGAGTGTGATGAGTTCAGGAGATAACGTGTAAAGATCCTGAAGTTGTTTTCACGTTTCTATGCATTCTGCATCTGCCTGAGATGACAATCGTTCACCAAGTTTCTTTTTAATGATGGACTACCGTGAGTAGCTGTTATTGGGAAGAGTGGGGTTATCACCCTGCTGTAGAGTGAAATACCATGTGCTCGCCCAGCAGGATAACATTCCTGCTGGCCCCATGATTTCCTCAGGTCATTCATGCAGTTCTCATCCCCACTGTAATGGCATTGTACTGGGGCTCAGCTGCCCCACTAGGCCCCCCACGTTTCCCCCTTTGGCCTCCCTGACAGCACTGCCCTTCAGCTGCCTGTCAGCCACACCAAGTCCACGATGGTTGATGGGAGCTCAATGGGAGAATGGAGTCAAGGATGGGGTTAATATAGCTTTTAGTTAGCTTGAATTATTTTTTATTCATTTTATATTTCACCACAAGTATGACTTTCATAAGTTTCTGGCAAAATTTGAATTGCTTATCACAAGTGCATATTTTAGATTTCCTCATATGAGGCGTGAAGTATAATTCATAAACTAAAAATTGAGGGGAAAAGTTAGTGGCAAAGAAGAAAATCAATTGCCTTAAACTACACTTCGCTCTCGATTTGTCTCTTGATTTCATCTCTGTCTCAGCTTAACATGAAATATATGTATTAAAGTGGCAGGCACATAACAAAGGAAATCCAAACCGCCTGCTATTTTCTGAGTTAAATGCTATTTGATCCCTTTACATACAAAAGATAATTTCATGACGTTGCCTGAGCAAAGCAGAAGAATTCACAGCATCTGCTGCATTGACAAAGTGGATGTGTGGAGTGAAAGCAGAGCAAGAAGAACAACATCTGCCACTACTTATAAATTCAACGAGTATGCGTCACACATCTTTTCTCAAAGATTCTCCCTTTTTTCCGGCATTGTGTGTGTGCAAAGATGGCTGTTCATCATTATTCAAGGACAGAGCTGATTAAAGGTGATTAAGCCCTTCCCATCCATCACTCTCGCCTTTCAGCCTGTCACTAGCCCCAGTATTAAGGGGGGACACCAGCGTATGTATGCATGATTGTCTCTGTGTGTGTGAAACGGGGGAAACAGACAATGTCCATCCAGCTATGTGTTTTCCTAAATATTCGCCATTACCCTAATTGCAGACCATTTCTCAAGTAGAAAGAAACAATATACATGGTTCCTTAATAATGTTGCTTAATGCTAAAATAATACACAAAAGGATTCAAATTGTGGTTTCAGCTTAAATGGCCCATGGAAGCACATTCTTTACAAGACTCTTTAGCAACCCTATGATGAATGTCCTCTTTCTCCCTTGATGAATGATGCCAGTGAGAACCTTTCTGGCTCCTGCCATTCCTCATAATAACAACTTTAAGTAATGCTAACTAATATCTTTAAGAAGGGAAATTTTCAGGAGGAAGGATTAATTAATTGATTTACTGTTGTGGTTTCTGGTTCCTATGGAAAATACAAGAGAATTAGTAATGCCGTCAATTAAATGTTCCACAAACAGTATAGACTGTGGGAAAAGAGGAGCTTAACTAAGTTGATGCTGTCCTTGGCAGATTGTCATTGTATTCATTAATTTCACATAAGGCACTTGGGATAAGACCTTAAAACTGGATTTCTTTGTGTCTGCAACATGTAACTGTTCCCATGGCAGGTAAAGCTTCTGAAACGGTTTTTAGACTATCATGACGTACTATAAGTCTTGAGCTTTTTGAGATAGAGTGAGGGACGTTTTACACAGTGTGAAGTTCATTGTTGATTGTGTATATGCATTCATGTACAATATGTTTGTGTCACTAGATTGTATTTGTAGGGATGCAAAAATGACATAAGTGGTGTCTGGAAATGTTGTATTTCTTGTCTCAGTTGCCAGTTCCATCAGCGTGACTAACTGGCGACACAATATACATGATTGAGTTTATCAGTTAGTGTGCAAGGTTTGTATGAGTGCCTGTAAGAATGTAGGATCCAGAGCAGAGCATATTTTGTAATTGTCATTTAACATTTGTGTCCCATTGCAATGTGCTGGAGCTTCACAATCTCCCACTAACATTAGCTCTGCAGGGCGCCACACTAGAAATACACTTTTGCTGAACCTGCACTTCTCCAAGTATCTCAGCCTCACTATCACCAAACATCATCTTCTCTGCATCCCAAGGGCACAGAAAGTCACCGAAACAAAAGTTTGGGAAGGCATGATTGTGTCAGTTCTGAATAAATGAAGGTGAAAAGCATTTCAGATTTTTGATTTATTAGCATTGTTTAGGATAACTCTTTAGTCATGGATACTTTTATAACCATATAAAGCACACATTAATTACATTTAATATAATAATGCTCTATGATACAGCTTACAGTTTTTTCAGTAATCTATGGCTCCGCCTTGGTAATTAAGTCTACATTCCCCATGAACCTACCAGGTATTGCAGCTATATGACAATGATATCAGTTAAAATATGCTAGTGTAGCTCTTCTTTCATATTTATAAACTGCATATATTGTTCCTCATCCTAAACAGTCTTTGCATGTTTAATAATTAAGGTTTTGCCATTATTTCAATTTATCTTAATTTGTTTCCAGTGCATTGTTTCACAGGGCTTTTATTCATTCCCACAGCAACTGTGGTGGTGTGCGGTTTATCTGTGTGCGTGTTCAAGGAGTTTGTTTTAAATGGACTCATGTGAATTCTATCTATGAGTCAGTGCTGACTCATTATCCCAAACCCACTTTCCACACAACATCTTGTTTACACACTCAGCAGGATTTTGTGCCTGTCTTTGTATGTTTGGGCATGTGCCTTTAATTTGATTAAAGCGGGTGTGCGCTCATCTGAATACACATGCGCTCATAGGTATTAAATGTCACACACAGTAACACATAGGATGGTGTGTAATCACATGTGAAAATAATTACAAATGTATAAAAATAAGCATTACTCGCTGACATTAACTCACCTTACATGTCTGTACGCTGCGCCAGCCGAGGGTGATGGGAGACTGAGAGTAGGGGCAGAGAGAAGAGCTGGGAAGAAGAGGGTAAGACGAGAGTCCTGATGTGTATTTTGATCGTGCCAGGATGTCTGGCCCTGTCTGTGGTTCACCTGCGCTGGTCTGTCACTCACACAAGCCCACACACGCACACGTAACCTCATAACACTGATAGGAATAGGCAAAGCATAACATACACACATCTCAATCAAAAGTTTCTGTTTCATAGGAAGGTTTTAGAGAGGTTTCTCCTCATTCTGTCTCTCTGTCTTTCTCTCTGTGTGACCCAGTAACCATTGCCCATGAGTTTTTCTCTCTGCCTCCCTCCCGCCGTCTCTCTCTCTCTCCTCTTTCTTAGCAGCAACACATGGTGGGACACCCGTGGTGAGGTGTGTCATTTGAGGAGTGATTTAGTGCTGTTCTACCCCAACCACTGCTGAGCCACCTGCCCCAGGAATCCTGCTCTATACACACACAGAGACACACATTTACACACAGATGCAAGCATATGATGGACACATACTAACAAAGTGGTTAAGCACTACCAAAACCTCTAAATGCTCTGGTCTCTACAGCCTGATTAGACCCCATTGTGCTATTTTCACAAATTCTTACACACCAGCTCTGAGTGGATCATGAACTGAGGCATTCTTCTGTATATTCCCCATTTTTTACTAGCTAATTAATCTTTTACAAGGGGACCTGTAAGTGGCCACTGTCCAGTTTCAAAGATGTTGAAACACTGTTCACTAATTATATGGCAACAATTTATTCAAGCTCCTCTAAAAGTAATCCAAAATATGTAACAGCATTTGTACGTTATTTCCTTGAGGAGATGTGTTTTTCCATTACAGCAGTATAATACAGTTACTGGCTGTAATGGACAGCATTAAAAAAGCTTGATTTTGCACATTGTATATAATGGAATAAAGCATAAAACAACACTAATCTGAATGGTCAACACTGTAAGTAGAATGGGCTTCAATGTTGGTATAAAGCTGAGAATTTCATTATTATTATGTTTATATGAAACCTTGATTAAATTGCCTGTTATATTCTCTGCTACATATGGGGGAATCTTATTGGCCCCCTCACGCCTGCACTGTACAAATACATTCTGACCTTCCTGTCTTTGTCAGAAATTTGTTCTGTTGTTCACTTTCAAGGTGAGAACTAATGAGGTACGTGCAACATATCTGATTTAATGTGATTTTTGAGATAACATTGCAATGCACTAGGGTAATTAAGTCTTTAAAATCAGGTGCATCCTAGCTTTAGATGAAGGACCTTTTTTTTTACCATTTCTAAACTCTTGAAAACAACAGTTTTCTACTCAATTTAAATTTCAACACACATGGATGTTTATTTTCCTTCCAAAGTCCAAGACATGGCAAAACACACTCTTAGGAAGCATGATCTAAGAAGGCTCTCACTGAAGCCCAAGTGAAAAAACATTTTTAGCTTTACACAGTGGAAACTCAAAGTGGATACAATTGCTTGAATTATATCCCTGTTTTTACAGTAGTTTATGTTGTTTCCCTTAGTAACAAATGAAAACCAGATGTTGGGGTGTCAGATTACAGAACGCCAGTGTTGTGGCTATTTGTTTTCAGAATGAAAGACTGCATAATTGACACATTATTAAAACAAGAAAGAGTGAATCGACACTAAGTGCTGATCAGATTTTAAACTTATATGTGTTAACTCGGCAATAAAGCATATCAAAACTGAGAAAGCAACCCCCAGGATTTACCAGTTTCCAATAAATATTTCTCTCTTCTATTTAAATTGTTTCCCAACAACCCCTCGTCAGTACTGGTTACATAGATCCCATTGAGAGTAACACTGTGGGCTATATGAAAACCAGAGTGTCATATTGTCTGAAGTGAAAGGAGCCCGGGGGCTCTTTAGCATATGGCAGCAGCTACATTCTGAGGCTTGTGCCTGAGGTGCCTGTCAGCATAGTCATATGCGATGTGTGTTTATGTGCGTGTTAGTATGCATCTGTCTGCATGTTTCCTTCAGCTGTTCTCAGGTGTTCTGGCAATAAAGTGTTCTTTACTCTAATTCCCCACACACGCACCTCAGCAGGCAGAGTAACATGTCCCCGACTGAGGCTCAGTGTCAGCAATCACATGGATGCCTATTAATCTGAATTACAGTACTGAGGGGACTTTAAACTGGAGTGAGAACGCATGAGCCATATTTATAAGACATCAAATAAATATAGATATAGATGTAATGTTGGGGAAGCCTTTAAAATAAAATTTGTATCATCATTAATTTTAAACAAGGAGAAAATATTTGAATTACATTTAAACAGAATGCCTTTTTGTAATCACTTCCAGTACACAGTGTGATAGTGTAATATGCATCATTATTGTAGTATTTCAATATTGTAGTCTTGTGGGCAGGCAATCATCACATCAATTACTACTAGTTGTTAAAGTATTGCCGACTGAGTTCATTCGGTGAAGTGGGTCACTGTCATTGCACTTTCATTGTGTGTGTGTGTGTGTGTGTGTGTCCAGCAGCAGTGCAGCTGACCTATTTTCTTTTAAAGAAGAGAGCATGTCCTCTGCAGCACTGGTCAATAAAACTGCCCTGTTGGAGCTTAACTCTAAAAACAGGGGGGGACAAGCAAGGATTTTTTTTCCCCCTATACACACACACACACGCACACACACACACACACACACACACACACACACACACACACAAACACACACACAAACACACACACGCATACACACACACACACACCCAAGCAGACATGCAAATATGAGCACATTTCCTCATTTTATTGAAAACTGCACTACAACTTGAGTATGTTTTTCAGTTTTCCCATTATCCATTCTTTGTTATACTCTTTATCTGTCTGCATCTTAAAAAATATTTTTCTTTCCTGTTAAGAACCCCCAATACGCATAAAACATACAAAAAAAATATCGTTCATTAAAAACAGTTTCCGTTTCTCGTATTCGCTCTTACAGTAAACGATTTCAAATGATAAATATGTTTGGCTTTGAAGTATTTCTTCAGAGAATAACAGCGACACAGAATGCTTGACATGCACTTAAAGAGAGGATGTTGTGAGTTTCATCATCTCGAATAATGGATTGCTTATGCTCAGTACTGTTATTATGAAGTTTTTTTCAATAGCGATAATAAAAAAAAAAACTTTCTGGAAAAATAAACTAGAAAATAAAGCAAGAGATGGGAATCTGTCAACTACAGATCAGTTTCTCATAAACAAGCTTGCAAATAGTAATGCAGTTGCCATTTGTTACTACTGCCATAAATGGGTTTAGGGTACTATAGCCTGGCCAGCTAAATCAACAAGATGACGACATGTGTACATGACTGGTTATCGCTAGTGTTAACAGAAGCACAATAGCCCTGTAAAGCATGAGGGGAGACAAATGGGTTTAAATGCTGATTGGGTTGACTGCTGTGTTGCCAGGGACTGTAAAAGTGGAATGTCTATGTATGTGTGTGCACTTGCATTTGGGCAAGTGCGAGGGCAATAAGAGGCCAATGTCTTCTTCAAACACAGTGACTGCATACAAACAGATAAACACCCCACATGTGTTGAATTTAAAAACAAGGACTGTTTTTTTTTTCTTGTGTAGTGGATAAAGGCAGAAAAGTTAATATGATGATAAAGAGTATGATATCTAGAAATGAGTTACTCACTTTTTATTGACAAGCAACATTTCCGCAGACATCAGGACAATGAAAAAAAAGGGCTTATGTAAAGTGTAGAAATTTCTTCATGGGATCATTAATATAAGACCTAGAATCCATCTGTTAAATGTACACACTTAGTAAGTACACACTTTTTATTATTTGCAGCGAGCAAACTCAGTGATGTAGCATGCAGTTAAATAAATGGTGCACTGACTATAACCTGTATCATAAACGTTTAAACAAGAATTGAATCCAGGTTTTGGGGGGACGCTCTGCACTTTAGCAAAAGTCAACCACTCAGAAATATTTTGAAAAGGTTTTCTAGAAACAAGCATTAACTATAAAGTAAAATGCCTATATTGTTTGGTATATGCTCATAAAATGAGTACAAAGAGGTAAAAAAAAAAGGGGGGGAGTAATTTGCTAATAACATTGTTACCCTAAGTTGTTCAACTGATATCTGTCCACTCATTTTCAGTAATTAGGGAAGGTGAAATCATTTGTGTCTTTGGAATGAGGTTAACCATAATTCATTGTTTATTGATATATAACAAGCATTTCCTTCCTTTAATGCTAGAGATGGAAAATTTAGTCCCCAGAGTCTATGTCTCTCACACTTTTATGCCTCGTAGTATGTGTGGCAGGTACAAATTAAAATCCTGAGCCAGTTGCAGAATAGAAACATCGGAAAAATTTTTCTTGGTAGAAAAACCAAAGTATATAGCAACGAAAAAAAAAAGGTGGTATATACTTTCTCCACTATCACTCCATCAAGTGCAAGGTTAAACTTCTGCCTCCTTACAGTCACATCACCCCTTTATTATTGAAATTAACATAACCTCACTGTGTGGGTGGGTGGGTGTGTAGGGGTGTGGGTGTGTGGGGGTACGTGTGTGTATGTTTCTGAAGTTTGTTCCGGCTGGTGTGCCGGTTGCCCTGGATTTTCTTACTGACCTGGCTAATCTCTGGAGTGTGGAGTGTGTAGGAAACAGTTATTGCATCCTTGATGGATACAGCAGGGAGTTGATCCATGCCTCTGCATGTGTGGGGTTAGTAGAGTCCTTGCCCTGTTTTGTCCCAGTTTATTGTCCTTCACAGCAGCTTTGCACACATACATACGCACACATGCTATTTTAATAAAAGTGCCCTTGTCAAATCAAATGCAATGTGGAGTAATGTGACTTAGAGTAGCTTTCATTGTATTTGCTAATAATAAAATGGAAAAAATAAATTAGCAAGACATTTTAAATTCCTGATGATGGGGAGATTTTTTTGACCTATGTAATTTGCGCAGATACAAACAACAAAAATGTGAAATTTACTATAAATATGAGATTCAAAACATGTCGTGTTTTCATCTCAGTGCTTTTCTGATTTAAAAATGCTACGCTGATTTCACCGTGTAGCATCTCAGTAAACAATATATTCTAATTGGCATCTGTTCTGTTGATTTTGATCATTTTCTCTCAAACTGAAGCTTTTGTGAATATGAAAGGGAGGGGGGGGGGAGCTTGAGTTTCCTCTTTTTATTAAATCAAGAAGATTAGACTGATATATGAAGGCCGATACTTGCTCCAATTAAAATCTAATATAGTGCAGTTAGCACACTGCTTGTTTTATGATTACATTACACTAATTAACATGATTTTAATTTGCTGGAATTAATGAAGTTTAATTTCAAAGGCTACATCTGGTGAATCTGCTTTTAGAAAACACAAAGAATGATCCGTTACTTCACATAAACCCTGTATCATATAATTTGCTTTTATATATATTTAAAACAAACACATATAGTATTTGGTTTGTTACTATGATGATGTGCCTTTGAGTATCTAACTTCAAAAATATATGCTTTTTTTGCTTGTGTATCAAAGTATCAGTAGTATAAACTGTCCTCCTCCTCTTCATCCTTTCTTCAACTCATCCTATCCTCCTCCTCCTCTTCCTCCTTTCATCCTCCTCTATTTCCTTTGGTCCTCCACTTACCCTCTCATCAGGCTGCTTTATTATGCAAATCATTGTTGGACCGCATCACTTAATTAAGCTTTACTATGCCAGTTTGCGTGTGAAATCTAACACACATGTACAAAGCACACTCTCAGGCACAATAACACATACTCATCCTAACTTTTAAACAAACATTAAAGGAACTGGGAGGTTTAATGATTGGTATTCGGAGTCTGAAATCATGCTCACAAACACACAAGCGGTCCCTCTGTGCAGCAAAAGCACCTCTTTGAGTGAGTGCAGATAAAAAGACTTGAATAGCAGGGTTTTCCCAAGTCATTAGCCTGCAGTTAGTATCTATACTCCAATCTGGCCCTCCGCTGCTCACCTTGCAATGCCAACTGCTTCATTCCTATTGCTCCTAAAAGTGCTACTTATGAGATTGTGGTGGCAAAACTAAATAGCATGGTCTGAAACTGATGTAGCATGTATAGGTGCTCTTGACAGAGCTAGCTCATTAATTAATATTAGTGAGGAATTTGAACTTAGTCTTAATTAAATACAGCAATTCCAAAGTTTTTCGATACAGATTGGTTTATTTACTGGTATTAAAAAGTAGCAAACAAAAAAATATATATTTATAGTTTAAATCTAGCAAAAAAAAGAAAGAAAAAATAAGAAACTGTAATAAACTTGTTGTCACTTCTACATCCCCTCTTCTTCTTGCAAGCTATGTGCAAACAAGTGACCCAAACAAAAACAGTAAAAGGATCAAAAAATATGACCCTGAAAGTTTAGAGTCTAATAAAACCCTTCTTGTTATTCAATTGGCTTCAGTAGCTTTCATCCCATTTACAAAAAAACAAAAAACAAACCTGAATTGGAGGCACTGTTAAAATGAATTCTTGCTCCTGACCTTCTGGAGGCTTGAAAATGCAGAGAATAACTTCTGCATTGGTCGACAATACTGACTACTGACATCTGAATATATTCTCACATGTCCCTGTAGTGATTAGCAGGGTAAATGACATGATAATTGAACATAAAGAGATAAAAATGTGTAGTGATTTGCCTTGAGACACAGCCTATCAATTCTGATGATTGTTTTCATTTATATTTCTGACAAAATTAATTTGGTTTATTGGGTTACAGACATATTAACTTCAGCAAATTGTTTGCAATTCAGCGCACTGGATATCCATGTTACTCTGTATATCAGAATACTGAGTTATATATTCATAAATTAGTTTTTCTTACCTCAATAAGACTTTCTAGGGTATATTTTGCAGGTTTTTTTAAGGTAATAAAAATGGCAATATTAGTGTATTATAGCCGCTTATATCTAACATTTCATGCCAAACTGAAGTGCATTGAAAAAACTTAAGATGGGAGATCATAAAATAACAGCAAAAGTGCACTTTGAATATTAAAAAAAAAAACGTGTATTTTTATGCGTTAGTCAACAGTTTGCTTAACATGTTTCTACATCAACCCCATTATTAGGAAGACAAAAAAATCCCACCAAAATATGCCACCCTTTCATAAAAGACTTTGACCTTTCTGAGATTTCTGTAACTTGTTACTGGTTCTGCCTGAAGCAGGATTTCATGGCAGGGGGCAAGATGTTTACTGTTGCCATGTCTCCAGTAACATTACAAGTGGCTCCGGATAAGACCGCCAGCCAAATGCCTAAGCTGTCAAAGTAAATAACTTTTCCATTTCAAAGAGAGCTATTCCAATTAAGGAAAGAAAGTTGGAGCAAAAGAATGAGAGGGAAAAGCCGCAGAAAAGAACTCAAGGAGGGAGTGCAAGATGAAGGGAAGCGGACATGGAGGGAAATGGAAGAGGAGGAGAGAAAGAGTGAAAGTCATTGCAATCTTATTGGAGTGAAAAAGAGAGGTGGTTTGGAAACAGGAAATCAATTGTTGGGCCTGCGTTTTGGTTTGGCTCTGTTTGCAGCTTGACTTAACCTTGAAGTGTGTCAATGGGAGAAAGCACTATGCTGGGATCAAGACTGAAGCATGATGCAATGATAGGGAGTCAAGGGCAGAGCACTTTCCCACTTTCCCACTGTAAATTGATTGTTGTAAATTGTATCAATTTGCAAGTTATCTTCAGGGGTTAAGACACTGATCATGTGACAAGTAACATTCTGAATGTCATCACATTTTGATAAAATTATCACAAGGTAGTTTAATAAAATGAGCTTAATATCTTTTAATAGTGTAGTGATTTGGATTTTCCCAGTTCTTTACCTTGTAGCTGAGTTTTGGCGACCTTTCACACACAGACTGCAGGTGCCACTTGAAAGCTGTATATCACAGATTTTCTACTTAAAAAAAAGGGAAACAGCATCAGCGTAACAGGATTTTTCTTCCCCTTGAGTTCCTTTAATGGAAGATGATAAAGACATTGAACGGAAGTCTTGTACGAAATGAGACCTTCCATCCTAAACAGCAGTCAAAGCATGTAGAATTGTTGAAGTACTGGACTGGACACCAAATTATAATAATGATCACTACTGGTAATGGTCACTACTAGTAAAAAAAAATCAAGGAACTAGATCCACAATCCAAAGACATGTAGTTAGTGGGAATAGGTTAAATGGAAATTCTTAATTGCCCATAGGTGTGACTGTGGAAGTGAATGTGAGTGTGAATGGTTGTCTGTGTCTATGTGTTAGCCCTATGACAGACTGGTGACTTGTCTGGGGTGTAGCGGAAGTGGATGGATGGATGATGGCTAGACCATCTAGTACAGCAGTCCCCAACCTTCTTTCACGGACCAGTTTATGTCCGGCAATGTTTTCACGGACCGGCCTTGTGGATAAATACAACAAAATGAAACCAATGATCTAGCACTTATGCTAATTATTGGAAAGGAAGCCCCTTCTTGTTTGCAGTGGTCATGGATATGTTGATAAATGAGGTCAGGCAGGAGACTCCATGGACTGTGATGTTCGCAGACAACACTATGACCTGTAGTGAGTGTGAAGCGCAGGTGAAAGAGAACCTGAACAGGTGGAGGTATGCTCTGGAATGAAAGTCAGTAGAAGTAATGCAGAAAGCATGTGTTTGAATGAGATGAAGAGTGGTGAACAGTGAAGATCCAAGAAGTAGAGGTATTAAATGTACAGAAGATGAGATTAGATACCCAATGTCAACCAAATTCAAAGCAATGGACAATACACAAGAAAGGTGAAGAAGAGAGTGGAATAGCTGGAGGTGAGTGTCAGAGGAAGTTTGTGTCAGAAGAACAGCTGCAAGAGTGAAAGGGAAGGTTTACAAGATAATAGTTAGATGTGCTGTGATGTACGGTTTGGAAATGATGGCTTTAACAAAAAGACAGGAGGCTAAATTGTAGGGTAGCTGAGTTAAAGATGTTAAGGTTTTCATTGGAAGAGACCGGGATGGAAAAAATTAGAAATGAACATGTCAGAGGCACAGCTCAGGTTAAGCATTTTGAGACAGAGTTAGACAGGAAAGGCTGAGATGATATATTCGACAAAGGATGCTGAAGATCTAGGCAGGACAAAAAGAGGAAGACCACAGAGAAGATTCATGGATTTAGTGAAGGAGGACATGCAGAGGGTTTGTATTACACAGGAGGATGCTAGGGATAGGGTGAGATGGAGGCAGATGATCCGCTGTGGCGACCCCTAAAGGGACCAGCTGAAACAAGAAGAGGAGTATTGATTGAGCAGAATGCATTCCCAGTTATTTTTCAACCACCATGTCATGTGGCTTCTGCAGCTGTGTATGTGTACACGTGTGTACTTCTGTGCGTGTATAACTGCTGTTTCAAAGTGTGTAAAAGGATTGTTCCATCTGCTGATATGTAGAAAGTAAAAAGACATCATGTTATACCTTTATGTGTGCGTGAGTATTTAAGACCATCAGTTGAACGGCTGTTTATATGGTTAAAGAAATGAGTACTTGTAGGAATAGTGACAGAGCCTTTGCACGCTATTGACTGCGAATAAATAAAAGATAATTAATGGTGGAAAACCTTCATATTTTTCTCTGAATGTCAGTGTAACACTTCCTGATTGGATGAGGAGTTAATCCCCTCGGTACAAATATGATTTTACCATCAGTCTCTTTTAGAGCGGCTTTTTATTCTGGCAGACCTATATTATCCGTTTCCAGCAGTTGTAAAAATATGGTTGTGGTCATGAAAAAAATCTGTACACTGACATATGAAAAATCTCATACTGTAAGTAGAGATTTTGTTCTCTAAGATCCTCTCGGTATCCAATAAGTTTCATAGATGTGTTGAAAAGTCTTCAGTGTTGACTCGCCAGAGTCATTTAGTATGCCCTGCAATGGACTGGCCACCTTTACACGCTATGCCCCGCCTCTGGCCCTGTGATGAATAGGATAATGACACTGTAGCAGTTAAGAAAATGGATAAATGGATGGAAGATGTGAAGTTCATTTAGTAGGTGCAGAGGTTAATAAAGCTACTCAGTAATTTAATTTTAGTTCCACAAATTTATGAAATTTATAAATGAGCTCAAGTACTTAAGATGTGTATCAATCTATAGCTGGAAATAGTCCAAGCTAATTTGCAATGCCTTATTGTGCGAGCAAGCTTTGCTAAAAAACAAAAACAAAAACATGTATATATATACATGCCTTTTTTTTTTCTATTTCTAACATGTATGCAGGGGAAAAAACAACTTGATTTACATTCTCTGGCAATATCCATGCAAAACTCTAAGCTATGATATAAATGACTTGGAAAAAAATCTGCCACATGTGAAAAATAGCTTCTCCTATAAATATGCATGTGTCTGCATAAGTGATTTGTTTCTACCCTTGAGTGAAGTTGGTATAATACGGTACCTAAAAGAAAACAGATCTACTTGGACTTGAGCCCAGTGACTTAGCTGGCCAGTATATATGGTAAATGCATCTTTGTTTGGTGTTATCCAGTGGTGAATTGTTAGTGGCATGCATACTCTATCAAAGTCTGCTCATGGCTAGACTAATCAGTCTCTCCCGCTAGTATGAGACTAATGCATTTTAACTCTTGCCTATTATCTATAATTCTCTTTTATATTCCACAATTCTGTTAACCCAGCAATTTCCTCTGCTTCTGTTATACGATTGGCTGTCAGGTGTAATTTCCTGGCGTGTCCTCCAATCAGGGTGGTCTGTTTTCTGTGTGTCAGCAAGTGTTGGGGTTGCTCTTCCATCAGTAGGATCATACTGGGGGTGTTTGAATCAGCTTCACATTATATTACTCTCTCACACAAGCATGCATGTACCCTCTCTTACAGACTACCACATTGTGGAGGAGAGGTAGTATTTAGTGCAGCACAGGGACCTTGGTGTGGCAGTGTCAGTGATGGATATGGCAGTAGGATCAGCAGTCTTGGCTTTTGCAGAAGTGTGTTGTCCACCACTGGGATCTGTCAGATCTGTTCTGCTGAGCCCACACATTCTGCTGGCTGGCTGCTATTGCTGCTAGCTATTTCTTTAATCGCTTGTGTGTGTGTGTGTGTGTGTGTGTGTGTGTGTGTGTGTGTGTGTGTGTGTGTGTGTGAGTGAGAGAGAGCGAGAGAGAGAGAGAGAGAGAGAGAGAGAGAGAGAGACAGAGCGCAAGCTTGTCTGAGTATGTGCACAACACTGGGTTTACAAGGAGCATATATTACAACTGCAATTGGTTATAAATCCAGCAGAAAATAAAAAGGTCATCAAATACACCTTAATGGCCATAAAAAGACAAACACAGTAGCTGTTGGTTTAAACTTTTTCATAAAAAGTGAAAAATGCACAAAATAAACATTTAAACCTGATTACTTCCTTGCCTCGATCTTTCTGCACATGGACTCAGTCTTGGAATACATTATGCTCTTTTTTTCCTTCCAAACAAAGAAGACTTGCAAACTGATATTGTCCTCTGAGACCTTGTTTTTTTACTTTTAATTTATAAGCTGTAAGAGATGAAGAATTAAAAGCAGTACTACGCTAAACAGATGATAAATATCTGTCTTCAAAGAGCTGGTGAAACACATGCCTAAGAGATCCATCCATAAAAGCATGCCATAAAGACACACCTGTGAGCTGCCATAAGTAAAAATCGTACTATATTAACATCATATTAGCACATCCCATCTAGACAGCTTATGCACACTTAGCTGAATTGATTTTATAATCACTTTGACTTTGACTTGGATATGTTTAAGAAAATGGATAGATGGATAGGACATTCATACAGTATTCCAATTCTAAGATATAAAATTTCTGCCATTTTTGTGGCAGGAACTGGAGGAATGGTTATAGGAGCTTGAATTTCCAGTTACTGTGGTTCGGCAGTGGAGATACTGCTCATGCTTGGAAATACAGTACTGTTGATGGTGAACTCTAAATGCAGTTGACCATCATGGAAAGAGACAGTTTGTATGCCTAAATGCTTTTTATCTCACTATAACTCTGGATAAGTTGACAGAGGTTTCAACCTTTGGTGGTGGGAGAAAAGGGGAGCACTGAATAAAGTAGAGTGGAACTAAATATGTAGAGAAAGGAAGAAGAACAGAAAAAACACAAGGGAAAGTCTTTTTTTTAATCTTCCCCCCTTGATCTTCCATCCTACACAGAAAAACAGACACACATACAGTCTACTTTCACATGCAATATACTTTACACAGGTAGAGTGTCACCCTACTTGCACAGATTGCAACAGATTAGTGGTGAGTAGGAGTTAAAAGAGCTGCTGAGTGCACATTTAATACCACAGATATTTAAAGAGAACATCCCTTTTATCTGAGGGGACAATCTGCATTATTCATGCTGTGCCCTCTGAGAGTTGAAGGGAGGAGGAAATAGATGCAAATACATTTCAGAGAATTATTGTTTTTACTAGCAGCCAACGGATTCCTGTTACATTAACAGGAGATATACATTCTGTCTCCTTCCAGCACTTTGTTGGTGTCAGTGTGTCTGTGTGTTTGTGTGTGTGTGAGAGACAAAGAGAGTGCATTAAACATGTCCAATCTTTCATTTTTTGACTTGCAATTGTTGAAGGTGCTCTGAAGAAGAATGCAGCTATTACACAGCTGCCGATGTGCTGGTTCAGCGCGATGCTCATGTATCTGTCTGTGTTGTTTTTGTTTTCAGCGTGCAGGGCAGGCTTCTACAAATCTACTCTCGGGAATATGGAGTGCTCAAAGTGTCCACCTCATAGTTTCTCTCACCATGAGGGGTCTCTTCACTGTGGCTGTGAGAAAAACTACTTCCGTGCTGAGGGAGATCCTGCTTCTATGGCCTGTACTCGTAAGTGTGCATTTTCCCCCAGTGTAAATAGCACTAACATTTCCTGGTGAGCTATCACATGGTGAGTCAGTGAGTCTCATATGTTGCAGTTTGTATTTTGTGTCACTAATATAAAGGTTTCCAGACATTTTAAACAACTTATTGTTTTGCAGTCGTCCATGTTTGCCCATGAAAATAAACACCTTCAGCACAACATTGGAATTCCAGAGATAACACACTGGGAAAACAGTGAATAAGTGGACACAGGAAGATAAAAATCCCTCATTTTTTTAAAAGGTCACATTTTCTACCACCTTTTGCACTTCCTGTGTGAATCTGTTTGCCTCCATCTCATGCAAATGGATTGCAGATGCAGACGACTCCTGCAAGTATTCAAAAATGCATTCTCTCTAAACCAATAAATCACTGCATTCCCTGATGTCAGATTATTGATACATCCGTTACTAACGGGGCTAGGAAGAAAAAAAAACTGTGTGGGGAATGGTGGAAAATATAACGCCCGCAGCCGCAGACAGAATGCTAATTATAACGACAATCACAGCAGGTCCCTGTTGTGATTATCTCAACATCATCTTGTCAACTACGCAAATTTCATCTCATTGGGACAAACTGAGCAACGCTAGAGCTGAAAATGAATAGATAAGTTGTTAGGAGATAATAATCGTGATTATCTCAGGAGAGGTCTTTTACTGTTAGCGGTGTGATAAAGGTTGTTTCAAGCTGACTTTGGAAATTTGTTGGCAAGAAAATTTCAAAGGTCAGAGGGAAGGTTGAAGAAAAGGAGAAAATGTTTCTATTTTGTTCTTCATTCAGTACAGGGAGTGCAGAATTATTAGGCAAGTTGTATTTTTGAGGAATAATTTTATTATTGAACAACAACCATGTTCTCAATGAACCCAAAAAACTCATTAATATCAAAGCTGAATGTTTGTGGAAGTAGTTTTTAGTTTGTTTTTAGTTTTAGCTATTTTAGGGGGATATCTGTGTGTGCAGGTGACTATTACTGTGCATAATTATTAGGCAACTTAACAAAAAACAAATATATACCCATTTCAATTATTTAATTTTTACCATCCATCCATCCATTCGCTTCCGCTTATCCTTTTCAGGGTCGCAGGGGGCGCTGGAGCCTATCCCAGCTGTCATAGGGCGAGAGGCAGGGTACACCCTGGACAGGTCGCCAGTCTGTCGCAGGGCTAACACATAGGGACAGACAACCATTCACACTCACATTCACACCTAGTGGCAATTTGGATTATCCAATTAACCTATCCCCACAAGTTGCATGTCTTTGGACGGTGGGAGGAAGCCGGAGTACCCGGAGAGAACCCACGCAAACACGGGGAGAACATGCAAACTCCACACAGAAAGACCCCGGCCTGATGGTGGAATTGAACTCAGGACCTTCTTGCTGTGCGGCAACTGTGCTAACCACCGTGCCACCGTGCTGCCAGTGAAATTTTTACCTTACCAAGGCCCCACAAGCTCATCTTTGATGATACCAGCCCAAACCAGTACCCCACCTCCACCTTGCTGGCGTCTGAGTCGGACTGGAGCTCTCTGCCCTTTACCAATCCAGCCACGGGCCCATCCATCTGGCCCAAGACTCACTCTCATTTCATCAGTCCATAAAACCTTAGAAAAATCAGTCTTGAGATATTTCTTGGCCCAGTCTTGATGTTTCAGCTTGTGTGTCTTGTTCAGTGGTGGTCGTCTTTCAGCCTTTCTTACCTTGGCCATGTCTCTGAGTATTGCACACCTTGTGCTTTTGGGCACTCCAGTGATGTTGCAGCTCTGAAATATGGCCAAACTGGTGGCAAGTGGCATCTTGGCAGCTGCACGCTTGACTTTTCTCAGTTCATGGGCAGTTTGGTTTTTCCACACGCTTCTTGCGACCCTGTTGACTATTTTGAATGAAACGCTTGATTGTTCGATGATCACGCTTCAGAAGCTTTGCAATTTTGAGACTGCTGCATCCCTCTGCAAGATATCTCACTATTTTTGACTTTTCTGAGCCTGTCAAGTCCTTCTTTTGACCCATTTTGCCAAAGGAAAGGACGTTGCCTAATAATTATGCACACCTGATATAGGGTGTTGATGTCATTAGACCACACCCCTTCTCATTACAGAGATGCACATCACCTAATATGCTTAATTGGTAGTAGGCTTTCGAGCCTATACAGCTTGGAGTAAGACAACATGCATGAAGACCCAGGAACCCTGACAGAAGAGGATGATGTGGACAAAATACTCATTTGCCTAATAATTCTGCGCTCCCTGTATGAATCATTGCATTATTGCTATTATTAAAATGTAACACATGTCGCACAGTACCACTTACATATGACGTTAAAAAATTATAGTATGTTGCTGTTCATCTTGACTTGACTTTTCCACAACCGTATTGTAATGTTGACCGACTAATAATTAGAGATTAGGGCCACTTTTTCCTGCTTTAGCTGACCACTTCACACATTAGGGTTAGGCGCTTTGCACATGATCATGACCGTGCCATTGCCGATGACCGATAGCATTGCTGCAGGGCAGCAGAGGAAGTTAAACTGCACAATTATGGTAGCACCGTTCATGACACACAAAGTGTGGCCCACATGTAAAAAGCGCAGAGGTCAGAGCTGACCATAATTAGACAGATAGCAGCTGAACAGCTAAAACTGTATTAATTCATCACATTTTCTGGCTTGTTACTTTTTTAAATTAGACCTATAGTATAGCTGTCCTACAGTTCTTTTTTTTGTTTGTTTGTTTAGGCGTTAAATATTTCATCTGTCTTCCCTTCGGTCTTCACCATGCGCTGCATACACACTGTGGAGAAAAAAAAAGTTAACAAGATAAGCCAGCATCTGCAAATGAAAGTCACATAATGGGGTTTTAAAAATCCATCCAGCAGTCAAAAGTATCTTCTTCTGTTTTCTCTCACTTGATGCTGATGATGGATTAGTGTAGCTGCTCCACGCGCATTAACTTCAAAGCATACAGAATTCTGGGTGTAAACTTGTGTTTGCACGCCGCTGCATGCCCAGACATGTCTTTCTTACAAATATTGCTTATATGTGAAGGTGCTATTTGAAGTTTATTATGAACCTTATAATAATGATATTGATTTCATGCACCAATTGGTAAATGAAATAAAATTCACCTTGAGTTATGAGCTATTGCGCTTACTTCGATCATTGTTGATCCACGACATCGTCGCTCATCAGCACAACCCTATCACACAGCACAGTTGCAGACAGGCAGGTACGCAGCCCCTCTCCTTGCTAGCAGGTAAGGTAGCTGACCTTCAGAACAATGAACAACACTGAGGGATTTGGAGAGGTCACTGATGCTCCCGTTTATACATCACGGAAGCATTAAATAGCACATGATAACGTTTGTCATTTAACTAAGGCGTTTACTGGCTAGCTACTATATATATAATAAAACAATAATGTTAATGGCGCAGCCCAGCGCATCTGTAACATTAATAAACAGTGTTAGTTTAGTAGGATAACAAACTAATTTGTGTTCAAAAGCAGAGGCACCACTGTTACTGTATTTGTGGATAACTCTGAGTATTGATCTGAGTATTTGAGTATTGAGTATTTTCATGGGTGTTAATTCTGAGTTTGAAGTTCTAAGTTGCAGTACATGCAGTACACAGCAAAAATGTACATTGCTGAAAGTAAAATGAGTTAACTGACTTCTTGGAGGAATTTAATTTTCAATGACGAATCCAAACTGTTAAAGTTAAAGAAAATATAAGTGACTGAAACTTCTTCCACAGTAGTTTTGCACCTTTAGCTTTAACACATTGTGTTTGGTTTCACGTGCCAGTCAAGATGTGTTCAATCATTTTGACTTTTACTTTAGCTTCCCTGTATGCATGTGCATACAAGCAGTGCAGTGCATATACATGTATGCACATATGGGTGAAGCTAAGCTGAAATGCAGACTCAAAACTCTGATGTGGTCAGTGGATGTTATGTTAGTTGTACATTTTTTTACTGATGTTTCAGACCTTTTTTTTTACCACTTAGATATTTAAATGACTGACTTTTAGAAACTTCTTGTGTGCAACTGTATTTAGAGTTAAAAAGTTTGAATCATGTAACTTGACATGTAATTTCACATGTCTTTCAAAGTTAGATTCATGAGACTTGCAGTTATCAGAACTTCTTTGCAGCCAAATCGTGTGTGTATTTTTCTTTTGATTTCTCTGGCTCAAGCACATAAATATCTGCGATGCAGATAACTGAGACAGCCACTACGCATAGTTTGGGAGTGAAGTAAATTCAGCAAAACAAACTAAACAAAGCGTTTTATCTCAAGACACAATCCAGTAAGCCCATTTGAATCTTTTTTTTCCTTCCTCTGCCTTCTCAGTTTCCCCCACTGAGCTATTTGGCAGTTTTGCTATGTCCCCCATGTAATTAGTCATAGTTTTTCATATGAGTATCTGGAAATCTGTTTGTAATAAGACAGATTTTATGTTAGTCTGAGTGAGTCAGACTCACTTGCTCCGACTGTGCCATGCTCCTCTTATTTCTTACGGAATTTGAAAGTGAGATGTAAACACATACATACTGTAGTAGATTCACCTATTTACATTAACATAACCCTAGTATTACGACAACTCATTCACTGTATAGCACTCATAGTAAGAATTTTCTTCCATGAAGATGTCCAAGTAGGCAAATAATGCATTGTGAAATATATATATATATATATATATATATATATTTTTTTTTTTTTTTTTTTTGCTTTTTTGTGAATTGTCTTCCTTATGAAAGAAAAAGGAAAAACTTTGGGAAATTTAAGGAAGAATAAACACCAAATCCAGCTATAAATGGGTGATTTTTCACAACCCTGCTCCAATTCTCAAAGAGAAAGACATAACAGCAAAGAAGTAAAATGACCATATAGTTAGAGTTAAAGTTCATGTTACATGTTCTGTGTACTACACTTAGCATATGACTTTGCTGTTAAATGTAATTCAGTTTAATGCCAGTCTACTGACTGATGTTAATATTGCTTTTCGTCTGTTATGCTGCTGCATTTTCCTTTCTTTGTGTTCTTTCCTTTCAATCTGCCTTTTTATACTATACTAATCAGTTTTTGTGTGTTTTTTATACTACTAAGCGTTCTGTCCTTCTGTAAATCCAGTGACCTGCCTCTCGATCTCACCTCATCTCCTTCTGTCTACCAGGACCTCCTTCAGCTCCCCGGAACGTAATCTCTTCCATCAATGAGACTTCTGTTATCCTGGAATGGAGCTGGCCTGAGGACACCGGAGGGCGCAGGGATATCACCTTCACTGTCCTTTGCAAACGTTGCCGTGCTGTTGCTGCTAATGGCAGCAGCAGTGGGACCCAGCGCTGTGAACCTTGCCGGAGCAATGTTCGCTTCCTGCCAAGAGCCATGGGACTGCACAACACCACAGTGACGGTTGGCGACTTGTTAGCCCACACTAACTACACATTTGAGATTGAAGCACAGAACGGTGTGTCATCGCTGGCACCAAAGATGAGACAGTACGCTGCCGTCACCATCACCACCAACCAAGCGGGTGAGATGTCATGATGTATGGGTGGCTAGCTAAAGATATGAGCTGAGACGATTGACTATACACAATAACAGCAATACTTTTGAACCATTTTGGATATTGATTGAAAGTTGTCTGCGTATAATCAATAAAAAAGATAGATCACTGATGTAAAAAACATAGGCCCATTCTCCAACAACAAAGAAAAAATAGCCTCTGGCAGATCTTAGGTTAAGCAGGTTGGTCATCTCATGCAGGTTGCAAGATTTTGCTTATCTCTATTTTTAGCTGGTCTGAGGACTGGGAACTATGGAGTGGCTGATTCATGCATGAAGAAAAGTGCATTTAATACAAGTGTATTATATGTGTAATAACAAGTACTGTGTGTAAATAAAAAAAATAGCTACCATGTTGATAACATACACAAGCTTCTCCTCCTCCTCCCCCTGTGCTTCTGAATATTCTCATAAAATAATACCCTAGCCTATGGTTTATATACCTCAAACATATGTACTACAACCATCAACCCTGGACATTTACAAGGCGATCCCAGGCCGCTATTCTCTTGTTTAACGACCAGGATCGAATGTCCTCCTCCTTTTCCAAAATATAACTCCTCCTTTTAACATACTCTCTTAACGTGAGGATGGGCTCCTAAAACTCCCATCAATCTTTTTATACAAATATCTCTCCACACATCCAGTTCTTACAAGAAAAAGACGGCAAAGGAAAGCAGTGCCGTGAAATTCCAAGGGTAAAATAAATCTAGCTGCAGCAGAAAGTGCCAAACCTCAGAAATCCATGACTCTAGCAAGGAATGTGCAAAGGTCCCAGTCTAGTTCATCAGCTTATTTTCTTCTTTTTGCCATTCCTTCAGTGTTCCCCTACACATTTTGCCTTTGTGTTTGGAAGCTCAGCATTTTTTTCTCAAGCAGTGTGGTTCCCTACATCCCCCCCACCGCCCTACCGACCTCCTTTACTTCTACCTGTCATGTCCCAAACCAACCCCACACCCAGTTTTTCTGTGTTCCTCTATTTTTCTGTATGGCTCTTCTTCTAAACCTTGAAGGTTGATTTAGCACCTGGAAGGGTGTTTTTTTTTTTTTACAGACCAGACAGATGCGAATTTCTCTCATAAGCTGTCATACAGCAAGGTCAGACTCCATCACATTGATGATGATAGGCAGATGGCAAGAGCAATGAATTTAAACAGAGTCAGAGTAGAGATGCCTTCAAGCAAAATGCAATGAAACCTTTAGTACTTCAAGTCTTTTGCTTGTTTTAAAAGTTACATGCAAATGTCGAGTCTTGGTGCCTCTGCTTTATGAATGAAAGAGACGCTTTCTCTCACAGGTTACAGGGTGTACTGATTATTCTTAGTATCAGTATCAGTAATGTAGTCCCCTTGGAATTCACATGCCTGTAAATCAGGAAAGCTGTGTGGAGAAAAATGAAAATCAAGTAATGTAAAATGTTAAATATTATAACAACAGATCCAAAATTGTAAAAACAGCCTCACACCTGTGGGTACGCTAAACGGGAAATACCATGAGGGTTGGATTGTATTGGATAACTGATTCAGATCTTGCTACTTGCAGCAGTCTTTGTGAAATGTCGTGTTGGGCTGACTTGGTGACAGGCTGATTTTCTTGTGATAGAAAACATGCATGTACTACAGCATGTAGTTTAAGGTTCAGAGAGTTCCAAGAGGGAGACTCAAAAGAGGCACTGCATAGAGTAAACAGTGTACTTATGGAAACTAGACACACAAATACAAATGCAGGAGCTTTGATATATATAAACCACATACCATATAAAGAGTCTGCTGTGTGTGTGCCTTTTAAGTGACAAAATAGGGATAAGCGTTAAATGTAGATTTTAAGTGTCTTTCTGGGTGCTCGTATGTTTAAGTGCACATGCATCAAAAGTTCAGATTAAAGCAAAATTAAAAATATACAAATTTGGACAAAAAAATAAAAAAATAAGCACATTTTTAGTAAGCATTATATTGTAAGTATGTAGTTAGTTAGTAGGATTATCTCTGCAATCTGAATATATATTAGATTTGAAGAGGGCTTATCAACACTAAGAGATCTGTGTGTGCACAGAATATCAAAATCCATCTTAGTGTCTAAGTGATAATCAGATGAAATGAAACTCATCTTTACTTACCATTTATCAGTGTGCTCACATAGATGCAAGCAGATTTACACACCGAGAAGGACAACATACACACCTCGGTACTACACCCTCTGTCCCGGCTATTCACACTTACAATCCCCTCTCTCTTTAACAAATATCTCAGCCTGCAGCTGCACACTCTCCATCAGCCCTCAGAGTTTACAAGGATTAAGTATGTCAGTGCACTTGCCCCACCCGTCTATATGCTTTCCCTCGAATAAACACACATACTTACACACCAGCACACACGTATAGATGCCAAAGCTGTTAAAAGCTGGATTAAGTGTTTCCCTGGAAGGAGCAGTGTGTCCTGGTTGTGCTGTCAAGGTGCTGTCAGACAGTTCTCCTCCTCTCGCCTCCTTTGCCCTCCACTTATTTCATAACTATGCTAAGAACAGAGTAACTGTGATTCAGATGCAGAGTAATATCTAGTTGCATATCTCTAGTGATATGATAATATGGTTGGTGATGATAGCTGTTAAACAATGAGAAAGTAAAGGCAAAGTTGTATATTTTCTCTCATTTGGGCAATGATTTTTGCCATTGAATAGCATCTTGTTTAATTTAGTTTCCAATAATAATTACTTCTAACTGTGTGCCAGTGTTGTAGAGGTCACTGTTTCAACATCTGCAGCATGGCCCTCAAATTACGAGTGAATGACAAAGAAGGACAGTTTTTAACACCAGTACAGGCCTGGTATACTGTATCAGTTATGCCTCAGACAAAAAACAGAGTGACAGCAAATTAAGTGCTTAGCAGTAGACATGCCGAGGAAGATAGAAAGGGAAGCAAGGCAAAGGAAACAGAGGAGTAGAGGAACTTGAATCTGCCTCTAAGCAACCCAGACACAGTAAATCATTACCACCATAAACCACAGAGCCAATAAAAAGCACAGCCTCACCCCACTATCAGAAGCAGAGGGAGAGGAGAAGAGGAGGAGCAGGGGGTATAGAAACAGATTCTCCCCATCTGGATTCATTACAGGAGAAAAAATAACTTCCCGCGGAATACACACGAGTAAATGTACACACACACTCAGACGCATTCTGCAGCCATATAATCACAATCAAGAAAGGCTTGAACATTTCAAAGACAAACATGTTTTTTCCTGTGGTCTAATAAAATTAAAAGTCGATGCCTCAGATGCCGAGCTGGCCCTGGAGCTGCCTGGCAATTAGAGAGCAGTAAAAAAGGGAAATGAGAAAGGGAGTGAGGAGAGAGACACAGAACGAGAGAGGGGTGCGAGTCTTGATAGAAGGAGAGATGTGCTGAATTACTAGATTGGGACCATGTGAACTCCCTGAGGCAAAGCGGTGCATGGGCAAAGGATTGGCGAGGAAGATTGGCGAGAGAGAAAGCGACTAACCAAAATGGATGAGGACAGCAGAGAGGAAATTGTTTATAGTGTTTTAAATATAAGTGATGGAGGACAAACTACTATACTCTGATCAGAAATAGCAGAAATGATCGTGCTTTTGCTTGTTTTTGGTACACATGTAAATCTTACTGGTCCTAATCTTTACTTAAAACGACAAATATCGATACACATTTTGATAAATTTAAAACCAGTAGAAAATTCCGATATGTTGATCCAGTGCAGTTTCTTGTACATTACTTCACACGGTCTTGTTCCACTCACAACCCTGGGCCTTTGCTTTAGAATGCCACCCCACCAAGCAGCAAACTGAATTAGGCTAACAGGAACTATAGACAATTGCCAGGATTCAACACTGTGGACTGAACTTCCACTGAACCTTACACTAACGGAACTCACTCTCTGACTGTCTATGTCTCCTGCCCAGCTCCCTCTCCAGTAGCAGTGATCAAAAAGGAGAAGACAACTCGAAGCAGTGTCTCCCTGTCCTGGCAGGAGCCAGAAAGACCCAACGGTATCATCCTTGACTATGAGATCAAATACTACGAAAAGGTTGGTTCAGTATATATCACTGTTAAAGTTTTCCTTGTGTGCATTTGCATCATAAAATGTGCCTCTCTAAGAGAAAAAATATCTAACCCTAACTCATTTGGGGGAGTACACCTAAGATGGGAAGATTGTAAGCATTCTCTAAACGTCTGGTAAGAATGATGCTAAATTCAGAAGATAAACGCACATGGCATAGTAATTCGTGAGCCGCTTGTGAATAGATTCTAGTATTTTATTATTTCAATCCAGCTGTGTCTCCAATTTAGGCATCAAAGAGAAATAAATACCCTGAAAACTGGTCACTTGAATTTCCTGAAAATATTTCTCACCAGGGGAATAGACTGAAAAGGTTTACTTACATTTCCACCTTTTTAGGTCCATGTAGTATATCCATCAGTCTTTCTCTAACATTTGGAAGCACATCCTGGACTTATTCTCTGGCCTAGTAGACTGAATTTCTGTGAAAATAATAAAATTTAACTCAACTCTAACCCTTCTAGTCTTTGTAAATGTTATTCGAACTAATGCGAGTTGTAGTTTTGGGTTTTCAGGTACAATTTAAGTTAATATAAATTAAAATGAAATGAAAATGTAGTTGTCGTTATGTTGTGCATAATGTTTTATTTTTACAATAAAAGAAATCTCTTCATCAGAAGACCTCCCTTTCCACCATGTTTTCTTTTTCATGTGACAATTTTTACATTCGTCCTTTCTTTTTGCTTCTCTTCTCTTTCTATCTATCCTTCCATCTCTCATGCTGCCCTCCTCTCTAGTCCACTCCTTAATGGAGACAAGTTTTATGGCAGACAGTAAATGCATCTGTGGGGTCCCTCATTCTTCTGTGAGGGAAATTAGTGCAGAACGAATTACACTGGCTTTCAGCACCAATGCTGGGCTATGGCTGACATTTGATGGTGAAATTAGCCGTGGATGCAAGTTTAATCACTCTGGCAGATTCAGTGTGTGTGTCTGTGTGTTTGTGTGTGTATATGTGTGTGCCCCAAATCAGTTTGCTTGAATGCCAACAGTGGCCCCTAATCTCTTGATTAGTAGGCTGACAGAAGCTGTTTCCTCTCTAAACTCTGGTCTCTGCTCAGCCATCCCTACCTAAGATGTTAAAACAAGGCCGGAAAACAGTGAGAGGAAAAGTTAATGAGTGATGCTGGGTCAGAGCTCACTGCAGGTCTTATTCTCAGCTGTGGTTTTCCAATTGCACACACATGCTCACTTATCACCAATGCACGCTCGTTCAAAAAGGACAGGAAAAATATGAGGGTGGAGCTAAAGTAAAGCATTTTGTAATAAAGCCTTCTGGGTATTTTGCTTGGTAACCGCATTATCTTTCAGGAAGTGCTGGAGACACAAACACGCATACCCACAAAGCAAGTTCCCATAGGATTCTCCTCACTAGACATACATACCCAGGGATTTTAAACCCCTGACAAAAGGCTCTTCCACGCAGAAGAGCAAACTTGGAGAATCATGGTAGATCCCAAGACGAATGCCAGACAGAGGCCTCTTCTTGTTGTAGGCACAGGGACACTGAGGGCAACTAGCATGCCAAGGATAAAGGCCACAGAAGGAGAAACACTGGAACACGAATTCCCCACACCAAGACCACACCATGACTCACTTATGAGACAGAAAGAGGCTTTTAGAGACACATGCACAGACACACAGATATAATTGCACATAGACATAAACAGGATGGTGAAACAGAACACAAAAACAGACTAAGATTAAAGAGATTAAAAGAGAGAGCTTTTACCAAGGAAGTGATGTTCAGGTTTACATCAACAGCCAGACTTTTTTTTTCTTTTTTTTGCTGTGGTTTCCTGTCTGGATTTAAACAAGTTTAAAACAGACATTTGCAGTGAGAAGAATTCAGTAATCCAGTAGAAATTTACCAGCGACTCCAGCCTAGCATCTGTCACTGTAGAAACTGCAGTCATATCAAAAAATGCCGAACATATAGTGCATAGAGTAATGGATCCTCAGTGGACCAACATTTTTTGGGGGGGTTAACCCACTGAAACCAGAAAGGAAAGTTATAAAATTACAGCCTTGTTGTTTTTGTTGGGTGATAAAATCAAATACTGTTTTATATAAACACTTCATAGTTTAATTTTGGACCATAACATATTTCACTGGTAAAATTTAAAAACAGGAGTTCTCTACTGGGATGTTAATGTGAGGCAAAACAAAAATGTTATTTGTCACAAGTCATTTCATCTCATATTGTGGGCTACCGCTCTAAATCCTGTGATTATTGGCCTTCCTAATGCACCAAATTGCAACGTATTTTCTGCTAACTGATAAAAATGTGTATTTTCCAGACATCTGTGTAAACTTAATAGACCACGTTACTTCAAGATAAAACCACGTGAAGCTAAGGCACTAAGTATAGTGTTAGCGGCTTGATTAAAAATAATCATATTCCTTTGATATCCAGTATTCAACAGATGTGAAATTTTATATATAACATAAGTGAAAAAAAGCACTGGATACAAAAAAGTGTTTTATTGCAGAATGGCAGGAATAATAATAAAAAGAGAGATACTTTTTTTTAATCCCAAAAGTTGAGGTTAGCAGCAGCCAAAACCTAACAAAAACAAACCAAATAAAACCCAGAGCTGTAAAAAACATCGCAAATATTGTGTCAACATAGAACTGTTCTGAAAAGTAAAAAAAACAAAAACATTAAAGAGAGGCCTCAATAAATCACTATACATTGAGGAGCTTAAATCTAAAATGAATACTACCTGGGAAGGGTTATACCAGACAAACAAGCCAACTCATTATAATTAAATGAACCACAGCTAACCAGTTTTCTACCTCTGGCTTTGCTCACTTTGCTCTCGCTAGCACACTTGTAAAACTGATGGGTCAGAATGTCTGAATTGCAGGGGCTGCACATTTTATGTCCCATATTTGGGGATGGGGAGGTTTTGTAATAATCTTGGGAATTTCCAACTAGAAGGCTTCCCAGAAGAAGAGAGGTGTTTCATCTTTTGGAAATCCCATGGTAGCTCCATGCTCTCCGTGTCCGTTAAACAAGCTAAAGGGCAGACCGATAAGACAGTTCCTAGTGCACTTTGTGGAAATCGAATTTGTGCGAATACACTTTGCTAATTATTTTTGCGTGTTTTATCACTATAATCTAAAGAGCCGAGAGCCGAGAGAGAACTCCAGATAAAATTAATTTAGGCTGTTTATTTAGTCTTAGACAAAAGGGATTTTTACTAAAACAATTCACAAGACTTCTGCTGTACATCACCCATCTTAGGATCTGTATGTTTTTTTGCCTCTGTGTCTTGTGTGTGTGTGTTTAAGCTATAATTTACTGCAGCTTTGTTTATGTTATCAAAGCACAATTCAGCACTGAGACCATATTAAATCCTTACAGCGTTCTGGTGTTCAACACACAAAAAAGTACATGGAGGCTCATGCACAGAACAGAAAGTACACATGCACACCCACACATACACACACACACACACACATCTATCTATCTATCTATCTATCTATCTATCTATCTATCTATCTATCTATCTATCTATCTATCTATATATATATATATATATATATCAGAATCAGAATCAGAATCAGAATACTTTATTGATCCCTGGGGGAAATTATTTTTTGTTACAGTGCTCCATTTTAAACCAACATTAAGACAAGACAGACAATACGCTAACTAAGAATAGTACAATATATACATATATATACATACATACATACATAAGTCACTTATAAATAAATATTTGGAAAAGAAACATGTGTAGTTGTAGCAGCAAACAGTGTGTTAAGTGGATGCGTTGTACAGGGAGATGGCCACAGGCAGGAATGATTTCCTGTGTCGTTCAGTGGTGCTTTTCGGTAATCTCAGTCTCTCACTGAACGAGCTCCTGTGACTGACCAACATGTCATGGAGTGGGTGGGAGGTGTTATCCAACATTGTCTTTATCTTGGATATATATATATATATATATATATATATATATATATATATATATATATATATATATATATATATATATATATATACACATACACACACACACACAAAGATACTTGTGCCACACCTGTGTATGATTTTCAGGGGATGACATGCTGTCCTGAACAATGACAAGCTGTAAGAGATTTATAGCTGTGATGAAGGGTTGTTCCAGTGCAGGTCTGGTGTATCAGTTACTGCCTCACACACATGCCCGTTTTAAAAAGCTTTGTGCACCATAAAACTCTGATCTAGTCCATTAATAAGCATTAAGTTTCTTTGGGGGACTGAATTTTTACATGCCAGGGTCTTTGAAAAAAGAGAATATGACAGTGTCAGGAATTTTATAACATTGGCTACATTGCAAAACATGTAGCTCATTTTTAGGATTGCTGAAGTCATCCCTAATAGGTTGTCATTAATATTAACAAGTGGCCTTGTGCGGTTTTCCTCTTAATCCAAAGTTTGTTTTATACCAGAACTGGGTCAGCAATAATGTGCCTGCAGTCCTCTGTGGGCATGGACAAATCTAGCAAATTTTACTCAGGACAGTTGAAGGCTATAAAATACAGAACTGTGTGCACGTGTATTCTATTATACAATGAGATCTTGTTTTGTACCTCTGTAAGATGTACTCAGTGTTAATTAATTTCATAGAGTGCTACTTTCCACCATCCCACTTTTTCTCTGCCCTCTCTTTTCTTTCAGTTTGTTTTTTTTTTTTTCTCTTTTTTCTTTTCCTTCCACATCTGGAAACAATGTGTTGAATACAGACCTGGTGTGTAAATCCTCTTGTTGTTTTATCAGTGGAGATCAGTAGGAGAGAAGTCATAAAACGTAAAGGGCATAATTTATCAGATTTGCAAGAATGCTATCAAACTGTCTGGGATGTTTACGCATTTGCATCAGTACAAAAAGAGAGATACATGATTATACTATGGAAAACTTTATGTCTATATATATATATATATGTACACACATTGTATTCATTATTAGTTTACACTACTGCGTCTATAAATTACATAGTACTAAATCAGTATGTTAAATAAATATTTAATTCCTCAAAACGATTTGATTTCTCATCTGTCATCCTGTTTCTTTTTTCTCTTTTTTCTACAGGAGGAGCAGGAGACCAGCTACACAATCCTCCGTGCTCGAGGTTGTAATGTGACCCTGAATGGTTTGAAGCCCAACACTGCCTACTTACTTCAAATCAGAGCCCGTACCGCAGCAGGATATGGAGCCAGCAGCCCCACTTTCCAGTTCGAGACCAGCCCTGACTGTAAGCTCAGTAGAGATTAAAATGAAATTAAATTATATGATAGTCCATTAGCCTTTTACATACAATTTTTTATTTTGAATTGTGGGGTTATGAAACCTCTCTGGCAGGATGTGTGCATGTTAATTTTTTTTGTTGGAAGACCTTATGTCCAGTTGTGTAGCAGCTGTTTCAAACATGTTCGCTGACAAGAACAATTTTCTTTCCTTTCTTGCTGTTGGTGAAATTTAGATATTCATGCAGTAACTTTGGCAGAATTTCAGAAGTGAATTCAACCATCACATTTTTTATTGCAGCAAACATGCAAGTGCTTTGGGGAAAATGTGAAAATACTGCCCAAGATTTTTGCTTTACTTTGTGTCTGTTACACGCCTAAGTTGTTTCATTTAGCTGTTACTGTTCCATGGGATAAAAGCTGTGAAAGCACATTATTGTTTATATCAATTTTGCTGCCAAATATGTGTAAGTGTCTCTAGAGTGAGCTGAATCACCTTTACCTGCTCTTGTGGGAACTAAATACAATATCTTATTGAATCAAAGGTATATTTATTCTTGATGTGCATGCAGTACGTTGGAATAGGACTAGCAGGTAATTGAAGTTTGTATTGTGATGTGCTGTAATGTTAACAAAACAAAGTTAGCACTGCTTATTACTTGTTTCTTTCTGTCTTTCAGCAGCCTTCTCTATCTCAAGTGAAAGCAGCCAGGTTGTTTTGATTGCCATTTCTTCTGCCGTAGCCATCATCCTGCTCACTGTGCTTCTCTACGTCCTGATTAGCAGGTCTGTCCACCAATCACTTGCCTGGATTCTCGCCTTGAGCATTGTCTCCTTTAGTCACACCATCTGTACTCTCTCCTTTCAGTTGATTCTGTGTGCACTTTTCCAAAATGTACTTTCAAAAGCTTAGAAGAAACAAGTTAAATGATGTGCCATAAAAGAGGGCAAATTAAAAAACACCAGTTAATAACCAAAGGAACTTTTACCGCTGTGGTTTACAAGGTGTTTTAACCTTGTTGATGATTCCTTGTAATTGTAATGCTATCATTATTCATTAAATATTTGAGAACGTGTTCTAAATTTGTTCAAAGAAGTTCTTTTTAGAACAGCTTCGTCAGCTTTCTCAGGAAGTACACATTCTGATAGCCTGTATGGTCCTTTAAAGTCCAGATCTATACACACTTCAGCTGAAGTTGCTCTTGGCTTAGTTGCCACTCAATCAAAAAACATGAGCATCTTCAATAAATGGAATCTTTTCAGTGCGTTCATGCACAACACGGGCGTTTGAATGCCAATGTGAGCACGGCTGAAGTTGGTGGTCAGCAGGTTTCAGGAAAGAGTATAAATCCACATCACATTATAAGACTTACTGATACTCTTTTGGGTTATAAGAGCCAGAAGTATATACACACAGACATAAGTATGCACACATGGATCTTGGTAGCGTTTGGGCTGGGCTTGTGGGCGAATTTTTATTGAAGATGTGGCACTACTTCTGGTCTTTCTCTGTTTGCATTGGCAGGTTTTGTTGCCGGAGCAAATCCAAACATCCTGATGAAAAAAGACTGCATTTTGGCAATGGACACTGTAAGTACTGGACTTTGTTTATCTGAGAATTGGCTCTGTCTCTCCTTGCCATACTTTACTAGTCACTGAATACAGATAGAACTAGCTAGTTACATAAAAGATCATTTGAGGGATGTTATTCGAATATGCATGTCCTTCTGAGAACCTTTTGACCAATAGCGGTTGTTTTAGAGTAGATATGTCAAAGCTTGAAGTGGATTTCCCCTTTAAGTTTAGATATATCTTTGTTTTTTCATACGAGAAGACAATAATCAAACAAGACCATGTTATGACCATGTTTTTGGCCCATTTAGAAACAAGTACTTGAGGCTTCATTTAAAAGGAGAACAAAATAACACCGTTTTCCAAACCAGCCAAGTGAAGTGGCTAAATCTGCGCTTTAGTTTCTACTTTCCAAATAAAAAAGTTTCTTGATATTACTTCTACTATTAGAGTCAGTACTAAATAAATAGTAATTTAATTTTCTTTTCATGCTACTTCCTCATCCCTTTATTCCTTGTTTCTTCTCTCTTTCTGTCTTTACGAGATGTTATTTATTTGAAATAGTCCTACCTTTAAATTTGACCTAGGCTTCTAGAATTCCTCAGGGTACTGCCCACTGCTTCATGAGTAGTTTGGATGGGTCAAACCCAGAGCATAAATTTTAACACACAGGGACTACTAAAATACAGCTGTGTTACATATCTTCCCTTTGTTTTCAAGTTTATCATAAAATAAAACATATCTCTGAAACATAGTGTTTCTTAAACTTGATGTGTTATGAAGGGTATAATTCCTCTTTTTGTTATTGTTCCTCCATCAAATCTCAATAAGAGAGACTCTCTGGGGAAAGAGAAAAGAGGGAATTGTAAAAAAAACTCTTTCCATTAAAACAGCTAAAAGTGTCTTCATATCCATTTGATAAGTGACTGTTGCTTTAATGCATAATATATTAAGTGAGAAAATCTCAGCCCTGCCTGCTCCTTGAGGGAAATTCTTCACTAAAATTCAATCATTGAAATACTCAGGACTATATCGTCTTCATGGTTTTGGTTTCATTGTGCAGGGTTAGTTGGATCTTTTGCCACCCTGTGTGTTTCCTAGACTCCTCTGAAAGTGCAATATTACTGTAAGCTGTGCTATTTTGGAGTTTTTAACTAGTTGGTAACCAATGCAACTTTCCTGTGCTGCTGCAGTGCGTCTGCCAGGGATCAGAACCTATGTGGACCCCCACACATATGAGGACC
The DNA here is from genome assembly GCF_041146795.1 of Maylandia zebra. Lineage (NCBI taxonomy): Eukaryota > Metazoa > Chordata > Actinopteri > Cichliformes > Cichlidae > Maylandia > Maylandia zebra. The sequence continues at coordinate 25,589,044 of NC_135182.1, forward strand.
CGAGCCAGGCTGTGCACGAATTTGCCAAGGAACTGGATGCCTCCTGCATTGCCATAGATAAAGTGGTGGGAGCAGGTGAGAATAGGCAAAGGAAAGTGTATGGCCAGATGCTGCTGCTTGTATAGATTCCATATAGGTTTGGCAACTTTGCAAAAAATTCATGTCATTTCTAATATTTTCAAAACAATAATCAAAATGAGCTTGGTGGGATACATAAAAAAAGGGAAATCAAAAAAGACTTTTCCCACTTTCGTATCAGTTACTTCCTTTTACTTTTGCACTCTTTCATGCTCTATTTAAATGACAAAGACAAACCAAGTGCACAACCACTTTAAGGAAAATGGAGTATATACAGAGCTCCTATACATCTATATTTTCATAGCAGTGAGCTAGTTATCTATGCGTCATGCTGCACAGCCGGGAATGAGAAAGCATTCTGTGCCCCAGCTTGATGTCTCTTCTTTCCAGCCCTCACCTAGGATGGAGGGAAAGGTGGTGAAATGAGAAAACCTTCAGTTGGTTCATGTCTCCTTTAACCCTTTCTTTCCTTCCTTTATTTTTCTTTCCATTTTCCGTAGCTTATGCTCAAGTTCGTAACTCCCGATGTACAGTAATTGCAATAGTAATTGAAGCCTTGTCTCCTCTTTTCCTCTCCACTCATGTACTCCCTGATAACTTGAGCAGGAGTGCAGACGGGAGGGTAATGCATTATGATTCATGTCGAGTGCAGTCAGAATAGATGGAGACTAAAGCACACAGCACATAACAGCAGACTGGTCTCCAGAGTCCCACCGGCCCTTCACACTGTAAAACTGTCAGGACAGCCTGAGAGTCTATTACCTGAGTATACACTGGACTCACACTCTGCAGTGCTAACCACAATATATTTTTCATACATAGCAGACACAGAGCACAATGATTTTCACAGGGCTGCAATGGTACATAGGAGATAACTGTTTATATATTAAAACCACATATAAAAAACAAAATCAGCTGTTCTCTTTTAATATAATAAAAAATGTGGTACACATTTGTCCACAGTTCACTGTGGCTGTCATTTTGATTTTACACAAGCATGAACTTCTTCAAATCTGCATGACCATTTGCAAGAAATGCACACAAACTAATGTCCATACTTCATTTAATATTATTAAATACATGCAATTTGATGTTTGAGGCATGAAAAGTGAAACAGCAGTGAAACATAATCTATCGAAAATGCAAATAGATGAAGAGTAGCTCCAATTTATCATCATTCTAAACCAGTATTAGCTGACTAATACCTTAACCCATAGTCGATTTACAGCAGAAAAGTCTATACTGTACTATACATTTTTAATGTGTACAGTGCACAGCTGATTCAAAGTGTATTTATTTTAGTGTTCTTCCATAGTAACACAAAGAAGGGAGAGTGCAACTTTGAGAACAAGTTCTGGACAATATAAATAAAATGACAAGTTGACAGGGTGATTACTTTTGAAAAGCAACTTAGTAGTTCAGAGCAGTTTAATTTTAGAAAGATGGACAGAAAATCCCTGAAAGATTTTCAGATAAAAGCCAGAAACCTTATATGAGAAAACCATAAATTTACAGATCCAAATGTGAGATGAGAGGAGAAGAAAGGGGACTTTGGCCTGCTCTTGCTAATCTATTTTAACTTCATAAAATGTGAACCGAACACCAGAGGTGAACATTAAAGCTCCAGCCATGATGTAAACATTTTTGTCCGTCAGCTTCAATGCACCCTGCCACCCATCTGTGTGATTTTTATAAAGCCACATAAGCACTCTGAACAATATACAACATACCTTCTCTTTCTCCATTCCTGCCTCAACTCCATCTGTCTTCATTAAACACGTTAAAGGGACTTTGATCCTCTTGCCAATCGGTGATTGTGTGTTAAAAGACATGAAACACATGCTCCACTCTGCTTACATGGGTTAGACTTTAACATCAAAGTGAGATACCTAGCTCTACTCATAACAGGAAAGGAACGAGTGTCCCTAATCAAGCCTTATTAGACGAAGATCTTCTTTCTCTGAGTGACCACATAAAAAGGTGCCTTGGCTTGACTTGCCTGTCCACTGCTCAGGACAAGAGGTGCAAAGCAGAGAAGGAAAGAACAGGGATGGTCTGGGTATTTAGACAGGTTATAATTATTCAGGCTTAAGTCCTTCCAGATGCCATTGCTTCAAGTCCAGGATTTGACCCATGCTCTCTGATCCAGAGCAGCTATGGGACATGATTGTACTGGATGAAGAGTGAGATCTGCATATCTTAGTTCTGACATCACCATTCTTGAGCACACTCAGCATGCATGTACGTTCTGTTCAAACACCTACATTCAGTACACACACACACACATACACACACATATATATATACACACACATATACACACACCCCTCATCTTCTGCAGTCCAGCCAAAACTCTGTCTCCAGGACTGCCTTTGAAGTGGCCAGCATACCTACAAAACTTACAGTACCTTCTGGATAGCTCCCCATTGCATGCACATACTTACAAGTAGTAACTGAAATTCATGCATCCCCTCACCAGCGAAGAATGCTAATTGAGCTCTCCCCGAGTGGATGTTAAGTAATTTTGTGTTTTAATTCGACATATAAATGAAGCTGAAAAGTTGTATTGGTGTCTATTCACTTTGTTATTTTGGCTATGGGTACACGCTATGCATTAATCAGGAAATGCTGTTTTTTGTCCAACATCAACCAAAGCATTTCCTGATTAATTGGAGTTAAGTTATTACAGATGGAAATTTTAAGATCCTTCATGATCTGCAGCTTTGTCTGAATGAATCACTGACAGGCAGCTGTAAAAATCACATGTTGTAACACCTTAAAACACATCTGAACCCCTGTTGTACATCAGAGCAGTCAGGATTTTCTGACTCATGCTATGCTAGATGCTGGGCTCTCAGTTGTGAAGCTGACCTAGCCGTAGGTTTAAGGAGTATCAGCATGCAACCTGTCTTTGTGGTTTTACTGCTGATCATGTACTCTGGTACAAGAGAGCTAGTTAAGTTAGCCATATTCACTCCAAAATGCTTTTCATGGCAATGTCATAGACATCATACATAAAACTTGCCTTTATTTTATCTTTAGGTGAATTTGGAGAAGTCTGCAGTGGTCGCCTGAAGTTGCCCAGCAAAAAGGAGATCTGCGTGGCCATCAAAACTCTCAAAGGTGGATATACAGACAAACAGAGGCGGGACTTCCTTTCTGAGGCATCAATCATGGGACAGTTTGACCACCCTAACATCATCAGGCTGGAGGGGGTGGTAACACGCAGTAAGTTCCACGACAAACTGAAGAGAATTGAATTACCAGGTGCTATTTTGATAATTATATGTTACTCTGGTTCTTGGAGAATATTAATCTATGAAGCACTTACTTTTTCAGAAGCATGATGTTTCAGAGAACACAACAATTTTTAGTCACATTCCATAAGAGAGCAGGCTTCTCCTGAGAGTCTTTTTACCGATTCCGGATTTGCAGTTGTCTTTGACAAATGGCTCTAAAGTGGCCGACACTTCTGTGAAAGAGCAAAGGAGTTTTATTGAGTTGCCGTGGTGTAAATCTCTGCAGATCAATGTGCTCTGATCAAAGCCTGTGTCCAAAGCAGGCATAAATCCATAAATCCATATCTCTGACTAGCTTCCCTCTGGGCCTCTTTATAAGACTATCATTAGCACACAGAAGGCCTCTTTAAAATGGAATGACTGCAGAAAAGGGAAATAATGAGTCTGAACTTTGTCGCAAAGAAACAGTCCTGGCCTCTATATTTCCCTGCGGCACTTGGCTTGTTAAGTAGTTCTGCCAGTATTGTTATTCTAAAGAGTAGAATAAAATACCAAGTGAACTTGCCTTCTCTTTATTATTCTGGATTTTAGGTTCTTCTGTTCCGTCTCATTTGTTCTTTGCTTCCTCGTCTCCACCTTGTCTTACATCAACTTGTTTTACCTGCTTCCCTAACTTATCTTCTTAGCAACTTACTGCCGTGACTTGTAATCAAAAACTGCCCAGTCTTACAATGTAATGTAATTTCCAAACAGCAATGAACTGGGCATGTAAACCATATTGTTCTGATTATGCTTCATCTCTACAAAGAAAGAAGGAAAAAAAGAAAAAAGAAGGGAAGGAAAGGAGGGAGGGAAGGAATGAAGGATGGAAGGAAAGTAGAAAAAAGAAAGGAGGGATGGAACGCCAAAAGAAACAAAGGAAACAAGGAAAGAATGATAGAAGGCAGGAAACAGGAGGGAAGGAAAGAAGCAAAAAAGAAGTTAAGAAAGGAACAAGAGAAGGAACAAAGGGAGAAAGAAAGTAATGACAGTAGAATCAAATAAATAAATAAACAAACAATAGAAAGGATGGAAGGAAGGGAGGAAGGATGGAAAAATTGAAAAACACAAAGAAATAACACAAAGGAAGCAGGAAGGAAGGAGGGATGAAGGACAAAACAATAGAAGGAAGACAGAACAACACCAGTTAATATCTTATAACATATCATTTTGAGTCAACAGTGGCACAAATTATGCTACTAAACTGTCACTTATGCAGTTTTTGTAGGAGAAACTTGTTAAACATGCTAATACGCATGTATTTGTAAAATAATGTCAGTAAATAAGGTCAAATAATAGAAAACAGTAACCAGAACAACAGAAGCTAATCATACTCCTTCATCCAGTTTTGTCTCTTTTAGAATAATTTTTCAGTTAGAACGTACGGCATGGTTCTGCACTGTACTGATGAATGAAATCAGTCCACTCTGAAAGTGAAAGTCTGTGTGTGTGTGTGCATGTGTGTGATCCCTCATCACACATTGTTTGCCTAATACATCTTAAACCACTCTTCCTGTTAATGTCCGACCTGTGAGAAATGCTGCAATAACACAAGACTGCGGTTTCATTTGCTGGTTTGAGACTAATAGGGGAGGCCCCAAATTCACTACTTCGCACATGACATTTGGAGAGATGCCCTGAGCACATGTGCATAAGTAGGAGCAGCATGAGTGCAGGGCATAGTTTTAGGAGGTCCATTTGATATGCTCCCACACACAGACACACACCTACACACACACAAACACACACACAAATGCACGCTGCTGTCGGGTGATTTATTAAGCTGCTCCTGTTAATTCTTAATAATCCTGAGACTTTCACACCCCATTTACCTTGCTGCTGCTTTTGGCTGATCCACAGGCTGCATATTTGCAGGAGCACACACACACGCGCACACATGCACACTTCTTGCTCAAGTTCATACATCCACACTTGCACACATACAAGTACACTCACACTTGGGTCCGCAGAACAAAGGGGCTTGGGGGCCTTTATCTTTGTTGCCAATGTTGAAAGTAGAGAGAAAGAGGGGAAAGGAAGGGGCGGAGGACAGGAGGGAGGACCGGGTGCGTGCATGCCTGTCTGCAACTATAAAAGCAGTTCTCTGTTAAACTGAACAATCCATCACAGCCTTTTTGGGACAGGGTGTGGGTGGAGGGTGTTGTACTGGTCCTGTGACGGTGTTTAAATGATGAGAGATTTTTGCTAAGTGAAATTGGTGCAACTTTCCTGAGACATGCTGTTCTGTGAGTTTAATCTCCCCCTTTTTTTAAAAAAAAGGTTTATTTTATTTTGTCAACGTCACATTTTTAGCTACGCTTACTCTGGTAAGATGTAAATAAACAGAATCAGTTGAAATAGATTCAAAATCTTTCAGAGTCATTTCAAGCTGAAATTGACAACATCTGTTTTGTTTAAATGTGCTGTGATAAAGAAAATGAATTACCAGTGCAATGCAGATTCATGAAACGGCCCTTTTCTTAAAATTTCCATTGAGTTTAATAGATTTGCTTCTTTTCGCAACTAATTCCATCACCCTCTCCCTTCAGCCTGCGCGATTCCTGAAAAAAAGTCCCTTTCTTTCCAGATGTGGGGTTGGTTCACATTAATACATGCAAGAGGGATGGAGATGAGAGGGAGGGATGGGGTGATGGGGAAAAAGAGGCAGGTATGATAGAGAAAAGGTAGGTCAGGAATGAAAGAGGAGGGAGCAGGGCACATTAATCAGAATAAAAAATGGAAAAGAAGAATATGGCTGGTGGTAAGTCAAGAGTGAAGCTGAGAGAACAAAGCCATCTGGGGCACAAACAAGTCCTGACACGGATGCTGTTCATTTAACCATGGCTGATTTAAAGCTTTCTTAAAGAGTTTTTTCCCCCCCTTTCCCCCCTCTGTAATAAACTTTGTGCTGGCCACAGTCTGATCAGGTACAGATGATAGCAGGCAGCATGGATTTACAGCCAGATCTTCCACAGAAATAAAGATGTCACACTCTGACAGGTGACCTGCTGGGACCCTAAAACTATGACTAGGATCATTTCATTCTGGTGTGTGTGGGCGTGTGTGTATGTAGGCGTGCATGTGAGTGTAACTGAGAGAAAAGAGAGTACGTTCAGCCTGGTCACTCTCAGGGTCTGTGTACGTCTGTTTAATGTCGAAGTACAGCTCTTAATGTCCACTCATTATTATTTTTGCTTGTTTCAGAGAATAAATCTAAAATCAATACAATACTGGCACAAAAGAGGGTTTTCTTTCGTTGTTTTTTTTTATATAAGTATTCAGGATGTTATTGCACTAAATTTTTTTAGTCCTGTTGCTGGTATGATATGGGAATTTAATGAAATCTTCCTGTTGTAGGTAAACCTGTCATGATCGTCACCGAGTACATGGAAAATGGATCTCTTGACAGCTTCTTAAGAGTGAGTAATAATTAAAAACACACTTATGAAATTTTAATGCACTGAAAACCCAAACCAGTTTTGCAATGAACGATTAATGGCTAGTTGAAAATTAAGAAACATTCAATGTCAGCTTTGTCATAGGTTCTTATTTTATAATTTATGTAAGTATTATTTATATTTTATATATGAAACGAATTAGGACAGTCAGCTAATATAGTAAGTTTTAACACTACACTATAACACATTGCACTGTATACACTATAAAGTACCTGAGATATGCTGGCTTTAGCAGATTTCTTTCAGCTGTACTCTTCTTACACCTTGTCAGCGAACAAAATATTTTGAACTGCTCTTTCAGCCAGGACTGAATGTGATTCTTGCCATGCCTCAGTCTCTTACAGAGAAATTGACCTGCCTTACTGAAATTACCCAAAGCACGGCAGCCAAGCCGCAACACTGGCATGAAAGCATGTGTACTAATGCCTGTTTTAGCCTTTTTCCACATGCGTCTGCAACACACATAGACAAATCCAGGACGTGTAGCTGTTGTCTGCCGACGTTTTGACAGAGGCCTGCACTTCATCATTGAAAATGTGTCATAAACACACAAGCACGCACACGGAAATTCATAGCTTTGCACTTTAGCTTATGTCTGTGTTATGAATCTACAAAGCTTTGAAGTGACTAAACCAGGTGTCCTGGCCACTAATGGTTCAAAATGAAGTGGAAGGTCTGGTTGGTTTTTAGAGAAAAACATACTTATCATACACTCAGAATAAGCCATTTCATGTGAAAATAAATCTTTATCAATGTAAACAGACAAGCCATACTAGCTAAAACGAGCCTAATGAAAGCCTATTGATAGATAGTTTAGATAGATAGGTGGTGGTCAGAGGGCCCGGTGTCCGGCAGCCTCGCCTCTGTCAGTGCGCCCCAGGGCAGCTGTGGCTACATGTAGCTTGCCATCACCAGTGTGTGAATGTGTGTGTGAATGGGTGAATGGCTGAATGTAGTGTGAAGCGCTTTGGGGTCTTAGGGACTGAGTAAAGCGCTATACAAATGCAGGCCATTTACCATAGTTTTGAACGAAAAATGTAAAAGTTACTTCAAAAACTGTGACCATGCAAAATTTACATAACTTGCAGTTACTTGGAAGAGATGATTATTTAAATTGAATTTATAGAGAAGACTGGACGATTGCCTTAAACAGACAACACAGACACATAAACCATAGGATAAGAGTATTTATGCTCAAATTCTGAATGGAATGAATTTGACAATGCAGGGCAACAGAAGATACAAAGAGCAGCAAGAACAGACAAAATGAAAGCGCTATGGATAATGAGCACAAAAAAAAAATTCATATGGCTCTCCTCATGTTTCCTCAGTTTATATTTATCTCATATTCAGATAGTAGCAGCAGATCATAGAACATATATGCCTAGTTATGAACTCTCGCCAGTTTGAATCAGTGTAAACACCGCTGCTTGCCAATGCAAACAATAAAATGTGCTTTGTGTTTACATCTCACCCACTATATGTTTGACTGCTGCAACTCAACACCTGGCAAACATTTGGCTATAAAAATCCATTGGATAATGTGCCATGAAAATGCATTATATCCCTTTTTTCCACATGATATGATTTTCTGATGAATATACAGCATTCAAATATATATATGTGGATGCCAGTGTTCATATTGTCTATGTGTGTCATCACATATGTAGCATATGAAAACTGCTCCACAATAACAGCAGTGATTTATTTAAAAAAGAAATTCATTTTTATGGTCTAATCCTTATTTCCATACATTACTCTGTATTTGGCTCTGGGAATTCATAGTTGAAACGAAAGATGAGGTACATAATGTCAAAGGTGATTTTTAAAGGTTAATGAAAATCTTGTGGACAGTAATGCAGAAAAGTTTCATTTTATGCAAATACCCCAAAAGGTCAGATTCCCTTTGTGTACTATATAATGTATGTTAACGTGTAACATAAAGGGAAAAGCACGCTTTTCTTTCTATAATTATTTCTTTTATCTCCCTTTTTAGAAACATGATGCCCAGTTCACAGGAATCCAGTTGGTTGGCATGCTGCGCGGTATTGCTTCAGGCATGAAGTATCTGTCAGACATGGGTTACGTTCATAGAGACTTGGCCGCTCGAAACATTTTGGTCAACAGCAATCTGGTGTGTAAAGTGTCAGACTTTGGCTTGTCCCGGGTGCTGGAGGATGACCCGGAGGCTGCTTACACAACTAGGGTGAGTTGGAATACAAATACAAATAAAACATTTAAAGACAACACTGTTTTATATCAATTCTATATATATCCTCTCCAGCAAAAATAATCCCCCCACCAAAAAGCAACACACTCCATCCTCTTCCGGTCTTTGTTTTTGTCATCACACATACACAGATACTGTGCACCTGTTCCCCTCACATATCACAGCAAGGGTGAACGACACATAAAAAACTAGTTGTTAAAGGGCAGACATAAATCCACATATCCTAAACTGGAAGGTCATAGGGAAGACCATTAAAGCCCCATGTGCCATAAGACGATGCGTCTCATTGAGAAGAATATTGTTGGGCTTTGCCACTGTCATTTGCTTTCATGATGTATATGACAGAGGTTTTTACTTCTTAGATTGAACTTTTTTCAGATAACTCTTTGAGGTATCCTGCATAATCTGTTGGTGCAACAATGGCAGGAACTGCCTCTTGAGGCTGCTAGCTAGTAGAGAAGGCATCTACTGACCAGATCTATTGGGCTGATTACAACTTATAAAAGCCGTTTGACATGCTAATAAATTCTGAATTGGTTGCTTTTTGGTGATACACAGAAGTTGATAAAGTTCATCCTTTAGGAGGAAAAGCACCGATACTTTCAAAAAGTATCATGTCTCGCTTTTAGAGGCATAGGCACACATGCCAAGAAGACAATTTCAGACATTTACAGTGCTTCTTACGATGATGGAAAATCTGTGTTTCAACTTACCTTGGAAATCCACTTAGGATACTTCCCATAACAATGTAATAATAGCACATAGGCAATGGAAAATTAGTATTATGAGAAGATCATAAAAATGGAATCCTACAGATGGTCTCCCAGTAAGTTTGGGCAATTCAATTTTTCAGAAAGAAGTGTATGCATGTAATTAGATTTGCACACCTGTGGTGAGAGAAGCTCTAATTGCTCTGTTTGTGTCTTTGCATCTCTACATCCTGAAGAAGCATAACCTGGTATGCATTCATGTATTTTTAATGTCATTAGCCCTGTGAAATAAAGGCCCTTGATTGCTTTTTCAAACCTACCTTGAGTACCAGAACCTGGATGTTTTATGCCATTTATTGATTTATTGATTTCTTTCCACCATTTCCATTAAAGTTAAAAAACAAAAAATATTGTAAAAGCATTTTTTATTTGCCTTAGCATTAGATGCTCAAATTGAAACACACCCAGTAGGCAAATTATGATCCAGACACTGATCTTAACCGTTGGAAGTGTGTGCGTGTGTGGCCATTCTCAACTGAGGAATCTGTGGTCTTAACCGTGCGTGCAGCCTTTTAGACAGAGTATAATTTTCTGGCTGAGAATGGCTTGTCAAATAAACAGTCAATGTGCCGTTTGCCTTTCTCCCAGAAATTCATAATCTGAAATAATGAGACAGAATAATAAACTCTGCCGCATTAAAGTAACTGACAATGCTAGCACATGTGGGCTTCAGTGGATTTTTTTCTCTCCACTTCTTTAGTCATTGTTTTTTAGGAAAAAATCAAAAGTTTGTGGTCGTATGTGCATGTTTACATGCATGTGCGTCCCACGTTTAAGGGTATTTCTGCACATTTTAGACTTTAATATCTTTGTGCAGCAGCTGGGTATAGTATAAGTGCAAGAGCAGAGTGTATTTTCTTGTTTGTATTTATAAAGTGTTTCTTTGTAAACTGCTTTATGTGTGCCGCCATTTGTTGGCTGTCTGCATTTCATTCTCACATACATTCCCCATTATTTCCATAACTTCAGTATGGAAATAGTAATAGAGGAATGTAAAGTTTAGAGTGTGACTGCACAGCATTGGGCAAAACCCAACTGATTGGGCCAAGGTTTCTGTTAACTTTGGCTACCATCAGCCTCCTACCCTATGATCCATTTTGTTCATCTGTCTTGATTTTTAGCTAAAATGACAAATACAGCTACACACTGTAGTATGGGGTTATCCAGGACACCTTGGATTACAATTTGATGAATGGGTTTTCTTTCTGGCTTCAACTTTCTTTAAGACTGATGATAATCCATTTTGATTAAATCTTAATATAATGTGTTTTGTTACAATAAAGTTCAATGTCCCCTTATGTGACAATTTTAAAGTCTTTTTTAGAAGTCTTAGACTTTTTTTTGCCAGTCTGGGAAAACAAATTAATTAAAGACAATGAAATGAAAGTGAAAGGTAAAAAAAAAGCTTATGCATGGTTCACCTTTCTGTGATGAAACATGGACTTTAGACTCTTCCAGACCAGACTGGAAAAAATAATAAAAATATTATTTTTACAATTGTTACAGTTTTGAATCTGAAGCTGTGATCTCAAACCTTAAATCCAAACCACGAAGACCACCAGGATTTAGGGGTTTCAGAACACCCTAAATAATATTCATAAGAAATATTCTTGCATTGGACACAAACCTGCACCTCAGATCCAAATCCTGGTTTTCAGAAATTTTGCTCAAGAATACATCCAGTTTTAAATATTTATATCCACGAGCAGTACTAAACTTTGAAATTCTATTTTTAAAAAGTTTTTAAAGATTTTAAGATGTAATATTAAAAGGTTTATCCAAAAAAAACCATAATTTTAGGTAGAAAATTAGTTATGCTCAAGAATTATTGATGTTTTTCAATGACAGATTGAATGACTGAAATACAAAATGAGCTCAATGAATGACCTCTCATTGTCTGTATTTCAGGGAGGTAAAATCCCTATTCGGTGGACTGCTCCAGAGGCTATCGCCTACAGGAAGTTTACATCTGCCAGTGATGCTTGGAGTTATGGCATTGTGCTATGGGAGGTGATGTCATATGGGGAACGACCATACTGGGAGATGTCCAATCAGGATGTAAGTTCTATTTATTTGCAAAGTTGCATTCCTTTAATAGCTACACATGCACATCTGCAGGGCTACCACCTTTGCACATCTGAATAATTTCTGTATCTCATCTGAGATACAGAAAGACATACTCTAGTAAAGTATTCTTACAAAACTGAGAAAAAAATCACTTACTATTACAATGTATTTTGTTTTGAATATTATCTGCCTTTTTTCAAATGCTGTCCGTGTTGTTCCTCATAAAGGTAATAAAGGCTGTAGATGAAGGTTACCGACTGCCCCCACCCATGGACTGCCCTGCCACTCTCTACCAGCTCATGTTGGACTGCTGGCAAAAAGAGAGGAACAATCGACCCAAGTTTGAGCAGATAGTTAGCATCCTGGATAAACTCATCCGCAACCCCAGTAGCCTCAAAATCACAGCGAACACCACATCCAGGTATCAAAGCTATCTTACGTGTATTTGTTTTCATTATTATTTTTAGGTGCTTGTCACTTGCATATATAAAACTTTACACTTAAGAAAATACGAAAAGAAAAACCCAGAACTGGTGGTCAAAACCATGCAAGGCTGGTGAATGTCTCTTAGTCTTGAATGGTTTCTAAGTTGTTCTTTTTTTCTCTTCTTCTTTTAATTTTATTGCCATGTACTAGACAATCCAGTACTGTATTTTAGGTCATATAAAGTTCTGGCTGGTGATCACTAGATATATTATCAGCATATTTATGAAAGTTCTACTTCTCAATAACATAATTTAACATTTTTAATGTCATGAAAATTTGGGATGGGGAAGTTTCTTTCACTTGTTTTACCACCTGTACACAAAGGAGCTCAATATAAACACCGCCTATTTTTTCTGCTTGTAAGATTTAAATGCAAATTAGCACCACTAGAAAATGTATCAGATCTCTTTTCTGATATTTTTACAAATGTTATCTTATTTGTTTCTCACATTACTTTCTTTTTTGCCCTTGTTAATGCTTTGTTCCTTGCCTTTATTGAATCAGTCATTTTCTCCCAGGGGTGTGTGGGTAAGCAGGGCAAGATACACTTGTCAGTCCTGGGCAAGAAGGAATACAGGCATTGGGTCTGCAGCAGACGGCCATGGTATTATGTAGATGTCAAAGCTAGTAACATTGACTAATGATTTCTTAAGAAAGTGAAAATAGGTCCCTTGGAGTTTGCACGTAATTTTCCTGATTGGCTTTTAACACTGGGTGAGCACAGGCTGGCCGACAGAGGCTGGTGCGTTGATTTATGAGAACTCTCTGTGCGTATGTGTGTATGTGTGTGGTGGCGGCGGCAGTTGCACAGCGGGAGCAGCTGCACTCAGCTCCACACACCTCGTTTGTCTCAGGGCTGTCCTGGCTTGCTAATGCAATACCCCCTCCTCCACAAAGCCCAGAACAAAGCCTGTGAACCAAGTAGAGCATCTGGAAACTTCGAGGGTGGGACCTGGTCAGTTTACTCTTCCTGCATATGGATGATGAGAGAGTCAGAAGGCCAAGGTTGACTGTCAGGGGCTAATTATGGGCCAACTGGTGTCCAGTAGAGGTTAGCAGCCATTGGGTATCTGACTTAACTTTCAGGGTGTCTAAATTACGTGAGATTGCTGCAATCGCACTTTCTAAATCAAAGATAGTTTTTTTTCTGCACAACAAAGCATGCCAATGGCTGCTTACAGTATTACCTTTAAATACATAACACTCAAAGTTTTATCAAATCTAAAATATTTATATAGAGAATGTCTCAAATATCAACCTTTATCCAGAGAGGCCAGGAACATAGGTTGGATAAAAGGACTTGGGAAGCAACAAGGATTGGTGCCTGGTCTATGCTTGGCAATTGCAATGGGCAAACATTCACCTGTGAATGGAAACCGCCTGATAGTAGAAAAGAACACAGGCATTTATCACAGAGAGGTATATGTTGATGAGAATATCTAAAAAGTCACAAGTATGAAAAACTGGATAGAAGTTAAATAGAATAGTTTTATAATGAGCAATACTTCAATTCAGTTACCAAAAATTCTTAAACTGTTAGCTCAGACACTACCAAAACTTCAGAGTGAAAATAAATTGAACAAAGAATTCGGAGCACAGTCACGTATTGTTGCTGAAATCAAATCAAAATGTCAGTTTAGCTTTCCTCAGCCCACCAGAGTACTGGTTAAAACTACATGATATCATCCAATTTGGCAGTGGCAGCAAAGGGCTGCACCTGAAAGGGCTAATATTACCCCTAAATATCAGTCTAAACTGTCCTTGAATTGCCTTGGAGCTGTCACGCTGAAAGGTAATTTCATTCCCTTTTTTGTGAGCTCAAAAATCAGAAGATTATTTGGAGATTAAAACAAGGAGTACAGAACAAAAGATGAAAAAAGGGAATATATAACCCGACTCCCTTTCTCTCTGATGTAGTCATATTTTCATCTATATTTTCAAGTGGGTGTTTTCTGCTTTGCTATATAGTATTAAGTAGACATTATACCCCCCCGCCCCAAACCCCAAGTCTCAGACAGATGCTTTTTTTATGATTTTCCAATTCATCACATCTCTCTGTTTCCTCACCAATCATCGTGTCTCTTGAGCTGCAACAAGATGTTGCTGAAAATGTAACAACAAAGGAAACATTGAAAATGATAAGGGAGACGAATCAAGGTCATCTGCAGTTTACCTCTCAGTGGAGACAGCAGAAGGGAAAAAATGAGACAAAAAGAGGAAAAAAGATCAAAGATAGAAAGAAAAAGGGGTGTAGGAGGGGAGGGAAGAAGATCAATAATCCTGAAAAAAGAATTTTTTTTTATAGCCCAAAACTTTAAACGGAAGATAGTTATCTTTTATATGTCTTAATTGATTTTTCCTGATTTGTTTTCTAGCAAATATCAGCAAAAATCTCTATTGATTCCTCTTCCTCTTTTTTCAAAAAGAAGTAACACATATTTAAAATATTTTTTAAATGGGTTTCTACTGTCAGAAGATTCACATATTACTTTATTTTTGTGCTCATGCAAACCACCCCCTCCATCTAGCCCTCAATTCCCTCCTTTGCAGACAAACCATCTTTCCAGGGGGTCCTGGGGGCCCTCAGCATTTTGACAACCCTCTGATCTGGCAGGAAAAGACTCAATCACTGTAACAGCACCCACTCCACCACCTCAAGTGCATCTTTTTTTCTCCTTCTTTTTCTTCTTTTCTCCTGTCACCACTTGGGATACCATCTCAATAATCTCAATGTGCTTAATATTTTGTTGGCTTAGTGTGCTGTTTCTGACACCATTAATTATATTATATTGATTTCATTAAAGAAAATCAAATCAATAAAATACATTTTAATTAGAGCAGGTGACGAAAGCACGTAACATATTATATGAAATTAAACCTTTTTTTTTTTGTAGGTACACAAACCCTGGCACATTTAGAGTGGCTTTAAACTTCCTTGCCAATTTCCAAGTCAATTAGGCAGAGGTGGACTTTCTGGTATTCTAATGAGTTTGTTTACAGTGCTATAAATAGTTTTCCCCAAGGGAGCGCTATCTGTTTTTTTTGTTGTTCTTTTTTTTTTGACCTGCTTTGCTGTTTTCCTTTGAGTGCCATACATATCTTGGTACAGGTGTATTTATCTGATCTTTGTGACAAATGCAGTGTGTCCTTCATTTTTGGAACCCAGTTTTAGATGATACTCAGAAAATCAAAATGAAAATGCACAGTGTGCTACTAGTGGATTGATTATTGTGTTATGAGCTGTAGTTTGACCTGATATGGTTTGGCTTTGTTTCCCGTTCGCTGCACTAATGTGCTCAGGTTTCACAGTAGCTGAGGGAATCACATTTGTATAAACATGAGTTGCGGTATCTGAAAGTCGCCATTAATAAAGCACATTGTTTCCTTGGGCCCTCTGCACTCTCCAGCTCTAATGTACCTTTACTCTCTGTAAGTCTTTTTACCCATCATTGTTCCTCAGCCCCCCCTCCCTTTGGCAAACATCAATCAGAGCTAGTCACAACAGTGCCTGCAGTTTTTCCCTACACCCTCTACAGTTGACTGAGCATTTTAAAGCCCAACGCAGAGCATTTAATATGATTTGATCCAATTGAAACCATCAAGTCTAATCAAATCTAATGTTACGTTCTGCTGCATGGTACATCTGCTACAGGAAATAATGATGGAATTAGCCAGAAACATTGCTAGCTCAAAATAATAAAAAAGGACAGTGAAGCAATGACTGCTGATGATAGCATGAACAATGAACAAAGGCTGATGTCTGTTGTGAAAATGCAGTTGCCAAACTGTTTCTGAGACCGTAAAGCATGCAGACCATTTTGCACACACACTCTGACATGTCTGACATGCTTCAGACTCTGTAAATGGTGCAATAGTGTATGCTTGAAAAGACAATATACATAGTTGTAGGACTAGTTCACTATGACATCAGCTGGCTGTAGATAAAACAGAAACTGTGATACCTGGTGGTGTTTATTCTCCTGTTTTCCTTAAACTACAGTATGCTGTGAACTCTAATGACATCTGGGACACGAAAATCTTACAAGTGGTTCATCATCACTTATTGATATGTTTGCTTCTCCCTTGACTATTCTTCTCCTCTCTGTCAGGCCAGCCAACTTGTTGTTGGACAGAAGCAGTTCAGAGGTTCCCTCAGTGGGAACAATGGGCGACTGGATGGATGGAATGAGGACCTTGCCCTGCAAGGAGGCCTTCTCTGGGGTCAGCTACAGCTCCTGTGACACACTGGCCAAAACCTCCACAGAGTAAGGCAACAACACACAGAGACACACACATTAGGCTTCTTTGCCTATTCATGTCAGCAGTGTTTACAGGGCCCAAGTATCAGAGGTAAGGCCCAGGAATTTGAAGAGACTCTTGGTGAAGAACAAGCACACACATTCTCTTGTTCTCACTAAGTAAAGAAAGCTATAGAGCCATTACTAAAGGTGTCCAGATGAGACTC
The DNA here is from genome assembly GCF_041146795.1 of Maylandia zebra. Lineage (NCBI taxonomy): Eukaryota > Metazoa > Chordata > Actinopteri > Cichliformes > Cichlidae > Maylandia > Maylandia zebra. The sequence goes on from NC_135182.1 coordinate 25,605,876, forward strand.
ATGGTAACTCATAAAGACAGGTCTTTAGCTATGCTTTCAATGCTGCAAGTATGACCAGAGGGGAAGGTGAGAGCATTGAAAGAAAGAGAAAAAAAAAGAGAAACCAAAAAAAAAAGAGAAAGAGGGTAGAAGAGTTGTGAGTTCCATGAGGGAAAGGGAATAAGAGAGACGCTACTGAGAGAGAGAATGAAAGGGGAGATTTGACAAGATAGCGAGAGGGGCCTTTGAAAGAGAAAATGAAGGCATAGCTGTCAAGTAGGTGTGCAAAGACATGGCATTCTCTGTGCTGTAAAGCATTAAAATGCAAAGAATAGAGCAAGGATAGATTGCTAGAAAATTATTTGGCAGCCACATCCAGAGAAATCACAACTGGCGAGCACACAATATAGGACCTACAGTATGTTCACTTGGTAAGAAAGTAGGTCCTACAGTGTGTATTGTTGTTCGGTCCCTTTCTTTCCCTCTCCCTGTCCTCCTTTTTCCTCGCTCTGTTGGCCTGCTGCTAGTTTAATTGATGTGGAATGTGACAGAGTAAATAATTGGACATTTCTAATCATTGTGATCAAAGCAGCCATTCTCTGCGTTGATAGCAGTTGCGGGGGCAATTGGGGACTGGTGGTCAGTACTACAAGCAGTTGTAACTCAATAACTGTACAAAGCAGGGAGTCATTAACTGTGTTGGGCTTAATATGCTGGAAAGAAGGATTGTGTGTTGTGCATGAGTTTAAACTATGTTAAATTGGTTGGAGCTGATATTAAAAAAAGCTGTTGTTTAGCAGACCTCCTCACAGTGCCAACTGTAGACTTCATTGACTTGTAACTGGAACAGAATAGTTTTTCCTGGAAATATTATACGTAATGCTCTGTACTACCTTAAGACAAGCTCAAGTGTGTTTATTTTCCACACAGAGCGCTTAATTCTGAAATATATACTTTCAGCTTCCTGTAATTTTTATTATGGTTCTTTTCTTATGTAGGAGTACTACACAAAATGTTTTTTTCTCTTCTCTTATAAGTCACTATCCAATGTGACAAATGAATGTGTTTAATCTATGAAAAGGTTATCTTAAAATGTTGTATTTAGTGCACAGACTAGGTGGAAATCCACAATCAGTATTGACAAAATACATCAAAGACAAATTGCACTGAAGGAATCGTGCACTAAACATAATATATTGGTCTACAATGCCTTTTCAGTGGCTAGATGCTAAATTGGATCACCGCAGTATTAATCCACTGAAGGCTTCATCTAAGGCACCTAAGCTCAGCTACAAGGCAGAAGCCTTGGCTCAGACTATGAATTGCACTGTATAGATTTCTGTATTGATCTGTACAGTCTTAATCTAGTCCTTGATATTCAGCACAAGGCCTGGCAATGCTCTGACCTCAGAGGAACAGTTATCATACTCGGCCGCAGTGTGCTGAGTCATCTGTTGGAGTAATTGATTAATCCTTTTTCAAGAAGAGAAGATGGACTGACATATAAATACTGCATCATTTGGAGTATTTTTTTTTACCTTTACACTGTCAATGTCAAAATGTTTTCAAATCATTTTAGGATCTTTTTTTTTTTTTTTTTTAGATTTTCTTTTACAATGTGATAGACACACACACAAAAAAAATTAAATCAGCATACAATATAATCACAATCTATACACTTTATTTTTATTGCCCGTTAAAGAAAACATTCTCATTGCAGTGGCAGACAAGTCATCATTGGTGTCTTGTCTGCCACAGAGGTGAGATAAGCAGTTTGTGTTTATTCTTACAAAATGTGCTAATACCACCCATAACAATAATATCTAGTTTAATGTGTTAACATTGCTGGGCCTGGCTGTTTCTCAGTAGAGTGGTTCTGACGGAGGTCCATGTCACACAAGCCACTTGCCCAGAATGGGAGCCATCCATGGGGATCACCACTCTCTAACACCCAGCTCCACCCTACTCAAGCTCTGGATGGTGGGTGGAGGACCAAGGCCTAGGTCTAAGATCAATAACCTCCAGAACCACTGATGGGATTTTACTTGTCTGACCTTTGAAGGGATAGTTAGTTTTTATTGAGTGGTAACTTCATCCCATTTTAGGCTGTAATTATAAAAAAAGAGTAAAATGCCACATGTTCTAAAACAGGGCTACTGATTTGGTGCTCAAAATACTAATACAGTGTAAATGTTGATTAGTATTGCACACATAATCAGCAGTAGATGCTGGTTTCAGCCTCTTTTGCATGCTAATGACCAGAAAACAGACCAAATAAAAAGCTTATAAATTACAGATTAATTATTTATCTTTATTGTTGCAAAGGTAGATAGTTGTAAACCCAAGTATTGTGCCAACTTGACAACAGAATAATTTGTATAATCAACACTGAAGCAACTATCCCTTAAAATCGTCACACAAAGTAAGGCAGAATCTGTAATTTGGATCACTGTCAGTTTCTGGGTTTTCAAATTGTATCTGTATTTTTTTTAACTCTATTTCAAACTAAACTTTCTGCTTGCATATGGAAAATAAAAACATTGTTTTTTTGTTTTTTTTTAAAAAGCACTAAATGGCTGAAAGAGTTTCTTGCAGTAATGCCATAATCCCACTGCTTCTACTAATACAATACACTATTTAGGAGAAAGGAGTCCTAACATGTGCTGTGATTGCTGTGTGCTGTAAAATCAATACACTGTATACAGTGTAAACTGTAGGTTTACACTGTATAACACTCTTAACAACTGTATTCTAGTTAACTCAAGTGGTCTTTTCTTTGAATGCAAGTAACCAACCTTCTAAGAGCTTTTAAGAGTATTAACGCTTTAACAGAAGCACTTTATGAACCAGTGTCGTGTTCAACACATGTCCCTGTGCTGCTCCTCTCCACAAAATTAAGTGTACCTGTCAAAAAAATCCAGCTTAATGCAATGCAGAAGAGTAGTTCTGTTCTGCCACTGTGGCCCTTGTATTTTATTGTTTTCTACCCTGACAGGGTCATAATGGCAGCTGTCAGTGAAGCCTTCTGGGAAATGCAGTCCTTTGCAAATGACAGGCGCACAGCGAAGCGAAGGGAGCAACACTGGGAGCATGCCACTATTGTCACACGGATGTCATATTTACTATCACTAACGCACACGTTTCCATTTTTTTCCTTCCCATCTTTCTCTCTGTCTGATTTTGTCCCATTTATTTTTCAACCTCACTCTGCCCCTCTCTCCCCCTTTCTCGCTTTTCTTGCAAACCAGGGATCTAAAAAAGGTTGGAGTGACTATTGTAGGACCGCAGAAGAAGATAGTGAGCAGCTTGAAAGCCCTAGATTCTCACAACAAGAATGGCCCAGTACCTGTTTAAAAAAATGGACCCGACAAATGAAAACCACCAGAGACCTATCTGTTGGTCTGTGTTGACAGACTGTGTTTGCTAATTGCACTCTAACACAGTGGCTGCATATTCAGACTGAAAATGGCGGAAAAATATGGCATGATTCAAATGATGTCTTTCATTGATTCATTTGAAAGATGTCCCGGCAGAGAAGTGGAGAAGAGCTCAGTTCAGTTCTACCTGCTAGGTAACTGGCTGACTCAACCCTCTGCCCCTCTGTGCCCATGTTGAGCTGCCTTACAGACTAAGAGGGGGGTAGAGAGCAGAGAAAAGAGAAGAAGGTCAGAGAGACCTGATCAGGAAGACAAAGGAGAACTGTACTGGGATGCAGGGCAAGGACTGCATTAACATATAGCCGGACGTCTCCATGATTATGGCTTACCCACAGCACGCCCGAGAATCAGCCTGTAGTCCAAGGCAGTGAAACAACTGAAACACCTTGCCAAGAAGGGTACGACGGAGAGCAGCAGCTGACCCACTTGTAGAGCCCTCCTGGAGTGAGGAAGTCTGAAGCGTGAGATTTTGTTGCAACTACCTTCATTTACCGTCTCTATCCATGTGAGATCTCAGCTGGAATGGACACACCGAGATGCTGACCGAGCCATTTTACTCTGTAGCTCTGATCTATAGCATTTGCATTCAGTAGACATGTCACTTAAAAGCAATAATGATATAATCAGTGGAATAATTTCATTGTATGGAAGCCATGAGTCTATCACATGTAAAATGTATTGAATGCTGTGCTTTAAAAATAACAGGGGCCATAAATCACTTCACCCACAGATTTTTCTTTATGGTGACATCTGTGTTCTGTGTGCTTATGAACAGATATTGTACAGTTTTAGTGCAGTTCTCTCTGTAACCCCTTTGTGTGAAATCTCAGGATGTATACTTCCTTATGTTTTCTCAAGCAAGGACAAACTGATGGGGAAAATGGAGCAAACTAGAACTGAGAATTCAGGTTAAGATACATGTGCAAGAAAAGGGAAAACAGAGAGATGATGATGAGAGACAACAAGTAAAATCAATGTCAGCCCTCTGCTACTGCTGCTGATGTATTGCAGAAGTGTAATATACTCAGAGCTCACGTTTCTTCTTTAAGGAAGACAAGTTAGCATCATCAAACTCTCACAACTCTCGTTTTCTTTCTAAAGAGTGTAATTTTTGCCTGTGTAAGATCGGTTTAGTAGGTTGAGATTAACACTGCCTATCTGAGGTTATAGTCCAGTAACTTAGGTTTGAATTCATAATTTATTAATAAAAGCCATTTAGGAGTTGTCATTTTGTTTGATTGGAAAAATTTGTGTAAAAAATAGTTTGTTATATTGTAAAATTAACTTTAACTGATTATTTTTGGTGTGTTTAATGCAAAAAAAAAGTTGAGTGCCTCCTGTAGTTGGACTTGGTTTTGGTTTGACGTCAAGAAAGTCTTGGCCTTCTTTCTCTGTTCTCTTTGGGATATAGAGTTGGTTATTACCTAAACTAACTAGATTTTGCCCTGGAAGAGATGCAGCATATCTAATAGATGATTGCTTTCTGAGATAGTATCCAAGTGCGTCATATCTCCAGTATGGGCTTTCCTAAAAGCACCTTAGAAGACCTTTGTACAGTGAAGTACTTTACGATGCTAGTCTCCTGCTTTGATGTCACCCAGTCAATCCCTCAGTGCAACATGTACCCAGATTTTTTTAACTGGCACTTTGGTACTTTGTGCTTTTGGTTGGGTAATATGTAACAAGAAGGATGCAATATTTAAGTTTCTTCAAGCACTTAGTACGCAGTATTGCAGCACTTTGAAATTAAATGTTATTGCCTTGGCGCTAGATTAAACTTGTCTAACAGACGGGGTGATTTTGGTGCTTTTGGGAAACCCAGCCTTGGTCAGTCTGTCAGTCCTGTCTTCTTTTCTTTGGTCTACCTGTGGATGCTACTGTTGCTGCTATGTGTTTTAATTAGCATGTACATAATGTAAACCATTGTTATTATGGCAACTAGCACTACAGATCCCACTATATGTACATGTCCATCCCTTTTTTGTACAAATGTTTGTATGTATAAAAGCCTGAATAAAAATTGTGCAACATTTTTAATTAAAAAAAAGAGAAAAAGCATTTGTATTTTATTTTATCTTGTTTTGAATTATATTTGTCAGCTTTGTTTTTTTTTCTACAATAAAAAGGCAATTATGATTACGTTATTTATTTGTTAACATTATACAGTGCATTGTTCGTTTTTTGGGAGGGTGGGGGGAGGGGCGTAGAGTAAATACTGTGTCAATGCTGTCTGTGTTTTGGTTCTAGACTTACTTTATAAAAATGACACAGCTGAGAGAGCAATACTGTTATGAGCCCTATATCCAGATTCCTAAATTTATGTTTCAAGTCTGATTCGAGTGTCTGTGTGAGAGTTTATGTGTGGAAATGTAGATCGCCTTGTCTACTAATGTAAAATGATTTGTAGTGGAAACATTTATATTTTTATAATAAATATTCTCAAAATATTTTCCAAAAAACGGATGATGACAGACCTGCTCCTGTGTTTTTTTATTTGATCATGTCGTAGTCATGCAGGCCGACAATTTTTATTACGAGCGCATGATTCACATGTTAAATAGATCACAAGTGGAAGTTGTTGTTTTTTTAATCTAAAACATTATTAAATGTCTTTCTTTTTTATAATTTTACACTCAAGAGAATTTTTTAATAAGAATTCAAGCAATCCCAAAATTAACATTTGAAGTATATAGTCCAAATGATCACTGATAGGCACCATCAAAAACCGCACTCATGGAACTGGTAATAACAATGTAGGGTACTTTACAATAAGAAAATAACTGAACCTTCATTTTAAACTCTGTATGTTTGTGAAATATAAATAAAAAACAGGTAATTTATCATGTAATTAAAATACACAGAATCAAAATTCCAAATGAAAGAAATGATTAGATCTTAGAGTTTAATGTTATTTTATTTAACTTGGTTTAGCTTGTTAGTTAAATAACCATTTCAATTTAGTTCTTATAACCATGATGTCCTATCTACCTCCCCTCACCCCAACTGGTTATGGCCCATAGCTGCCTGTCCCTGATCCTGGTTGTGCTGGAGGTTTCTTCCTGTTAAAGGGAGTTTTTCCCTCCCACTGTCGTCAAAGCACTTTCTGAAAGGGGATCGTGATTGTTTGGGTTTTTTCTGTCCTTTGTTCTTTGTATTATTGTAAGATCTTTACCTTACAACATAAAACGCCTTGAGACAACTATTGTTGTGATTTGGTGCAACATAAATAAAACAGAATTAAAGAGAGTACACGTGTGTCACATTAATTTTCAAGAAACTTTCTTTAACTGCTGGAATGAGTTCAACATGATGTTATAAGAACATATTTTACCAGCAGGTGGGGTATCAGGATGAATAATACCTTTATTGGAATGGTTAACGAATAAATCAGTTTCAAAACTATGACTGATTGATTGCAATTGATTTAAAAAAAGACACACAGATATATGCAAACATGCCTCTGCCACTTAAATAGGAATCTCAGATTGATAAAACAAGCCAGCAATTTTGTAATTATTCATATTCTGTCTTTGATGTCTACCTATAAACACTTACCAGGATAAAAGAATAACTCCATGTGTGTATATTAAACAAAGTATTAAGATTCCAAAATTCCCCAAACTAAACCAAATGATGTATTTTTCCCATTGTATCAATGCACACCAACTTTTTAAATAAACAACTTTTAAAAAGCTTACATTTAACATTGAAACATTTTGTCATTAATTTGTAGTAATCTGTCTTTTACTAACATCCTGTCTGTTATAGGTTTGTCACAAGACACATTCCAAACCACTTATTACTCTACTCATCCATGCTGGACCCAGCTCTTCCACATCCTCCACATCTGTTAACCAGCTTCCCACCTCTGCCTCTGTTTTTAATCTCTTCCACTCTCCTCCTTGTGTCCACAGCCACATCTAATAAAGCATTTTGCTTCCGATCATCCATGGTTAAAGTTGATTTGTTTCATGACTTTAATGCGGAAGATCTGTGTTTTCTCTCTATTTTTTCCTCACTGGGAGGAGATGAGATGTGTCAGAGAGGGGAAAGAGTGATGGTTGCTCTGCTCAGTGTTGAATGCTGACATTATCCAGATGGTCCCAGGCAGATGTGCACAGTGAAATAAGAGGACATTGCCCTCCTCAAACAATGAACACAGTATGCTTGACACCGCCACCAATTTTTCTCTTGTTTTTTATCTGGAAGACCTTTGTGGCACTGAAATTGCAAGGGTGATGAGAAAAAACAGAGGGAGAATGAAAGTGGGGGAGGTACAGAGAGTGAATGTTAACAGATTATGAAGCCACAGACCAGAGGATAGAAGGCAGGTGTGCTAAACACATGATGCCGGTGGTAGTTCTGCCTAAGCAGATAAGAACTTTTCAAACAACGGCATACTATCACGGAATAATGCAAGAGAAGATTAGCCAACAGTATTCATCACCCTGCTTGGCAGATACAGAAAGCACAGTTCCAGTTGGAGAGTAATGATAATGAGAAAACAGAGTCATGATGTGTAAAATGAATTTCTCACTTTGAGCAGGGGTAACATGCAATCATGAAAAATACAGCTTTACAGTAACATACTGGTCCTCTTTCTAGGATCTGCCAAACACCACTGTTTCCGTTTGGCCTCAGACATTTCAGAACAGTCAATGAAACTGTTATTGCTGTGGTTTTCAAATCATCTCCCCAACCCTGTGTGTTAGACACCAGGACAATGAAGAACAATAAAAAAAATGTTTTATGTTGACTTGAGGCCAGTGTTTTTAATCTGGTGTCAGTCATTTTTCCATCATCTTCAAGGGTCCGTAGTTTGTGTTTAGATTTTCTGCTGAAGTTGTGGTTAATTCTTGAAACTTGTTGGTGTACACATCCTGTGGAGCTTTTGTAGCCACATAAATACGGCTGATGGAAATTAACCTGATTCTTATGGAGAACGAGTCCTATCCTCCCCATGTAGAGATATCTCCTTCCTTTGAACCCTGTTCTGTGGCCTACCCTCATCGCTCTGTCTCCCCTATCTTCCCTTTTGGTCTTTGGTAAAAACAGGTCTCCAGCTGTGTGCAGCTGCTTTACAGGGCCTGACGACATGTTGCAAACTTCTGTTGCTCTGGTGAGCCAGTTCTGCTGTGAGGATGACATCCTTGTAACTTTACTTCCCGGATTTAAACTTCACTGAAAAGGAACCAGGGTGTCATGTGTTAATTATCTTTGTTTCACACCAGGTTTATCTGTCTGCAGCAGCATATTATGAATAAATACAAGCTGTGTACCTCCAGTGTTCTTCAGAATGTGCAAGAGCACACACAGAGCGGGGCAGTGCTGACACAACGGAAATCTTATATGAAAACATATACACTGCAGGGACCACTAAGCTGTCACACACGTACCGGTGCACACATTCAAAGATACTGTAGATGGATGTTTGTTGGTGGCTTTGTAATGTCTGTGTTCTCTATGGAACCTAAACACATCCTAACTCTTCAATCATTTTATTACCACATTCTGCGCTATCATCACAGCACACACTAACACACAGGTCCCAGGACTACAGTGCTCAGACTGCTTCTGTCATTTTAACAAATGGCACCATCACAAAGGGAAGTGAAGCTATCATCACAGCCTCTACACCACTACTGGATATTTGTCTTTTTTTAAGTGGAAACTACAAGTAGGTGTGCTTTTTGATCAACTTGGGCCCCAGGTGGAATCACTGTCACTGAGTCGTCTCAAATGAAATGACCTCGAAAAACTTTTTGTTGTGTTGTTTGATTGAGTGCATTCTCAGCGCAAACCCTGTCTTATGATTTCTTTTTGGATTAACGTTAACATTTTAATGTTTGTATATGGTTTGATTTTTTTGATTTCAAATGTTAGAATAGTTCTCCAAAAGGATTATTTATGCGGGTGAAAGCCAATTTAAAAATGTGTTCTTTATAGACCTGAATTTATACCTACATTAGAACTACATTAACCTCTTAAGCCCCAAGCCTACCTGATCTCCTGCCTTTTGCCCCCATATCAGGGGGCGTTGGGGCTTAAGAAGTTAAAATAGTGTTTTTGTAAATAACTGCATGAATACGCTTACCAGTTACTTTGTTAGGTATGGCTGTTCAGCTGCCCGTTAACACACGTATTTGATTAGCCAGTCACATGGCAGCAGCTCAATTCATGTTCAAAACAACCTCTTGAAGTTTAGATTACGCATCAGAATGGGCAAGTAAGATTATTTAACTGACTTTGAATTGGACATGATTGTTGGTGCAGGGCAAGCTGGTATTTCAGAAACTACTGATCAGCTGGGATTTTCTCACCCTACCATCTCTAGGGTTTAGAGAGAACAGTCTGAGAAAGACAAAATTTGTAGTGAGGGCAGTTCTCTGGGTGAAAATGCCCTGTTGAAAGTGAAAGTCGGAGGAGAATGTCCTGCCTGCTTTGAACACTTAGGAAGGCAAGAATATCTCAAATGACTCATTACAATAAAGGTATTCAGCAGAACACCTGGCAACTTGTCAAACCTTGAAGAAGATGGGCTACAGAGAAGACCACACCTGGTGCCAGTCTTGTCAGCTAAGAACAGGAAGGCTATAATTTGCACAGGCTCATAAAAAATGGTCAAAATGGTTATTTGAACATGAGAATTAGTTCACTGCACATAAATGGCCACCACAGTTATCAAATTTCCAACAGTGCACCTTTGTTAAATGATGGAGTGGGAGATATGCACATGAAGAAAAACAAAAACCTGCAGCAACTGTGTGATGCTATCATGTCAGTATGGGACAGCATTTCTTCCCAGCACCTTGTTAATTAATGCAGTTCTGAAGGAACTGTACTAGCAAGGCATACTTAATGCCTATGCAAATTTTTGTGTTTAATTTATTTATCCCAGCCTGTCACCCTTAGCCTCTGTCGTATAGAGTGATGAACTTGTTTTTTTGCAGTACCATTGGTTGTTGCTTATAGAGATTATTTAGACTGAGGTGTTCCATGCCTGCTAAATAATAGGATATGCTAGACTACACAGTTGTATCCCTTTTGCTTACAGGACCTCAATTGTCGCTAGAACCCTGCCATATTTATATTCATATTCACGGTCTTTTATGAAATAATCACACTATATAATTTTGATTACTGATTTGGGATATTTAACAAATCAGTATGGGGTTAACCTCTAGAGAAGGTGTTATTACCACTCTGTCTTTTAGTGTTAATGGCAGAACGAAGGCCACAGAGGGGCTGGTCTTGCCGCCTGCTGACACCATTGTCCATACCAGGGAGAATTGATTTTCCATGAATGCTGAATGATGTGAAGGGACTGCTAGCCCTCTGATGTCAGCACTCTGTCATCTCTCTCTCACTCTGCATTTTCTTTGTCATTCACCATTCTCCTTTCAGTTTTTCTTCTCCCCCATCTTTTTACCCTCCCTCTCTTTTCCTCACTCTTCTCCTCGCTGCCAGTTTTCCTCATGATTTTCCTCGGCTTTCCTCTTTCCTGCTCTCTTGCCTTTCCTCAGCTTCTTGCTTCTCTCCCATCACGTAGTAAGTTCCATAGTCAATTTATATATGAACAGCTCATTAGTAATAATTTTATTACAAAGGAATCAGCTATAGTAATGCCTTTCATGCCTTTTCCTTTGCTGTGTGATATTACAGAGATGCTTTTTGAATGCCATGATGTGGTGTTAAATGGCACTCCAAATCTTTAAGGCTGGGCTAAGGGTCGAGTCTGAGTTGTCCTTAGTTGACACTACACTGTGCAAACTGGCAAGTAAAAGACAAAAACACACAATTTCATCATACCATGCTGGTCTCATCTCTTTTTCTTTCTATAGCAACAGGAAGGGTGATTACATGACAAGATCATTATCCTAAAAAAAGAGTCATATTTCCACTGTTGTCGTATTTTTGCATCATTCGCTTAATTTCACACAGTTGAGCATGGTAGTCAGTTTGGAACAACATGGATTTTATCTAGTTCATATTCTCCTTCGACCTTCTCCTTTATTGTCCTTATTAAAAAACATTTGTTGATTTAACAGTAAGTAGTTTGCATTTTGTTGGACTAAAATGAAAGTATCTGTTATGTCAATAATGGCTGAAATGTGGCTATAATGATTATACTTGTGTTTGTTATAAGTAGCTTAATAAATTGTTTCTTTAATAATCAAACTAAAATGTAATGACAAAGGAGGAGCACATTTTTTAAATGCTATTAAGATTTCCTCTGATGTACGAACACTTTTGAAAAAAAAAACCCCAAAACAAATAAAACAATCAGTGTGCCCTCTGTCTCTCTCTTCCTGTCTACTTTTATTCTCTTCATTGCGCCATGCTTCCATAAACATATTAAAGGCATATATCACCAGGATCAAAATCAGTGTGTGAGAGGCAGCAAAGGGCTGATTTACTGCTTGGTTTCCTCTGTGTCTGCTAGTTTTATGACTGGGGTCGAGGGCCATGGACACAGGGATACATTTCTGACAAGGTCTCTCTATGACTACTGGTATTCTCGCCACTTTTCATGCCTTTTCACTCTGTTTGACCTCAGTGAATTGCAAGGCCACATGTTAATGCTACTATTGACTTAAACAGCTGAGTTTCAGAAGATATTGGATCCAAGGATCACCAGCTGCTACTGTGGTTAAGGGATGGCCATATTTATTCTTTAGTGGGTTGCCATAATGTTGCAACGCTATTTCTAAATGTACTTGAGAGAAAACATGTAATGTACCAAAGAGTATGGGTCAACATCATGATTTCAAGATCTATCAAATTTGTATTTTTACGGTACTAAATTTACACTAAATTGTTTCTGCAATATTATGTTATTTTTAGTTTCACCAGTTCTTATATTATCTAATTATTCTTTTTCTACTGCACAAAGATCAAAGGGCGTGTTTTCATTTATATACAAAATCTGGAAATGATTTGTGAAAAAGCTGGAGAAACACAGTACATATACAGTACAAATACAATAATGCAGTATAAGAGGGATAGCACACTCGTGGTTAAGTAATAAATAATGAACTTGATGATAACAATCCAGTCTTCTAACTTGTTTAAAAACACTTTATATGTTGATGACACTGATTTATTTTGGCTCTCTGAAAAATTTAAAAAAACATTCTGAATGCAGTGGAAATTGAATTGAAAGTTTTAATAAAAGTGTTTGACATACACCAACTGCCAACACCAGTGTTTTTTTTTAATCAGAGCTTATCTTGGAAGGCTCATATAAACCATGTAAAAACAAAAATGCCCATAGAAAAGATATTGAATCTAAAAATATTATCCATACTCTATTGTTCCCTAATAGCTCCATATATGTATGGGGAAACATACAAAGTAAGCAGTAATCCAGTTTATATCCTACAGAAGAAAGCTACGCATATTCTATATGGATCAGATTAATAACAAGCCAATCCACATATGAGTCATTAAACTACACATCTTAAAATGTAATGATTTACTTGATTTCACTGCACCAATAATGTAAAGCACAAAATAATTGCCTTCCAAATTGTATTGAGAGGTTTTTTGAAATTAGAACGATAAAGTTTGAGCATAAACTTCCACAGGAAAACGCATGTTCAAAAAAGCATTCAAAAGAAATATAAGAAATTTAAAATATAAAAAAGATGTGTATCTGTAAAAGGGTCAAACTTAGAGTAACTGTGATGGGGAATTAATACTCAAATTTAGAAAGCTGCTTAAAAATCAGGTGGTAATCAAATGCACAATGGAACTATATTATTATCACTGTTTATGGTTTTTTTCTTTTTTGAATATTTATTTATTCTTTTTCTTTTTTGGTCTTTGTGGGGTTTTTTTGTAAAATGTAATTGAAAAGTGTTGACATTTATAATAAACTTTATGGGAAAAGATAGCTGTAACAAGCTAAAACTTATTACAGCCATTTTTAACTTAAGTTTTCCCATCTAAATTAATTATTTGTTGTCATCATCATTATCATTTATTTTTTTAAGTTAATATTGACCCCAAATTTAAAAAAATCCCTAAGTCCCTAAGCACAAACAGTTACAGGCTAATCATGACTACCCCAGAATGACTAATCCATGAATCACGGTCTAACCAGTGAACATTAGATCTGTGCTTGCACACATGATAGAAGCAGTACGTAAAGAGCTTTCTATCCCTGTGATTTATTGTCTTTTTTATTCTTTCTTTCCTTCATTCATTTTTTCCTCTAACATGTTTCCATGTTTGGTAAAACCATATGAAGTTCTCCCCTGTCTTTCCTCAAAGTAAGTCAGTTTAACACACTCCATCTGTCAACCCTCAGTTAGTCCCTTAAACATCAGCCATATCATTCACAGTGTGATCACAGTGAAAAAGAAATTGTGGAAACTTAGATATAAGTGTAATGGCATGTATTTTGTTGAAAAGCCATAAATGTTACACGGTTCACATGTGCGTAATCTGTTTATATAGTCAAAAAGTGTAATTGTGAGTAATTTATGTGTAATGTTTGTGAGCATGGATCATATTTCATTTACAATCCGAATTATACAGACTTGATGCTATGAAACTAGCCGATGACTGACTTGCAGAAAGCTGTGTCCTCTGGCTCTGCTATAATGTTTTTCCCTTGTCCCTGCTCACATATACATGTAAGGGAGGTTAAGCTATTTATTTTTGTGTTAATTCTGCCTGACATTTACAATTACGACTGTGTTTGGTTGCAGCCAGCCCTGCTTGAATAGGGCTGTTGACTGTCAAACTTGGTTAGATCTCCTTAGATCTCAGCCCTTCTTTCATGGGGACCTTATTGTTTTTGTGTGCGGAGGAGGAAGTACGTGTGCGGAAATCCTTGCTCCTAAGTGTGCTCTTTATTCTATTCTATTTTAGTTCTAAACGAATGTGTAGGGGCAAGTCTGGCCAAGCTAGATCTGCTTGTCATTACAACTATAGGGGTCATTGTATACCTAAATCTACCAGTGGGCAAAATGTAGTCACTATTCCCAAGATTTCATAGGTGCTTCATGCTAAAATAAGCAAAAATGAAAGAAAAGTAGAAAAACAAGGTTTTTTACCTGCCATGATCTATCAGTATAAATGGACAAATTGTAATAAAGCACATTTTTATACTATAGCAACAAGAGCTGCAAAACAATTTTAACCAGAGGCATTTTATGTTTAGTGGGACATTTTTCAGTGGACCTTTTGTCAGTCATGTCAACATATGCACCTGTATGTTTGTAGTCCCAGTGAGGACCTGCAAAAGACCGGATGCTTCTCATGGCTTCAATGAGAAATGATAAAACCTTCCCTCTTCCGATGATTGTCATAAAAGGAAAAAGACATTAACAAGCTAGGCAGTATCAGCTGGCTTGTCATGCTCTCTGATTCTGACTTCCTCTCTAGTTACAGCCATTCGTGCAGTTCAGGGAAGTGGCTGCCATAATCCACTAATGACATGAACAGTTAGCTGAAGGACAGATAGACAGACAGACAGACTCTTGGGGACTGTCAGAAATGTCTGTATTGATTTGGTAATATGAAACTTTTTCCTAATGGAGGCATTATAATGTTATTATGTTATTATTGCAGGCCACTGGAAGAGCAAACCTAACATTTAGGGGTAAAGAAAGACTCTTTTTGCTTTAGTGATCCCCTATCGCTCTTTCTCTGTGTGTGTGTATATATTGACGTTTATAGGTCATATAGCACTGACTCATTTTATTTTGGATTTCTATTTCAAATTCCCAAAAGATGGTTGACTTGGGATTGCCTTGGGGTTCCCACAGAAGAGCTGGAGACAGTGGCTAGGGAGAAGAAGTTCTGGAAAAATTTGCTTTGACCTAGTCCCCCCATCAGTGGCACAGAATGACAAAATGAATGCATGGAATAGACATTCTGTTCTGCTTCATTTAAAGGTATTAATAAGTAATAAGGAGAAAAAACGTAATTTGAAAAGTGAAACAGAAGTGTTAAGAAGCACAAATGTCAGATAAAACTGTAAAAATTAAATACTGAAAGGGGCCAAACTGGCAGATGAGTCACAGACAACCCGAGATGCACACACACTCGGGGCACTTTGCCTACTTTCCCCTATACCAGCGCTATGGTTATCAAGGCTCTTGTAATGATGTGATGGTCTGCTAGCACCCCAGCCACTTTAGATGGAAAATATGAAGCGATCCTCCAAAAGGTCCAGCTTGATCAAACGCACGCATAAACTCTACCTCCTAGTCTCTCTCTGCCTTCTATCCAAAATGAAAGGTGGCAACATCAGGAGGAATATTTTCATTGTATTAAGAGGATTCATTTAGATACCCTGGTCCTCATCAAGCCTGTAAGCTCTAGGAACAAAATATCTAAAGGGATGATCACTTCATCCCACTGGAAAGCCCTTCCTCCTTCCTCATAAGATGGAAGAATACTGTCAGTGGTGAGGAATGTGAATCAAGGTGGACAGCATGAGCAAAGGTCATCAACATTTGGTTGTCATTAAGGCTGCACCCAGCTCTCCATGACAACATACTAAGCTTTTGTTACAGAGAAGATGCAGTATATAGTGTAAGTACGATGGATGCTTAGATCCGTGCTATAGGTCACTATGTAAATGTGAGGTGCTCCAACACTCTAAATGGAACAGGAAAAAATATTTGATGAATTCATTCCTATGAGATTTAATTATTTAAAGTAACAAAATTTGAATCTTTGAAACTAGTCATACTTTTACATAATTATAGACTTAAAGCTCTGTCTGTAGAAGGGTTGAAGTTGACATTTTAATTTTAAGGTATTGAAAAAAAATGTGCTCAACAGGTTTCTTCTACACTAAAAAAATACATATTAAATTGTATCAAAATGTATTCATACTGTACATTCTTGTATTTTTAACATTCTGCTTTAGGAGATTCCCACAGTTTCAACCAGTCAAGAAGTTAGGTTTCATGCAGCAAGGGATTGCTGTAGAAAAAACAATTTGCTGTAAAAAACCATGAAGTCTACATTACAGCTTGTCACTCTTCACAGTACAATTGTGATTATCTAAATAAAGCTTCTCTCAGGAAATCGGACCTGGGCTTTTATTTAACGCCAACAATTTCAAACTGTTTTAGACATCTCACCTCTGCAGAAGTTGGGAATGTCATCTGACAGCCTCCATCCCTATCTGGGTGAGATCAGAAAGTAGTCATCACATCCCAGACCATCTGTTTACACCAAGACAAGCCGCAGAGCTCTGACTCGGGGATACCTAACACCGCCAGACAACGCAGCTGAGTCCCAGTGAAAAAAGCAGACATTGTGGGGTGGCTGCCACAGCTTTTTAGAATTCTGATTGCACATAGTCTAAACAATACAAATGGAGAGGGGCGCTGTGGAGGGAATAGTTATGGATAAGCTGTTACAATGTTGCCTTACTGAGACAGCTTTTCCCTTTTTTGAGGAATATGTAATACAGTTTATTATTATTATTATTATTATTATTATTATTATTATTATCACCACCTTATCATGGTGGAGAGGTATATGTTTCTGCATGGCTGCAGGAGCTATGGTGTAATTAACCCCTAGTTAGCGTCTTTTTAGGCAAATTGGTCCTAGTGCCTCTGTGAAGGGCCAGACTAAGAGCCATTAAGAAAAAAAAAAAAAAACTCCCATGATGAAGAAGAAATCAAGGGACATAGCTGCCCTGTATGGAATAGAGTTACTGGGGCCCCACCCTAGAGCCAGGTCCAGGGGGGAAGTGTTTGTGGGAGAGTGCCTGGTGCCTGAATGGTTGGGCCTAAGCCTATGAAGCCTGGCTGGGCACAACATACACTGTCTGGAGGGGCCAAAGGGGTCCGGTGTTTAGTGGATCAGATACCAGGAGCATGTCTGTGGACCTCCTAGGTTTCAAGCATGTCCTATCAGGAGAAGGCCCTGGAGCAGACCCAGGACATGCTGGGGACATTTGATCTCTCAGCTGACTTGAGCCTCTGTTTCACTGTGGATGAGCTAGAGAAGGTAGCTGGGGAGAGGGAGGTCTGGGCATATCTGCTCTGACTTAGACCCCTAACCCAGATGTGCAGCAGAAAATGGATGAAGTGGATTGTTCCTCTTCTTGTTTGCATCATTATTATTATTATTATTATTGTTGTTGTTGTTGTTGTTGCTGTTGTTGTTGTTAGTTACGACACAGGTCAGAATTTTGTGTGTTGTTTTCATTCCTCCACACCTGGGGGTGGCATCGTACATTATTCATGTTGCATATGTGAGTTCTAGGTGGAGGCCAACCATTGGTTGAAGACTGTGTGTGATGAAGTATAAGAGGTTGTTGAGTATATATTGTAAATGTTGTAAAGTCTCTTTTGTTGATTGATCTGGTAGCTGTAGGGCAGTGGTTCCCAAACTTTTTTTGCTGGGCCCCCGTTTTTTTTACAAGAAAAATCCAACCACACACACCCTTATTTTGCTCCATTGCGGTTTATTTCACACCTCAAACATTTAGTAAACAATTAAGCAAATACAAGTAATCAGCAATAAATTACAGGTGGTAATAAAATAAACTACTAACTCTTTTACGCTACGTCCACACCTACACAAGTATTTCTGAAAACGCAGCTGTTTCGTCCACACGTAAACGGCATTTCGAATCCCCGAAAACGGAGATTTTTTAAAAACTCAGTTTTTGCGTTTCCGTGTGGACGAGGAATACAGAGTTCGTCACACACCGTCAAAGGTATATGTGCCTTTTTTCACGTCACGCTGTGCGTCACGTTATTGTTTACATGAGATGAATTGCAGAATGGCAGATAGAGACAAAATACTGTTTCTGTTAATCTTACTATCTTCAGGTTTTACACGCTTACATATACACACGCAGTTACTGTCCCTCCATTTAGAAAGGCAGAGGCGTCACGGTGTGATTATTTTACGTGTAGTTGTTTTTTTTTCCTGTGTAATAATATTCAACATTGCTATCAATACATTTTTCAAAAATGCCTCTCTGTGCAAAATGGGTTCAAAAACATAAACAGCTGTGGGATACCGTTTGTCCGTGACTGAGACAGAGGGAACAAATTGTGGCAGGATCAACCTGATATTATTTGTATCCCGCTGTAACTTTACTGTATAAAGAGCTAACATCTCCAAAATGTCAGGAGTAGTTAGTTATTATAACAAGTGTTTGTGAACTAAAAATCAAGAACGTGGGATACTGTTTGTCCGTGATTTGAACAGCCCAGCGTGTGCTCCTGACGAAGGGAAAACCAATTCTGCAGGGGAGACCTACCTTGGCACTTGTGCAGGTGAAACCAAAGGGAAGATATGCTTCACCGTATTTTCTAGTCTTTGGCTTAGAATGAATTTGGAAACATATTCAGCTATGCTTCAGCTCCTGCTTTGCGTTTCTGTAGGCGCCCCGTGCTAGCAGTGTCCAAGCGTTTTGTTCCCCCCCTTTTCATACCGCGACCCCCCCCTGCAATGGCTCTGGGGGGGCGGGCCCCACACTTTGGGAAGGTCTGCTGTAGGGGTTGTTTAGGTTAGGGAGACAGGTTAGAGGCCTCTATTTTCTTTTGGATCTTTATAATAGGTGAGTTAGTTCTGTTTCCTTTCTAGAATGTTTTGTTTTTTGGAGACTGCTTAATATTTTAACCACCTTTACTATGGAACAGTGACTATAAGAGTTTTAGTATTGGGAGTTTTGTTTTTGTTTGTTTTTATTTTCAGTCTCAGTTTTTCCTGCTCTGTGCTTGCGAGTATCTGCTTGCGAGATATTGCTCAGGGAGTACCCAGTTTTGTATTATATTGTAGGTATTGCTGTAAAAGGGTGCATAGAACACCCACAAGGACAACTATGATGTTGTTAACTGTGTTCCATTCAGCTGGAAATATTGGCCAGCTGAGTGAGACTTTTATCTCTGGTAGAAAGACTCATTGGTCTTTTTATTGTAGAGTCTCACCCAATGGTGCTTAAGGAAACCCAGGAAATCAAGTTAAGTCGTGAGAATGTCACTTTCAACAAAGATGTATGTTCCTGGACAGGATTTTCCAAGAACAATATTACTACAGCAAGGGATTTATTGTTTTTGTTTGTTTTGGGTTTTTTTGTAGTGGTTTGTGTGTTTTCCCCTATTTTTCCAGCACATCTCTCTTCCAGACACACTCCTCCATATTATCCGAGTGGTGAGGTCATGTTCTCATTTTCTTGCTCAAATCAACAGCATGCTTTCAATCTGTACCGGCACGTTGTCCATGTACAGTTTATGGTAATTTCCAGTAAATGTTTTACTTTGAAAAAAAGTCTTACATTAGTTGGGATATTTCTTGTTTATTACACTTATTTCTAAATTTTCCAACACATTTATTCATTTTAATATAGCTGCTGTATGACTTCCTACAACTGGTTGCATCTGTGAGTGTTTGTTGGCTCAATGAAAAATGTTTGTATCAACTCTCAACTGCATTGTCATTGAAAAGAAATAACATATTTCATGATTGATCATCACATGACTTGCTGCAGACATAGCTTGTCTGAATATAAAACCTTATAATAAACTAATTTCCACTGGGTCAGCCAACAAAAACAGACATTAGCAAGCTATTGTCTCATTCTCTAGCTACATTATTCCCATATACTGGGTAAATCCCCCTTTGGTGTAATTGCATGTAAAAGCCATTATCATCTGGGTCCATGCTAATCATATTTTGAGGCTGGGCTCTGGGGTAATTGTTGAACTTTCTGTCAATGTGTGGAGATAGAAATGCAATCCTGGCACTGGCATAGCTGCAGCTGCTTCCCTTTTCTGGTCTGAACCCCTAAACCACTACAGATTGCCTTTCATTCTGCCCTACAGCAGACAATGGAGTAGAGTTAGGTTCTTCAGATCATTTGGCGTTTTATTCTTGTTACTGTACCTTGAGAGTTGGCACCTCATTCCTTGGGATGAAAGATTGACTCCATCATGTCTCAGCCACAGTGGAAAGAGAAAGAAAGAAAGAAAGGCCAGTAAGAGGAGAATGAAGGGAGAGAGAACAAAGGGAGTGGAGAGCGAGATGGAGAGTTTCAAGTTAACACTGTGTATGGAGACAGCTGTCTCGGAGCAACTCACTCTTTGGAAACACTTACAGACTCATCAGTTTAAAGAGCTGCACCTGCAGCTATGCTTGTCTTTGACTGTGTGAGAGAGATGTACTCATGCACATGTGTCACTGTTAAAGTGTGTGGAGCCAAATTTGTACGCAGGAGAAATTACATTTTTGGAAACACTGACTAATCTGTATTTACATTTCTGCATGCACAGTTTACATCTGTTGGACGAGTACTATTGTATACTTTAGATTTCCTTTCACTCAGCCTCAACTGGCTGTTTCCAGAATGCTTTTACTGATCATGTTATAGGCTGATATAGTAAAGGCCCATACAAACAATGAAATGTTTGACTGATAATGCCATTTCCTGACATTTGTTCAAATATTCTTTGGACTTAAATGTTAACCAGGAACTCAATGTTTTGTTCTCAACATCATTTTTGGTAGGGTTACAAAAGCAGCAGCAACATTAATCATAAAATGCACATAAGTGAATGTAAATGAAAACATTGTTATAAAAAAATGTTTTATATTACGTTTTTTGCTTTGGTTAACATAAGAATACAGGTGTTACCACTGGCTGGACAGCAACTCAAATGTAAATGGTTACAAAGAATCCCTGTAGAACTTTCAATAATTTTAATATGTACATACAAAATGTGAACAAATATATTCATAACCACCAAGTCTCATGAAGCATTCATCACAGGGAAAGGCGGTAATGATTCTGGCATCGCATAGCTTGGGAAAATATATGGCTCCTAATTACTATGCCATCAAGCATATTTGGTCTCTCAATTTTTCATACATAATATGGGCTTGAATCACAATCAGAGGCAGGTTTGTGCTTTGTCACTTTCTCTGCTGATCCCAGAAAAATATTTAAACCAGACATTTAAGAGGAAAAAAAATCATTGGATATTCTGAGATTTATTAATATATGTCAGCACTATATTCACAGCTACAGAGGGTGATATTGTTTAATGATTTATAGGTATACTAACTCTTGCTAAATGTTTGCTTTAATGTATGTATCTAGTGACTAACCTTCCACACAGGCTCACAGTCATTATCTACATACATATATGGTCAAGTAGTAATTGGGCGATTAATCAAGACTGAAACATAAAGTAAACTTAGCACAAAAAGTAAGGAAATTTATGTTTGGTTGATTATTTTTATGCTTCTTGGCAAGAAATCTTTTACTGCTGGAAGCCCTGTGTATTTCCACTTAAATGGTGCCATGTTTGTAGAAAAATGCATTTGTGGATTGACCAGCAGAGTTGAGTATATGGGTTGCACCTAGAAAAACTTGCCAGATCTTGTCTGTCAATGCCAAACAGTTCATTCTGCTTTTTAGTCTTGTTTTGAGTTTCTTGGTGCTGACAGTCAGGTGCCTGATTAACAGCACTACTCTAAGCATGCCACGTTTGATTGATCTGGATAGAGGCCGTGCATAAATTTCGAGCTGGTGGTCCATAAAACCAAACTGCAGCATTATTTGGAGTGAGCCCTAGCCCAAATTCAATGCCAAGTTCATTGTCAGAGACAAAGTGGGGATCCCATGAAGATTCAACTTAAATTCAATTTTATTTATATAGCACCAAATCACAACAACAGTTGCCTCAAGGCACTTTATATTGTAAGATAAAGACCCTACAATAAGACAAGATGACGCCACAAGAAAACTATTTCTTCTCCCTGCTAGCAGAGACTGCACGCAGTTCATCTCTGGTCTCTTAGGGCTGCCAGGAATCCTGAAATGACTGCCCTTAGCAATCGGTTTTGTTTGCGCTGGTGTCAGGGCAAACAAAACTGAATGTAGAGAAATGTTATGTTGAACAGTGAGTCCTGATTCTGCCTACGGTACTTGGTTCATAGGGTTAAATTGTGGAGAAATCATGGAAAATGCTGCACCCATAGGGTAACAACTTTTGGCAGGAGTATGACGGTGTGGAGTGGCATCTCCCTCACTGGAAAAACAAGGCTTGGCATTGGAGGCAATCTTAATGCAGAGATGAGATTTTGGAATCAGCGGAATATCTCAAAGATGATGCTCATTCCCATAAAGCAGGATTTTTCAGACACTACCTCCAGAATTTGGGAGTGGAAAGGATGGAATGGCCTACCTGTAGTTCCTGCAGAACTGTTTATGCCAGAGTGACCAACACAAGCCCAATGGCTGAGGAATGGGATGCCACAGCAGTGTGTAACCAAGCTGATCACCAGCTTGAGGAGGTGGTACTATGCTTTTGTAGCTATGTATGGTTCTTCTACATGCTGGGACCTACTTTTGATAAATAAATACATTTTTAAATGACCAATATGTCTTATTTCCTCAGATTTCAATTGTCGAATCCAATAAACAACACCAAACAAGAGTCAATAAAATAAGCTACTTGGCATTGTCTGAGAAGATCTGGCCAGTTCTTCATGAGTGCAATCCACAAATAGGAAATAAACAGGCTTTCCAAATGTTTTTTGCCAAGAAGTTACTGCAAAGGAATAATGTACGAAATATTAATTTAGTTACTTTTTGTGCTAAGTTTATTTTTTAAGATTTTAACACCTATTTACATATCATATCTTATACAAATAAAAGACAAGAATAAAATACAACTGTGTGTGTGTGTGTGTGTGTGTGTGTGTGTGTGCGTGTGTGTGTGTGTGTGTGTGTGTGTGTGTGTGTGTGTGTGTAATCAAGTGATTTACAACAATGGCATAAACTTCCCTGTGCTGTATATGTAGCAAAATGGTATTGTAAATTGTTTTACCGGTTTAACCCATGAAATTACACCAACTGTCAAATAAAACTCAAACTGGAACTTGGAATTATATATATATATATATATATATAATCTTGTAATGAAGTATTTGTGTTTATATTTAAACCCAAAGAAATGCCAACCACCCGATAAGGTTTATTCCCTTCTGAGTTGGTTCCCTCTTTGACCTAGTGGAGGGGACATTAGCAGTGGTGTAATAAAGCATAAAAATAATATAGGGTGAATTTAAATTTCAATATAGATGCCTCAGTATTAATAATCAGAAGGGTTTAGAGTTTATGTCTTCCTACACACGCACAAAAATCCCCCCAACTTAAGGGAAAGAAAGAGAAAATAAACCAAAACAAAATACATGGCAGGAATATTTTCAGATTGGTTACATATGGTCAATGTCTGCTATACGAGTCCATTGTGATTAGATGCACTGCATGCATTTATTTAGGCAGCCTGAGACATTATTTGACAGTTAAAAACTCAAACAACTGCAAGGTTTTCAATGTGCAGTAAGTCACTCAAAGAACTCCAAAGGAACTTCAATTTAAACTTCTATTAAATCCCCAGTGCATGGACACACACACACACACACACACACACACACACACACACACACACACACACACACACACACACACACACACACACACACACACACACACACACACACACACACAACCCTGAAAAACAAGGGGCAGTCACAAAAATCAAAACAATGTTGGGTACCTCTTTTTTTACTTTGTCATGCAAAGGTCAATTTGGAACCCTATAAAAGAAAATCTACATCACATGAACTTTGCAATCTGCTTCTGATAATTCAAATTAGCCAGCTCTCAATTACTACCAGAGTTGACCTACAAACTATTGAGCAGTGCAGTCTAATCCTTTACTTTTAAAAAGATGAGGACTTGATGTATGTACTTGTCTGTGTGTGTGTGTGTGTGTGTGTGTGTGTGTGTGTGTGTGCGTGCGTGCGTGCGTGCGTGCGTGCGTGCGTGCGTGCGTGTGTTTGTGTCTAAGTTTTGGTGGGGGCTCACTGGAAGTCTCTTTTTTTGACATGTTTAGATTCTGTCACCAGGGTGGGGTTGTATGAAAGTCATAATATCTTAAAGCTAATCTGCCGAGGTTAGTACACTCAACAGGATACACAAAGACCCACAAACATACTCATACATTTAAATAATAGGCTGGTCATCAAGAGGCTCCAGGAAGCTTCCACAAACGTTACACAGCGCTGACAGACAAAGTCTAACCAGATGACTGGAAATGAGGCTGCATGAAAAGCTCTGTTTTATAAAGACTGCATTCCCATACAACAAAACGTTCCTTTAACTAATCCTAACAAAACACTGACTGGAAAATTTATAATAAACGTTCTGCAATCCCAAATCCATTAGGGGAAAGTGTAACATATGATATGAAGACTATTAGTGATGCTACATCAAACTGAAAAAAAAGTCATACTGCTGCTACATTTGTAGTTGAAATGACACTAATTTTGAAAAAAAAAAAAGGGGGGTTTTCATAGACTGTATGCACTCACCTCAAAAAATAAGGATACTTCATCATTTGCTAGCTTGTAGGACCACTTTTGGAGTTTATCAGTCTCTGACATAAATTTTGGCCCACTCTTATTTACAATGTTGCTTCAGTTCATTGAGGTTTGTGGGCATTCATTTGTGCAGAGCTTGTTTAAGGACCTGTCACAGTATTTCAGCATTTCAGGGCCATTGCAACAGCTTGATTCTTTTGTTTTTCAGCTGTATTGTTATAGATTTGCTCTTGTGCTTTGAATTATTGTCCTGCTCCTTTACGCAATTTTACCCAAATTTAAGCTTATTCTCTATTGGCCCTTACATTTGACTCTAGAATATTTTGGTAGACAGACGAGTTCATGGTTGACTGCATGATGCCCTGGTCCTTTTGGCTGCAAATCAAACCAAACTACAGAACTATTCTGTCGGTGCTGTGCTTTTGGAAAACGAATTTCCCAGAGGAACCCACCCGAGGGATTAATAAAGTTTTATCTTATCTTATCTTAGATAGTTGGTATTAGGTGTTTTTGCACTGGGGTCCACTGTGGTGCTGTGGCTAACACTGTTCCGTCACATAAATATGGTGATGGATGCAAATCTAGTCTTGGACCATTCTGCATGGAATTTGCATGTTCTCTCCTTGTTTGTATGGGTTCTCTTCAGGTACTCTGGCTTTTTTCCAAAATCTAAGAACATGCATGGGTGTCACGTTCTGGGAGGCAGATCGTCAGGAGAAGAAGGACTCGGACCCAAACGCAAGCACGGATGATAGCGTAGCTGTGAGAAAGTTTATTAATAATGAAAAGCAAAATACAAACCAAAGCAGAGCATCGCTGGGAACTACGCTAACAAAAACCTAAACTGGGAACAGCTACAAAATAATAATGAAAGGAACAAAAACCTGCAACGAGAAACCTGAAACATGAAAACCTGAGACGTGAAACCTGGAACACGGAAAAAAACACAGCAGAAATACAGGGAAAGACGAACCAGCAACTAACAGAGGGAAACACAAGGCTTAAATACACAGAGGGATAATGAGGGAATGAGACACAGAAGGAGAACACAACTGGGAGTAATCAGTCATGACAAGACCAAGGGGAAGCAAAACTCAATACACTGACATAGGACACAGACTTTCAAAGTAAAACAGGAAACATAACAGACGTGGACTTGACTAGGTGAGACAGCAACCATGGAACACCGAAACCAAAATACTAGAAAAGACAAACAATGACAAAATTAAAGTTCAATAGTAATACAGAAACAAAACACTGGGCCGTGACAGTGGGTTAGGTTAACTGTTGATCCTTGTGATCAACTGATGGCCTATTCAGAGTGCACCCTGCCTCTTGTCATGTGGATATGGCATAGTCACAAAATTACACATGACCTGTAATATACACTTTAAAAAAACATGGAATTTGTCAGTAACCATGTAACTGAAGCGCTCCACAAAATTGTTTGGTGTTAACATTTCCAAGAAGCTCTATAGGAAAGCAAGACATATGTTGCTGAACTTTCTGTTTCGGCAGGATGAATTGTCCCACTGGCTCGCTGAAGGAATATAGTGCTGGATTACAGGAGTGTACAGGCCTGGTGTTAATGTTTAATGTGTGCCTCAGGGCTCAGTATGCTTATTACAGAATGGTCAAAGCAACTGCTGCATTTCAAAAGGACTGGTGTGTGGATAGAGCTGTTTATACTGTACTGCAAAATCTAAACTGTATAGCCATTACAGAACGTTTGTGGCTGATGCAACTGGCATGATGTCTGCTTCTTTAATGTGTGAAGAGTTGGCTTGCTGGATTTTCTTCGGGTATTTTCTGATTTTGCTTAGGCTGCTACCCCCGCGACCCGACCTCGGATAAGCGGATGAAGATGGATGGATGGATGGATTTTCTGATTCATTATTGGTGTTTTAAGGCTGCCGGTTGCACATATAAAGTTGCAGTTGTTGTGCATATGAAGAACTTGGTGGCAAATGCATGCAGTCACTGAGAAAGGGAGCAGTGAACTGAGTTTGCAATCATTTACACTTGTTGTACAAAAAGATATTAGAGATATTTAAAAATGTTTAGTACACCAAACAAAATGACATTATTAAAACATAAAAACAGTGTTAATTAATTAATCCAGCAAAGGTTTGTATGGAGAAAAGATAAATATAAAATGTAATTAAAGCACTGATTTTGACAGAAACAAATATCAACTTTGTTGCAAACAAAGTGTAGTGAAAACAGCATTTAGCATCTGCTTTAGGCTTCCAACACTTTGACTGGCAGACAGACGGTCGTATTTTTACTGGGGGCCTCACGCCTTTCAAAATCAAAAAAATCGAAATCACATCATCATCAATCATCAGTTCTTACCATCTGCACTTACTCACCATCATATGATGTTTATCACTGTGATATACAGGCATTTGAAGACTTTTACAGAAAGAAAAGCAGGGAACATCTTTTTGCTGAATGAGTAATTTTACTCTGGATACTTGGAGCACAGTTTGTTAGTAATACAGCTTATGTTTTGTGAGTTTTATTGGTACTACTGCTAAATAAATTGTCCTAAAAATGCCTCCACCCATTATTATCCTCATCATCATAAATAGTAAATATTCAGAAGATCGTTAAGGTCAGCTACCATTTGTGCCCAGGAAAGTAACGTGACCGTTGATCCTGATTTTGTTGAAATGCAAAGATTATCTAGTACAAAATAAGACAGTACTTTAAAACAGTAAAAGGGCTTACTACATGTATATATGCTGGTGCATGCAGTGTATAACTAGTTTTAATTTTGTCCCAAATTGGGCTTGGTTTCATTTGTTAACATTCGTGAATATTCAATTTTTAAGAAACCTCATAGTAGAGAATTATGTGGTGTGTTAGGTATTTCCCTCATATGGAAAAGCAAAGCTTGAGTGAAACAATATTGATGATGTTTGTTTGAATAAAATTCTAAACATAAACAAAACTGAAAACATGTCATGCACTCAGCTGCCTGTTTAGTGTGAGCTGTCATTAGGTGATTTGACATTGTTTCTA
Organism: Maylandia zebra; assembly: GCF_041146795.1. Lineage (NCBI taxonomy): Eukaryota > Metazoa > Chordata > Actinopteri > Cichliformes > Cichlidae > Maylandia > Maylandia zebra. The sequence continues at coordinate 25,633,703 of NC_135182.1, forward strand.
AATATGCCAGGCTTGGCTCTTGTTGGTTATAGAGTAAATCCAACCAATTCTTACCCTGACCATATTAATGACTGCCATATGATTAATAGAGGCAATAAATGATGGACCACCATGACTGAGAGGCTGAAACTGGATAGAAGTTATATTAAAAAGTTTTATCAAGATTATTTTTGTTAACAAGTAACAATGACAGTGGAGTTCTGTATTTTACCAGACGTAAGTAAGAAGAAAGACCCATTACTTTTCTTTACTTTTCCTTTTTGTTAAATAATATAAACTGTGGCTTTTTGGAAAACTTGAATTTAACATTGATTGTTACCCATTACTAATGGCTGTATAGTATGTTAACGTACAAAAATGATCAACTGACCATGTTTTCTGAATATATCATGACCATAAACATTCATTAGTGTGAATTTTATCATACTATATATTTTTAGGTTTTCAAAGAGGATATATATATTGTATGTTGTCAGATGTACACAAATTCATTTTTACATGAATCAGTATCTTTGCATATTATGGAATGTTGTTTAGGAATCTCTCTCTCTCTCTTTCCGTCTATCTATATATATATATATATAGATATATATATATATATATATATATATATATATCTATATATATATATATATATATATATATATATATATATACGTGTGTGTGTGTGTGTATTACAATTAAAGTCTGAATATATAGAATGGAACTTGAATATATGGAATCAAATGAAAATATACTGAATGTATCCAAAGTGTACACACACACACACACACACACACACACACACACACACACACACACACACACAGACACACATGTATGTGTTCTTTCAAGGCAAAAAGTGAAGTAACTGGCTTGTTTGACTTATGAAAGTTCAAAGACACTGTGGCAGGGAACAAAATGAACCAGGGGAGCAGAAACACAGGTGAATAATTTGCTGATTGGACACAGGTGGAACACAAAACCAAGTCCAGATTTAAAAAAAATAATACAAACAGCACAAATAAAACACCAAGCTAAACATAATTTTAGAACCATGACAGAGAGGTTGAATCGAAGTTGGAGGTAAGTCAACACATCCATCAGTCTTTGTTTTAAGTGCACCTCTGGGAATAGCTTCACGAGTGGGTCTTTGTTTTGTTTTTCCCCTAGCTTGGTGAACAGTGTAATTTAGCCCTATTGATATGAAATGAAGCATTGATAAGAAATGAAGTTGAGGGTGAGACACCCAAAACCTTCACCCATGATTATTAAAATCAATATTGAAAACATTTTAAACATCCCCCATATGTAAAGTTTGCTGTTTCCGTGCTCATGGGGAAGATAAACATAGGCAAAGAGAATGAGTAACTGAGTGAGTGAGATGGCGTGTTCATAAGGTACTGGGCTTTGCATCTAAAAATATAATGGCAGATGGATGAAGCTAATTGGCTCCTTAAAAATCTAAGAGGAATGAAATGATGGAAATGGCACATGGTCCTGTCAGCACACAATGTGTTTAATCCTCTCTGCCAGATAAACAAACACGCACACAAGATTAAAACTGCACTCTGATAATGTACAGGAGGAATGGACGTCAAGCTAATCCATGAAGATTGGCTTTTATCTAAATCCACAACTTCCCCTATCTGTTCTCTGGAGTATTAATGTCTACAGGTTCTCTCTGTGTAAAAAGTTCAGCCTGACAAAAACACGCACACAAAGTATCTGCAACACAAAATCTGTGTTGCAGATACTTCTCTGACATTTTTGTGTGTGTGCTTTTAATATCTGTACCCCAGATGCCTTTAAATAAATTGCAAGGTTCAGCATTTTCCTTTTTTAATAAAAAAAAAAAACATATAATATAATTATACATTTTATGTTGATATACTTTAAAGGTACCAGTCATTTGACAGTATGTCCAATACTCATTCATTCATTATTTCTGACTTTAGAGCAACCGTACAATTTTATTCGGCTCAACAATGTCATAATATTTTGTACGAAAAATAAATGTATGGATATTGACTGTATATAGTTAGGATGGGCTCCTGACCCACCATGAACCTGAACTGGACAAGTGGAAAAAGATGGAGGGATGGCTGGTTGGCAACAATTCCCAAAGATCAACAGCCGCTGTTTGTTTTGTGTCTGCCAGGTAAGACGAAACCCTCTCAGAACACCACACTGAGTATCCAAAATATCTCAGTATGAGATGGAGAGGGAGATATACATAAAATTTTAATACCCTCAGCTTGTAAATTGGTTTCTTGGTGCACAGAAAGTTTTCACTAACTGCACCAAATACCTCCTTCCTCCCATCCCCTGCATGTCTATGATGATAAAGCTGCAAACATAGACATAACTCTCTTGCAAAACACTTCTAGGATTTCTACATGTTTCCCACATGCCCTTTGACATCACTCTTCAGCTCCAGAACACTCCTTCACTAAATCACCATTAACCTAGGGTACAGGCCTGGTTCATGGGATTGTGAAGCAATGCATGGCCCTGTTGACCTTTCAATGCTCCACCGTCCTGTGTATCGGTAAATCAGTCTAGCGATGCTTTCCCAAGGCTGCTCTGACTCTGAAGGTCAGGGACAAGGAGGATGTGACCTGAGGAGTCATAGGTCTTAGGAAATCTAGTTTAGGGACCTGGATCCCACTGAGAGAGAGCGACCAAGAGCCAGCAGGGAAAATGAGTGATGGAGGTCTAAAATAAAAAAACTGTACAGCTAGGAGATGTTGTTTTTGCAAGTTCATTCTTCTATTCAACACTCATCTCATTGTTGTTTTTTGGTATGAAAAGGAGATGCAGGGTCATATACTGGGTTAAAAGTAAGGTTCAAAGACCTTTTCCACCCCAACTTTAAAGCCAAAAAGCAATGTCATAATATCTGTTATGATTTATTTACATTTTGATGCTCAGAAAATAATAATAACGATGATGATAATAATTTAAAAAAAATACTTGCAACTTGTCTGAAACCAGTCCATTTTAAATCCCTCTAACATATGTGGATTATAGATATCTGGAGACATCCAAACTTTAATAAAAAGCTGACTACAGGAAACTTTTTTACATGTTCAAGATCTATTAATTTTACACACACCTGGTGTTATTCAAGCTGAGCTGTTCAACTAAAACTTTAATACCCTGTGATCGAATCTCCCGGCTTGCATGAATGGACTATTATTGGAGAACTCCTACTGACCTAAGATACTGCCCTCACAGATTGAATAGCTTACCAACAGCTCAAGAAACATTGAAAGGAATCAAATGGGTCTTTAACATGCACAGTCATTTCTGCTAATGCAAAAGAAAAAAAGTTCACACAGTAATCACCATTTAAAAACAGGTTGCTGCAATATTTTTAATGTAAAGATAGTAAAGGAGTTCTGCTTTATTCAGTCATTCTGTGAGATTTGGAATATGCCTTGAGTTAACTTAAGTCTTATCTGGGTTTCAGGCACTTTTAATACAGCCCTTAATACAAAGAAGAGTTGTTTTAAGGCTGATATCAGTGGTGCAGCTCTGGGTGATATTTTTAGTAAGCACATTTACAGGGATTGCCAAAACATTTACATATCTGCTCCTAATCTGGCTTTTTTGAATAGTCACAGTTTTACAATATCATTCCCATTCAAGTGACCTAAAATGACAAATCAATGAATAAATAAAGAGTTTCTGATCAATCATTACAATATTTGCTATTAACATTTTTTTACCATTACCTTCTGCATTAAGCCTCACCACGCAAGGAACAGACTCACAGAGCTGCTGTTACAAAAAAGGACAATAGTTTTGCTTCAGGTTTACTACTCAGTAGTAAAGATTTTAATCAGCTTATACATGCAATATTACACAACCTACAGCACTCCAGTAGCTCTATAATTGCGCTATTTTGAAATGGCTCAAAAACTGTGATTTGGCAATGGGAATCTGTGAAATTTTGGGTTGCATTGCAGATACAGAGTCAGTTCTTATGCTCTGTTCCATTCATCTATGCACATTTCTGTGATCATAGGAATAGAAATAGCAAAAAAGGGATTGCACTGCAGTAGATTAAAAAAAAAGAATTTGATGGTACAGGTGTAGATGATAAACTAGTAACTTAGTAATTAGATAGCCTTGGTTGTATGAAAGCAATCTCGGACTGAAAATAGACTGAAAATAGAACAGAGACATGGAAAGACATGCACACACACACACACACACAGAAGACAACACAACACACAGCCCATAGCGAGCCACTTCTGGCCCAGAAGTGAGGTGAAAATAGTATTTTCTTCTCATCTGAGGCTTCATTGAAGGTTAGCCAAGTGAGAAAGAGCTTCCATCATAGCTCAGTCTCATAGCTATGTGTCTTTCAGAAAGGTTGAATATTGACTCCTCTACCTCTTCGTTTTACTGGGGAGTTTTTGATGGCGTGCAGTGGGAGATCCTTGTTGTTTGAACTACTGTTTATTCAGCTTGTGTGAGCAGCGTTAGTCTAGTGCGGTAATTAAATATATTTCACAGAGTTGTACATTGTCTCGAGGCTGGCAGCTTCTGAAAAGAGAATGGTAGATCGCTTTGTTTGTATTTTTTCACAACTATACATTCTGAAAAATCATACTGTTCAGCAGAAATGTTAAATCCAATATAGATTTCAGTGAAGGAAGTAGTTAATAATTAATAATAGCACACAAATAATGTGGCTGTATTCTTTTAATTGTCCTACAAAAGCTATTTAAAACGCTGAATTATGAGCAGATCAGTTGTAAAAGAAGGCAAACAAACTGTTAGGAACCATTTATGATTAACTGAAAGATACAAAAGAACAGGAGTAACAAGATTCTTAGTTTGAATCTGGGAAAACTGGTGGCCTATGACCAATGTGGAATGTACTATACCTGAAAAGATAACTTTAGTGCACAACAAAGTAGAGCAAATTAGCTTCTTCAGTAAGTATTTCTTTTAATATAGCATGTTTCTGAGACGCCTTTTGTCCTGAGCCTTTGTTCCATTTCTTCTTCATCATTGTATCAGCTCTACAGTCAGTAGAGCAATATCTCCAAACAGACAGCTCAAATGAGTGATCCTATCAATATCTGTGTTCCCTCATCAGCAGTTTTATAGCGGCTTTCCTTGGCAGTGTGTGGATGAATGTGTGTATCTCTGTGTGTCTGCACAACAGATGGCCTCTGTGGGGAGCAAGGTGTGTATGTGCCCATCTCCTGTCATCCCCCCAGGACCTATAAAGCATGTAGAACAAACAAGCTCATTAGTCCTCTACACACGCACGCACACACACACACACACACACACACACACACACACACACACACACACACACACACACACACACAGTCATGCTCATTGATGCACTGCATTCATAGTAATTACTGTAACAGGTTATATATAATATGTAAAAACTATATACGCTTTTTGCACAGCCATGATGTGACGCTCCTATTCCACCACATCCCAAAAGTGCTCTATTGGTTCTACTGGCGTTCATGTTGTTTACGCCACATTCTGACCCTACAATCAGAACTTCACTGCTGAAATCAGAGCAGGCAATATTTTTTCCAATCTTAGTATGTCCACTTTGGTGAGCCTGTTTGAACAGAAGCCTCAGTTTCCTCTTCTGAACTGACAGGAGTCACAAACCTTGTTTGTAATGAGTGGTTATTTGAGTTACTGGTGTCTTTCTATCGGCTCAAAGCAGTCTTGTCATTTTCCTTTGACCTCTGACATCAGCAAGGCATTTTCAACCAGAGAACTGAATATTTTCTCCTCTTCAGACCATTCTGTCTAAGCCCAAGAGATGGCTGTGTGGGGAAATCCCAGTAGATCAGCAGTTTCTGAAATGCTCAGACCAGCCTGTCTGGCACCAACAACCATGACATGTTCACAGCCACAAATCACATTTCTTCCCTATTCTGGTGATTGGTTTGAACTTTTTTTCTTTTCAACCAACACACATATTCCTTTTGACCAACATTAAAGAAATGATATGACCTATTATTTCAAAAAATTTAGTTTAATATTTTTGTTTACGCATACTGTACCCTAGATGTATTTTTGCAAAAATGTGACTGGGCTTGTAATTAAAACAAAACAAAACTGTCCAGTTAATCAAATTACAGCAAACACAAACATCTTAGATAATTAGAGCAATAGAAGAGATTTCAGTATAGCTTTATAAACAAGTGAAAAAATAAAGATAGAATAGCAATAAAGTGCAAACACACACATGCAGCACACTTGTGTAACCACAATACATTTGCTATAAATAACAATGATCGGTGAGGCATTAGACATAATGTAAGATACCGTAGTCATAGTGTCTGTTTTCTCCTTTTGTTGTGACAAATGCTTGGGCCAACAGCTATGATCCATCGGATATATGGGAGGCTCATAGGCGCTATGCTTATTCAAGCACAACCTGAATTATTCAAACATGTCAGGGTGAGACACCAAGGCTGGGCTGCTGAAAAATAAGAGAAACTGGTCAATGTGTGTTTGTTGTTGATTGTATGTCAGCGCATATGTCAGCATTTGTGTGGCTGGCCTAAATTTAATCCCAAACACATCAACAGCACAAAACAAGCACATTTCTAGATTTCACTTTGGTGAAGGAAATGGTAAGCATGGGGATATACACAGCTTTTAATGTATAAACTGTTAAAGAGTTATGAGGGTTACAGCCTCATGAAAGAAATGTTTTTGTGGATATGCAAGCTCAACAAAAGACATGTTGTGTGTTTACATGTGCATGTGTGTGTGTTTAGCCATCCCTTAAACTCCCTTTTGTTAAGCCCCTATCATGGACCTCCAGTCGTCAGATAGGAGCTAATCTGTGCAGTGTTGGTCGCTACCTCTGTCTTTGTCTGACTTTTCTGTCGTGTAGTGACCATATGATTGTGAACATGCAAGGCTGCATGTGTATGTTTTCCACAGGGTGAGGCTGAGATGAATGTGTTTGTCAGTGATGGATTTCTTAAATCTGAGAAACACTGGTGTCCTTGAACTTCAAGGTCTGCCATATGCTGCCCGGGACAGGGCCAGGGGAAATTGTGTGTATAAATGAGTGTGTGTCTGTGTGTGTACATGTAGTAGCAGTAAACTGAGTAATACCTTGGGCAGTTCTCACAGTATAGCATTATTTCTGGTAGGTGCCATGTGCTTTGGATGGTCATCAGGTCATACAGCAAAACATTTAATGTAGTTCTAATGTAGGTATAAATTCAGGGATTTGTAATTGGCACATTTTTAAGTAGATTTTGCATTTAAATCATAAACCATGAATTCAAGCATTGCCTATTTTACTGTTCTATACTTTTATCTTCTGTCCTTTACGTGCTTTACAGACTGGGACTGCTTCGAATCTGTTTTTAATAATAGTTTTCTTGTCAGGGGACTAAACCAAAAACTGAATGGACCTAACTAAGACATCGTTAGTGGCTCTTGTTTCTCCCTAGCACACTCTGTCTGATGTGTTTACAGTTTCTACCTTCACACTAAGTAAAAAAATGAGGAAACAGGCTCTTTCCTTGCAAAACCTCTCTCCAACCAAGTCTTTGATTATGACAAGGAAGAAAGGACCTTTAGAGAGGCACCCATATCCAGGGTCAGCACTTTCCTCAGGAGATGGATGATAATGTAACTTATCATCCAAACTCTATACAGGCTTGAAAAGAGCCATAAAGGCACACACAGCATATACAAAGGTTTACGTGTTTAGAGTAGAGCACAAGTAGGGTTATTTTCATCAAACTTATCCTAGTAAAGGTTTATTGCTATGGAGAAGAAACCTTATTAAATCAGAAGATTAGGTGTGTGTATATATATATATATATATATATATATATATATATATATATTAAAGCATACATATTTGTCTCTGTGTGTGCAAGACTGTGTGTCTATGTGGATAACACACAGGCTACTTGCCAAGAGGTTGAGTGTAAGGCAGGGAGTATAGAAACAGCAGGCTTTTTTCTCCCAAGTTTGTTTATATGGAACATAATTCAATTACTTGTCCTCTCCTCTTTCAAGTCTTGAGTAATTGCACTGAACATGTAAGTGAGTCTGTCTTTGTCTGTGTATGTCTACGGACATGAATTACTAACAGAATGTATGAGTTAATGGAGCGCGGCCAGTAAACACTGTGTTAAATATGTCCACAAGCTGCAAGCTGCTAAATAAAATGATGACATTGTCTCTTGAGCTTTGGCTTGCCTCTTTTACTTATTACTAATTTCCTTAAACATTTATTTCTTTGATTATTATTTATTTCAAAATTCAAATCCAGTTTGTGAACATGGTTTCGCATGTGTTTGTGATGTTATATTTTACTATTTCAAGAGGATGAATTATCTTAAAATTGTACTTGCTTACTGTATGATTATAATTTATCTATGTCATATTTACTGCTTTCCTTTTTTTCTTCCTTTATTTAAATATTTCACTTCAGAACACTCTTAGTACTAAGGGGAGTTTTATGTAAAGTAAATATAGTCTGCTGCCACCACAGTCCTGGCCATATTCTTCTCTTCTTTAATCTTTCAGATGATCCCATTATCACAATTTCAAAGTTATTATGAGCATTTCTCATTCAGCCTGAAATAATTGCTCGGTAGAGTTATGATTACAGTAATTCCAAAGGGTATTTGAATGCAAATGACAGCTATGAATTTAAAATCGCTGCATGTGCAAAGACACATTAGAAAATACAACAGAAATCTCTATCTTGTTAATGGTGATAGGAGTCAGAATCACTGATGGAAGAGATGAACTTGAATGGGGCTTTGCTAATTAAATAGCCGCATTATATTCCATCTCTGCGATATTCTCTCTGCTTTTCTGTCGCCACCCATCTCTCTCGCTTTCTCAGAAACACACACACACACACACACACACACACACACACTGGTACAAAGCCGTGTGTGCAGCAGAGCAGGAGGTCTCAGAGGCCTAATCTTGGAGCTAGCAAGGTACAGCCATAAAACTGACAGGCCAACTAATTACCCCAAAAATTACAACATCTTAATGTTTGCGCTCACAGCAATGTTCACTAGGACTGTGTGGGTGTGTGAGTGTGTGTTTGTGTGTGCATGCTTGACTATTTTCTTGTTTTTTGGTGTGTGTGTGTGCGTGTGTTAGAGAGTGTTTATTATGCAGACAGCTGGAGGTGGTCCCCTGCATGTAGAATAGAGAGGACAGATGTGTGGTGCAGCTCTTTGTTCTTGTACTGCAGTGCTTACCCTTCTCACACAATGAAAAGCAAGAGTTGAGTTCAGAACCCACCAAAGTTTTAAAAACAAATCTCTACTCAAATTTGTGGAATACCTATTTCAAAACCTTGAAAATATCATCATAAAAGGTCAGAAAGCTGCTCTGTATTCCTCTGAGTTTGCTTCCTCTCTTTCCTTTGGTGTCTGTTGCATGTTGCGATCCCTGCGTAATCCTTTGGTTCGGTCCTTGCCTGATGCCCTGTAATGTTCACATCTGTTCCTGATCTTGCTTTTCTGTGATCAGCTGAGTGAAATCCAAACCTTTTTCAATTGACTCTTCTGATGAGACAAACAAGCTATCTTTACACATTTAAACCAAACACAGAAACCTAACAAATATGTTCTGCGCCTCATATAGAAAGATAAAGGAAAGAAGAAAGAAAGAAAACAAATCACAGAAACCACCGCTGCTTCCATCACTGTCAGCTATAAGCCGGAGGTGAAAGTAATCCTTAGGTTTCTATGACAGTAGATAAGCAACGTGATAAGAACTGTGCAAATACCATCATCGATTCACATGTCGGCTGTGGCTTTAATACCCTGTCGGAAACCAGACACGGGATTACAAAAGGGACAAAAAAGGATTTACCCCGATCTCATTCTGCTCCTGACACAATACCACAATAACATGTCAAGCGACAATATTACCAGAGGTATGGCTGTAATGATTACAGCATTAACATATCTCTGCTGTAAAAGTCACCATTGTAACTTAGGACAGATGTACAGAAAGGTAGTGACAGCCTTACAAACAATCAAGCAAACACATAGCAGCTTGGTACTCTGCTCCACCTCCAGATAGAAGTTCTCTTTTAATCCGTGTCTGCTTAACTGTGCCTTTAATAATTTTTTAAAAAACATCGTGGGACAGAGGAAGAGCTTTCTGTTTCACCTTCCTACACAACTGGACAAACTAATGGAGCACATACACATGCGCATAGAAAATAAGCGGCAGGTGTGAGTCACACTGTTTTGCTAATGCCTCAAGGTCATTAACTCTGTGCCTGATTAGTTTGGTGAAAAAAAAGCAAAGCGAGAGATAGTTCATCCAGATATATGAATAGTGCATGAGAGTAATGGAACAAAAGGTTTCAGGGCAAGCTTATTTTGAAAGTCCAATTCATTTTCAAGTATTCATTTCTTCTTTAAAGTACTGCGCACAAAGAAAAAACTTTTTTCTCACTGTCAAGAAAATCTGACTCTAGTCATTTTGGAAGAAGAGATGAGAGAAGAGAATGGAGATAGAACCACTGATGAATGGAGATTGGCAAGAGATAGGGAAGAAGATAGAGAGAGGGAAGAAGGGTGGACATCTGGGTCACAGTGATGGAATGGTAGATTGATTTGGAACGAGTTTGAGGAGTTGGTACAGGTCAAAGTCACCATCTATATTACTGTCCCAGACTATTCATCTCATCTACTGTTAGCCTGTCTGTTCATCGGAGAAAAGACGAGAAGAGACGAGAAGGGAAGATAAAAGAAATGATTTACAATTACAAGTGGAGAGCAGAGAAGAGGGCTGACAGAGGTGAGGTCTGTAGAAAGCTGTAGGCAGCTGATAGTTTGTTTTCCTTTTTTTCCAAAATCAGAAGACACTGTTTCCTCTTAAAATCAAACTTAAAGTGTAATTACTTTTATTTGATATTTATTGATTATATTTCATACTATCTGTCTTTAAAATGCTATTTTGCGGTTATGATTTTAATGTGTTTTCCTGGAAAATGTTGAGAAATGGGTGTACACTAACTTTTACATTAAAAATGGTATGCCTGCTCTAACCTATGGAGTACAATGGGCTTCTTGGGAGGGTAGCAGTCTCCAGATTGTCATTTAAGCACATTAATTTATTAATATTTATATATGATCAGTAAAATATTATCCTTTATATTAACGATGTCTATATCCATACTCCGAATATGGGCAAGCTCCTTGCTTGAATCACATGTGACCATATGTATCTTCTCACCTTCCCTCGGCCACTGAAGGATGTTTGTATGAGTTAGTCTGGATTGTGGATGTGTGTAATAAGTTAGCGTGGGAGCAGATGGTCAGATGGCAAGCTGAAAATGAGAGAAAGCAGGTGTGCGACAGCATGTTTTTCCTGTCATCATCCTTCCCTGGTCATAAGAGGTGCCAAGAGAGGTTGAGGAATAAGAAAAAGATGTATCACACTTTCTTTGACAGAGGTAAAAGACTTTCACCAAGCAAACTTGGGTGACTCCAGAGTGGCACCGTTACTTTCCCTCGTTTTTTAGCTATTGTACTTTTTTCTTTTTTACTTTTTTTCAAAAAGTACATGTGAGGTAAGGTTTAGAAAAATGGGAAACCCAGTCGTAAATGTAATCACATTAGTCTTTGTTCATTATTTGGATTGCTATAATAATCAGTCCTACATCACCTAATAAATGTTTCTTTGGCTGAAAAGGAGTAGCACTAGGAAAGCAAGAAAATCAATGGCAAGTACACCTCAAAATGTAATTGAAAGTGCACTTTACCTGAATGGGAATCAACTTTCCCAGACAAGACCGACATTTAGTCCATACAGCCATAATTTACAGCAGATCTAATCAATACTTTCATCTTAACAGTGGATCATTTTTAATGTAACAAAGGAACTTTTATTTCTTATCTTTTCTCAACATTTTTTGTGGTTGTTTCCCTAAAAACTGATAAATGAGTAGAGCCAGCCATCAGTTTAACAGTTCACGACTTCAATCCTTCTTGAGTTGGTTAGTTGCTTTGTGACTATTTTCTAAGGACATAGACAGACATTTTCCTTGGTGCAGATAAAATGTCAAAATGTGTAAATGTTGGACTGTTACTCAAGCAGTCAACAGACAGCAACACTTTTAAGTGGATTCCAACAGATTCCAGTGGATTCCTCATTAACTATGTTATGTACTGTTTACAGCTTCTTCAGATATTTTTTAAAGTGCTGAAAAATGTTAGCTGGTAGAAAAATATTTAAAACTACAATATTATTCCAAAATATAAGCCTCATCATCTCTTTGTTTAAGAATAAAACATACCTTAAGTGACAGAAGCAAAAGTTTCAGGGAGTGGATTGAAATAAGTAGCATGAAAACAGTCTCAGCAGAGACAGCAGGATATGTTGTTGGATACTTGTTTCTAGGAAAGGTAAGTTAATTGAATTAAACATGCTAAAGCGGGTGGATTTTACATATTAATGTGCCATTATAATAACCACCTGACAGATGCTGGAAATCTTTACAGAACGATTTGACTCACTTTTGCAACACGCTAATTTAAAGTGGTGAACAGGAGTGTTGATGGATTAAAAGGCTGTAGCTTTTGTTTCAGTTTGTGTTTAATGTTAAGAATAGAAGGACATTAAATTATTCAATATGAACCCCTCTTAACATTATGAAATTATTTTTAGTTTTTGAAGTTGTTCTTCTTTTTGTTTGTTTAGCTCTAAAAAGTTCTGAGTGGTTTAGGGAGAGATCGTGATTTGAGGTAGAGTGAGACCTACCACAACCATAACCTAGTGTATAATGCAAAAAATGAGAATGGGCTAAACTATCCCAGGCACCTCCTTCCTAATTAAATCATGGAGGTCATTAAATAAAGCCAGCTTCAGTATGTCTGGATGTGTAACTAAGAAACTAAAAAAAAAATGTTTAATCAGTTTAATATATGTCTTCTCCTTGCTCACTTTGTACCACTTTGCAAGGGGAAGGGAAATGTTTTTGTATTCATTTTAATTGTGTTCAGTGTTACTGTATTAATTTAGTGATCGTAGCCTTACACACCCCAAGCTCGTAGAACAAAAAGGAAAAACAAATGAATGTTTTATTCATTTAAAAAGCATATTTTGTGTTTACCTGCATTTCGGCTCTTTGTTGCTGTGATAGCCTTCTGAGGTGCATTTCCAGATGACAACTTGATAATTATTTTAGCATACACGGGAAATTGATTGCATACCAACACATCACATGCATTCAAACATGGGTCCATTTGGAACTTTTCCCAGTCACTCAGTGGATTAATGGCTTTTGGCTTACATTTGGTGTTGCATGTATGTGCGTTTCGTTAGTCCTGCCTATTTCCATATGGCTGTGTATGTGTGCAAAATACGAACTACTCTCTCTATGTGATGTATGGATTGAGGATGATAATCCCAGGTTATGAATGAGGAGCACAGAGTGTAATTTATTGTGTTTTCTTTGTGCACCCCAAGTACATTTTCTCTGCAGCACAATATAAACCAGACAGATGACAGAGTGTCCCCCTCAGTCTTGCTTCCTCTCTCCAGCAGAGATCCTTTTCCCTCGTACTTCTCACTCTAGTCTCTTCACGAAAGACTGTTTGTCATAGACATTTGGGATAATGCATCATGTTGTACTGGAACGACAGAGGATTTAACATTGGAGGTTTGAAATAGCTGACATACTGAAAGCATTATCTTTGCAGATATTTTTCATAAATGTGTCACACATGTCTTTTACAATAGATTGAACAGATATATCCAGTTTGTATGCAGGTCATAGAGTCATGTTGGTAACGACCTTAGGGAGTGTGATCACTGCATGCATTTGATTGAGAGGTAGACAGTGGAACTGAGCGTAGCTCACTTACAGATCAAACCTAAGCTTCTATTGTGTTGTTACTTTTCTATGTGACCTTTTGCACGAGAATCTCGTGGAAAATGTAATATTTGTTAAGCGGTATCACTTATAATAATTGAGTGACTAACTATAACGATATGTAGAATAGCAACATACAATAAAATACACCAAAAAAACATATTTAGCAAAAAAAGAGAACTGAATATAGCATAAAACATCTTGCACTATCGAGGGATAAATTATATGATAACTGCTGGATTTATGCAGTGCCTAACTAGTCCCACAATGACAGGCTGGTCATTCTCACTATAGTTTAAAAAACAATCTTTTTAATAAATATGCACATTAAGATATTGTACACTTGTGTACAATTACACCACTAACAGTAGATTTCCTCGTTTTAACCTTTATTATAAACATTTAATTATCATTTAGAATTGCTCCAGAACAATCCTTGTCATACATTTGGAGTAAAATAATATTGAAATAAATTGGAATTGTATCACAGGTGGCCGGCGGTCTATAGATTATATCCCATGCTTAATATAAGACTGATATTTCAGATCAACGTCAAATCTGTGCTTTTATTTTTCCACACGTGTTACTAGGCTACATTGTTGAAAGCTGTGGAAAGGGCTGCACCTGCCGTGGGCTTGTGAGCCTCGTGAACACATTTGGCTCTCTTTGACTTAAATTGATTTGGCGTGACATCTGGATGCAATATGAGCTTCCAAACATATGTTAGTCAATACGGTTGGATAGTCATGCTTGGGCAAGCACGCACAAATGCATGTAATGGCACTATTAAGATTTGCACAGCTAACACGGTATCTCTCTGTATCTACGCATATATCGCTGTTACCTAGAAGATATTACAACTGCCACACGCATACCATTATTTCTTATTATTTATATTTGTGTTGATATAAATTACATTTATGAAATCATGATTTCATGATATTTTATACAATTTTTGTCATCTTCTCTAACTCCGAGATGATGTCACTTTACCAGAACTCCACAGACTGGACTAAATCTAAAGTCAAACTGGTTCTCACAAAGAAAGAACAGCAATCACGTGTGCATACACACACTTGTGCCATTCAATCCTTGCTGTCCTGTTTTAATTTATGGTGAACGAGGCAGCTTTAGACATTGGTTCCAATTCACCGTCCCCCGCCTCACTATTCAACTCAGACTAGTGTCTCATCATCCATCAGTGGGGGCTGGAGCTGAAGACGACACCCAACTGGGGCATAGCACAACACCGCGGCTGTGTTTCCTATCAAGCACACCTCTGACGTCTCTTTGTATCACCACTACATTTCCGTGCCTCTTTGTTTTGCTCTTATGCTTGCTCTGTTGCGTCTCTTTGTCATTTGGTCCCACTTTATTTTGAGATTTCCCTTATGTTAACATATGTCTCATTCTTTCTTGTGCATTTAACCCCAGCCGGTCTGGCTAACATGACAAACATAACAGAGCACATTTTAGCACACAGGCATGTTGTAAAGATGTGAGGCAGTAATGCATTATGACTATTTTGGAAAACTGCTTTAAGTTAAACCTCAGCTGCTGGCATCTCCTTGATGGGGTATAATGATATCAGCAGGACATGCTCCAATCAGAAGACAACCACCATCTATGTTACCGACTCCAACATCTACATGAAACAGCCCTCGCATGCTTTCATTTTTGTGGTAAAGGGATACTTTACACAAGTATCTGGTGCAAACCGCAGCAGATTTTCTGTAAAGCTGCTTGCAACTTAAGAATTTAGAGCACACATCAAACAATTTAGATTCCTAATTTAGACATTTCCACATAATCATGTGATGAATGGTAAATTTAACCAAGCAAACTATTCTTTTTTATATGTGGGGTTTCCACATTTTTCATGGACATATGCATGTTGAAGTCATCGAAATTTTTACATTTATTGCTCAAACAAAATGTTCATAGTGTTGACTGTTGCAGCAAGTTAAGCCTCCATTTAACTCCAACAGCATTTATACTCTATAGAGGCTCTCTCAAGTTGTCGCTAACTAGAAGATCCCACAATTGAAATATTTACCCAAGTTTGATATAACTTGCTTGTAACTTAGAAGTAACAACAAGTGTAAGACACTTGCCACTGATATCTGTTTTTTTCTTTCTTTGAAAGGCTCATTTTTCTCTCTCCGAGCTGAGACTCAACACCCTGTGATCTGTGTGGGTGTGTGTGTGTGTGTGTGTGTGAACCTCACGTCTGCATGATGATGATAATTATGTACAATGTGAACTTTTCGGTTTTTCTTATGGCAGATGGTTTCACTGAACTTTCTCAGTTTTTGCTGCATTCTCAGCTGTCCACTATTCAAAAGCCAAATGTAAACCATTTTTTTTCTTATCCAAGACTAACTCGAACAGATGTGCCCATGCACACACACACACACACACAAATAAACCACACATGAATATAATTCACCTTCTTCTAATTCCTTTGAATTTGAACCAAATGTTAAATGAAGTCTGTGATACAGTAAGAGTCGCAAGAGGATCTGTGATGTAGGTGAGTGCAAATGCGTGCTAAAACGCCTCCAGCATTTTGTAATGCAAGGACAGAGGCACATCACCATTCATTTATTTTAATTGCTCTCCACCTGCTATGATAATCAGGACTTAAATAGAGAAATTTCCATTTTCAATTAAAAACTCTGCTGCATATGCTTAGGAACGAGGCCCACCTTATTATGAAACGAGGAAAAGAAAGATATTACTCTTTCACTTCTGTATATTTTGTTCTCTGCTGAATAACCTAGAAAATCCAAACAACAATGAGTAATTCCTTGCGTAATGAGAAAACTGCATGAAGCTGGTGTTCACATTATATGAGTCTGAAGTGAACTTGATTGTTATTATCATGCAGATAATATTTTTCTAAACATTTTCAAACAAACAAACAAAAAAAATTATATATATTTTTTTTCATCATTTTGTCACCATTCAGTGTTTACTGACGCTTGGAAAACACTTTTAATTGTTTTTAATATGCTGAGCTTTGCTTATAACAGATGCAGAAAGTTAGGGCCATAGCCAGAAAACAATGTCCAGAGTTATTATTATTATTATTATTATTATTATTAATAATAATAATAATAATAATAATAATAATAATAATAATAATAATAATAATAATAATAATAATAACCACATGAAACAAAACCTCAAGGTGCTCTTTGTTGTAGTCCATGTTTGGCATTGGCCCAACTTCAGCATTAACAGAGGGCTTTGTTTGATGTATGTAGTTCAGTTTTTGGGGAGTGCACAACAGCTCCTCTGAGAGCTGCTGAGAGCCTCTGTGAGCCGCTGTAACCCCTGGCCTGCTTTCCTAAATATAGTTGTTCACATGATTCTTTGCAGAGGCATGATACAGCCATGAAGGTAATATTTCTTCTACAAGACAGTGAACCTACTCATACACTCCTGTATGTTTAATGTGTGATTGCAGAGTTTCCAAGTTCAGCTATAATCTTCGGCTACTTGAAAACTCCTCGGGTAGAAAGAGGAGTGTGTGTCTATCTATCTATCTATCTATCTATCAATCTATCTATCTATCTATCTATCTATCTATCTATCTATCTATCTATCTATCTATCTATCTATCTATCTATCTGGGGCTCCTTCTCCCTGTAGAGATCATTAGCAGTGTAGTGCCTTTTGGTCAATACCGCCTCTCAATGGACTGCGTACTATATCTCTCTCGCTGTCTGTATAACAGAAAAGAAACTAATTTGCAGGACTCACATATGTGTTAGACAACAAATGTACCAGAATACCCAGGAAATTGTGAGATTACCTGAAGGCCTTCAGGGGGTGAATTGAGGTGGGTTTACACCTTCTGGTGTGGTATTAGTACTTGCGGTGGTGTGAAAGTTCAAATAAGCGGTTTGCTGTAGTGTTAGAGGCATGCAATCTACAGACACACATGGGCTGTGAATGAAATGTGAAGGATGCCAGCGCTTCAAGCTTTAATAATTCTATTTTATTTTAAAAACATAAAAAATATTTTCAAGTCAAAGCCAGTTAATAACAGAAATCATTCTCTTGGCTAAAGAAGAACTGCATGAGTGCAGTTTTAACTTTGATTTTGATCTGATATCCAATGATCCATAAATGTAATATTCCAGTCCAATAATGTATTATTATTGGATATAATAAATATACTTTGATTGGGTATTTGAGTATAGTGTATTTTATACTAGTGTCAAATCTGTTTTAATCCACAACTGAAAAGAATAGTCTGTTACTAAATACTGTTGTTGATAAAACTATAAACTATTAAGTGTTTTTATATAGTAGTTATTGGTAAAAAAAAAACAAAAAACAAAAAAAAACACTGTTACTGATTTTTTTTTAATCAAATTAAATGGAAAATCATGGTTCAATAACTCATTTTAAACTTTTTATTCAAGAATGAACTTACACCACAAAATCAAACTTAAAAATCTTTTATATACAAGCATGTAAAGTATCTTAAATGAATAAATTCATATCAAATGCACGCATTCATATAAATTAATATAAAATGATTCAATTCATAACACTTTTAAAAATAAATTTTACAACCAATAAAACATTTTAACTGATTTATATGAACAGCAACACAGTCTGAATCTCCATATATTCAAAAAGTTCAAAGCTGTTGTAAGCACACACATACACACAAAACCAAAATCTACCTTCATTCACGTTTTCCTACACCACCTGTCACATCACTTGTAACTTGTTTTCCAGCCTCCACGTCTCGAATATTTGTAACAAAGAGAAAGTTTTAAGGAATATGTGGAGTGAAGGCACAGCAAGCCACAGAGCAGAAGGACAGATACAGAGACAAGCAGGGCATGGTAATGACTATATCCATCACTGTGACACACACCAGCACTCTTCATGGATCAGAGGCCTTAAGTGCTGCGCTATGGTGGGTTTAACAATAATACACAAACCAATACCAACCAGGGAGCTGATTTATTATGGAGCTGATCTGCCCCCCTGCTTGTAAGAACATAACCTTGAATGTGTTTACAGTGTGTGTGTGTGTTTGAGCTTCTTTGAATAAAAGTAGTAATGAAATGTAATGGCACTTCCTCACACAGTGACGATTCAGACAAATGAGACTATGCTTGGCAAACAGCTCAAAGTCATATTTAATGACTGCAAATGTTTTTATTTTTGTTTGTTTCTGTTTGGGGCTTTTTTCAGTTTCTCACGTGTGCCCACATCTCTTTTTGAAAAAAACACAAAAAGAAAAGGGAATTTCCAAGATGCAGCATTTTTGTATGCCATTTAAATGTTCCATAATAAAAAGATCAAGGAAACCAGTGCCACCATATCAAAGGTTTTCTGTGTCATAACCCAGTCATATAATGTTTTCCCAGCTGCTCTGCCACAAAAAGCATCATTATCTGTGAGAAGTTAATTATTTCCGTGGGAAAAATGTGCAATTGGGGTTTTGAAAAGAATTTACTGTAGTTACACTGATCCAAAAGGAACTTAAGATCTCTTTGGACAGCAAACTGACTCATTAAAACTTTTAAAAATTAAAATAGCTCTGCATGTTTCTCATCTGTTGTATTATTGTAAAATATATTATTGAGTATTTCACAGATTTTATTTCTTAGCAATTCACTTTTATAATTCCAATTTTTCACTGTAGACTATACATTGCATTAAAGTGTTTATTTGCTTTCTTTTTTGTGCATTCTGGAGTTCAAGTAAAATTTAAACTGCGAACAATTATTTCAAATATAGTTCTAATCCAGACGGCTCATGGTATTTAAGTTTGCGGCTTGTATATTTTCATGAAGGAAATCACAATTCATTTTTTTTAACTACACTAATTGTGATTTGTTTTACTTTTGATTAAAAAAATCCAAAATATTTATAGCAAACTGCCAGAAATGCTAGTGCCCTAAACCATCAATAAAAAAACAAGAATCTATCTCTTTAACAACTTAGTTAAGTTCAGATTAGTTTGTTTATTTGCAGCAATAAAAAGTAAAGAAATAAAATAAAAGCAACTTACCAATAAGTACAAATGAGGAAAAACAGTAACAATCCAACCAGCATAATTTACTATTTAGAAATAGCTTCATAAAAGAAATTTTACAAGTTCAAAGTCTAAATCCTACAGGTGTCCAGTGTTCATTGAGCAAAAAAATCAGCCTGCTCACTCATATTGTAGATCCCGGCGGATACACAATACAGTACAGTACCTGCACCCTTCTGTGAATTTATGTGAAAGGTTTGGCCCAGAAGGAACCATTCCATTATTATTATTCCATTATTTCTCATTTTATTTTCATTGATCCTCTACTAATCTGTTTTGAGCATGAGCTGTCTAGCTTCTTCTCTCTTTTCATTTCTGTTTGTCACTCGCTCTCTGTCAAAATGTGCCACAGTCTCCAGTTTTTCCTTACGTGACTGGAGCTCATATCAGGGAGAATAATTTATGGTCACCATGAATAAGAGATGCTGTGGAGTTTCCAATGATTCGGGTCTGATATGGAAACAGTCTGAAATATTTGGACAGAGGAGGATTGAGTGATCACTGTTCACCAGCCTGTTGTTAGCAAACACATGTCAGGGAAACCAGCTGTCAGGAAAACCCATGAGGCAGGAAGAGAGGAGAGGACAGAAAGCGCGTGAAAAGAACAGAACAAAACTGTAATATTAAAAATTTGAAAGAACGAGGGGTGGTGTCTGATGTTAACTTCTCTGTTTAAAACTTTCTTATTTTTTCTCTTTGATCGCATTCTACGTTAAGTCAAGTCAAGTCAAGCTCGGGTCAGAGGCATGCACATGTCTCTTTCAAAAGCTTGCAATTGAACAGATAATAAAGGCATTAATGTCACAGTGTCAAAACCACATCTGCAATTAGAAGTCTGTACACTGAGGTTAGAGAAAGACTGTGATCCTACACGGTTTAAAGAGACCCGTATCAATTATTTAGAAAGGGGATCCACATTCCATATCTAATTTAGCAACTTTGTACCAAATTAAGAATATACAAAAGCCATTAGAAAATACTGTTGAAGTCAAAATCTAGGTCAAAATAAGTACAAACAGCAGCAGTTATGATAAATGTCCAATTTGAGTATTTGAGCAGGAATCCCACAGTGAGGGGCACCGTTGGACTCCTGACAAGATGGATTAGACCACTACCTAGTTCTTGATGTCAACTGTGAAGAAAAGCAACATTGACTCCAAAATCCCTTAAAACTATTATCTGAAGAATGTTGCAGCATTAGAAAACCATCTGTCCAAAAGTCAAAATGTCCAAAGAGTATTTATGAGTGCTGTCCAGACAGGAAATTTTAGAAGCATGACTGTTGCAGCTGTGTCATTTTCATGTCTTGCGTTGATATCTCCATACATTTTCTTGCATGGAATGGAATCCATAGGTATTGGTTTCATCCAGAATCAGTGGAACCTGTGAGTAGGGACTTGGAGGAGTCTGAGCCAAAGAAACTGGAAAGGGAGGAAAATAAGTACATTTGGAATGACAGACTACTCCCAGATCAACTATAACTTACTTCATGAGAAAATACAAGATATTTAACAATATATTTGATTGTCAATGCAACCACTGTGGCAGTGGCACTTTATGTAGTCGATAAAATATGTATGGTGGTGGTGGTGTGTGTGTGTGTATGTAATATACAACCATATTTTTACATGGTTGTATATTTTCACCATGTAAAAATATACAACATTTAAGTGAAAAAACATACCAGACACAAATTATTCCTCAAAACAATAAAGTATTTTTAGCTTGTCAAAGTGAGTAGGATCCTTATGTTTCATGGAGGACAAGAAGAGTCATATGCATTGACATAACTTAAATAATTAATGGTGCAATACAATATGCAATTGTAAATTGGTAAATTTGTGAATTTCTTCTTTGACCCCTTCATGCATGAATTAAGACAACCTCAATCAGGATTTTTTCGTAAGTACTTTTATTCATCTTTAGGCATGAAAAAAAGATTTTTGAACTTCATTTTTTAAACATGTACTTTTCAAAGAGTTTTTTTTACATTTCCACTTAGGTGGACAACTGATGTGTATGGAGTGACACATCAGTGTCCAATGTAGAGATTTTTGTGCAAGTATACCATCAACACTGACACAAATACAAGAAAACAGCATTTGAATAGCTGACCACTGTAGTGACCACTATGTGTAATAGGTTATTTAGTAAGTAATTTATTATCTAATAATTTGACTACAAAACACTTTGTATAAATCGATGTTTCAAAATGAATTATTAATCTATCAATGAAAAATTAGATTTTACAAAAAGAATTCAACTATCAATAAAAACCTTATTTCAAAGACAGATTTTCAAAATCTTTTTAAAATACAATTTCAAATAGAGAAATAAGTAAATGGATTCAAAAATCAAAGATTTATTTCTGACATTTAAAATGGTGATTCCACTTCTCATTTGAAAATCCATTTCCTCACTACATTTCTTTTTCCTGTTAGCTCACGGATTAGCTATTATATTAGCAAATGGATAAACTTTGGGATCAACTATTAGATTAGCTAGCTCATTTCCAAACTCTCCAAGCAATGCAAATTAGCCACGCAGTGTGATGTAAGGAGCTCTCTGATTGGTTAGACCTTGGATTTTTCTACAGTGCTGTTTGTGCTGATAGCTTTGCACTGCTAAGAAGTGTCTGTGCTTGTGCAAAGGTCATTCAGCCTCGGTATTTGCACTGTGCCCATCACGGATGTATGAAGAATGAAGGGGCTCTGCAGTGAAATGCTGAGCTGAACCTCAGAGCGTGCCAAGTCCTAACATGGCTAATGCTAGGATCACCGCATGTAGCTATTTTTTTAAGATCATCTTAGTTTATGAAAATATTACATCCCAACTGTACAAGCTAGCTACCGTTGTTTTGTAAGCTAATGTGCGCTTAACAAATGAAGCTTGAAGCAGCTGAAACTGTAAGAACCAGCACTCAGCCCTGTTACATTTATACACAGTGTTAGAGCAATGGCCGCAGCCTACAACTTGTGATTAAAATGATGTCTGTAAACACATCACTCCAGATGTTACCACATTACTTTCTGATACTTAAAGTCAAAAGAACTCATACAGGGTTACTAAAACAATAGCTGTTAGTTCTCTCTTATATTGCTGCGAGCCCTGCTAAGACTGGAGATCGCATTATTGAGTTAATTTATTTTAATACGCGAGTATTCACATTTCTGGCCTCTTAAAAATCTGATTGTTCTGATATCTGAATCTAATAAATGACTGGATTTAAAGCAGGAACTGTGCATCTTGCCATCAAAATTTGGTAAAGTAGCATGACTACTGTAAAGTTCTATAGGATCCTGTTATTCCAGTCATCCACCTATCAGTATTTTTTGAATAAATGGATATCACTGATAAATCAGTGGTGAAATTGAAGTGTTTTTAACTAACTGTTTCTTATTTTTGTAGAATTCATCAGCAGTTGTGGAGAGATGTATGTGAATATCTTCTGTTCCACTTTTCTTAACCTGGAGGCTGAGGATGGCTTAATCCTGACAAGGACACAAACCTCAGTGCTTATTATAGATGTTACATCCTCTGTGCAGCAATTCCAGAGAGAGAGAGAGAGAGAGAGAGAGCAATGACTGATTAATCTGCCTATTTCTGGCAGATTTGGCAACTTGTAATAAGAAAGTTTGCATGCTTTGAAAATGCCATGTACGATTTATCTGATTTAGGCTTTTCTGCACCTTCATTTTGCTTTTTAAGTGTTTTAAAATTTAATAAAATATGGCAGCTTTGTGTTGAGCTGCAAGATAAACCCATTGTCCTCATGTCACACCTTTTTAAAAACACTTTCTGTTCAAAGGTGATTCTTACTTTTTATACTTACAATGTCCAACTAATAGGAGAAATTGAAAATGCAAACAACAAATGAGTTTGGGTGTTAGGAGGGTGATCTCTAATTGGTAATGGAACTAACACTCATGGTTATATATAATTCCGCTTAAGCTGGATAATTGTGTTCTGCTGAATGTGTAACTAAACAAGTTCCATATTCTCTCTTTCTCTTTTCAAGTGTAGTATGACTGTAGTGATCAGTTGCAAAGAAAAAAAAAACTTTATTTATGTGAATAACTTTACTCTTCTCAAATATAATTCATAAAACAGGCATGCAGGATGTAGAGTCAATCATCACTGAGGCAGTCTGTCCTGCAGTAAGTTTGCTGTTTTTCCTGTGTGGGTGTCAGATACCACGAAACTGACTCAGAGCCGTAACATCCTCCATGACACTGGTATGGAGCAGATGTGGGTGTGTCCTCATCTCGCAGAGGATTCCCAAGTTGTTGTCAACAAACCAACCCATACCGACACACACACACATATCATTTGGAAATGTAAATGTCAACCAAAATAGTGATTTAATAGGTTTATGACCTCTGTGAAAATTATTTTCACATCATTTAGTTTATGTATCACCCACATATCACAAAGTGTGCTTGTTTTTAAAATGTCCAATTCAATTCAAGTCAGTTTTATTTAAAAAGCACCAACTCATGACAACAATTGTCTCAAGGCACTTTATATTGTAATAATAATAATAATAATGGATTGCATTTATATAGCGCTTTTCCAGACCCTCAAAGCGCTTTACAATTCCACTATTCATTCACTGTCACATTCGCACACTGGTAGAAGCAGCTACAGTTGTAGCCACAGCTGCCCTGGGGCAGACTGACAGAAGCGAGGCTGCCATATCGCGCCATCGGCCCCTCTGGCTATCACCAGTAGGCGGTAAGTGAAGTGTCTTGCCCAAGGACACAACGACCGAGACTGCCCGAGCCGGGGCTCGAACCGGCAACCTTCTGATTACAAGACAAACTGCCAACGGTTGAGCCGCAATCGCCCGTAAGGTAAAGACCCTACTATAATACAAATACTAGTACAAAAAATACTAATCTGCATTTTGGATCAACTGAAAGCTTTTTTTGAAGAGTTTTTAGGACATCCTGATAATAACGAATTACAGTTGTTTGGCCTAGAAGTTATCAATGCATAGTTTTTCAGCATCACTGTGAAACAGGATGTTTCTAATTTTGGAGATATTTCACAAATGGAAGAAAGCAGTCCTACATATTTGTTTGATATACCCATTAAGTGACATATCCTGGTCAAAAAGGACTCCAAGATTCCTGACAGTGTTAATGGAGGCTAGCATAATCCCATCCATATTTTGCATATGGCTAGAAACCACATTTTTAGTGCCAAATACAATAACCTCAGTTTCATCTGAATTTAGAAGCAGGAAATTTGAGTCTTTAAGACATTCCTGCATGTCTTCCTTTAAGACATTCCTGCTACTAATTGGTGTGGCTTCATGGATAGATAAAATTGGGTGTCATCTGCATAGCACTTAAAATGTATTGTATACCTTCTAATGATACTTGCGTAAAGGAAGCATGTATAATGTAAACAGAATTGGTCCTAACACGGAACCCTGTGGAACTCCATAATTAACCTTAGTGTGTGACGACAAAAATAAGATGATGTAATTTTATGTGGAAGATTAATTAAAACACTCAAGTTAGTTGTTAGTACATCTCAACAACCGTTCTTCATTTGCTCTATTATCAACATCTTTTCACTTCTCTATTTTCTTTCCCTCTCGACACGTTCACTAGATTAGAAGTCTCAAGCCCTCAAACAATCCTCACCACTGCCTACCATTTATTGCTTTTCCTAGACCTGCTCTGTTCACCGAACACAGCGGTCTGGTAATAGCTCTTCTGTCATCTGGCGGAATCCTTCCCCTTTCCAGTGCCATGCTTCCAGACTGAATAGCAATTTAAATGCAGTTCACTTTACATTTATTTGAAATCTCATTAACTGGATATAAAGACCCAAAGAAATGGGTTGTAAATAGAATATCTTGGCTACGTGGATGAGGGAAAATTTATTCATTATTAGTCTTTTTTTTCCACTTCCATTCCCAGCAGAGAGTTTAGTGAATGTCTGTAAAGTGTCAGCAGTCGTTTTCAGGGTGAAGCCCAGTAACTCCTCTAAATACACTCCATTTAAACTGACACAAGAGGCTGTTCACAGACAGTGAAAAATGGAATGCCTTATGAAAAGTGAAAGTAAATGACATTGCTTCTTCACCAACGTCTGTTTTGACAAGCATGGAGGAGAAATAGTTTAGGCATGAATTCAAATAAATTGAGGAAATTAAAGGGATATGATATCAAAGTCTATAGAGATAAATTCATTCGGCATAAAATGCAATAGTACTGTGCAATGTAACAGATCACAGTACTGTACTGTGGTGTTTACTTTGCAGTGGTAAGTGATTCTGATTCACAAAATGCTTGAACAAAAACTTGATGACTTGGTTCAGATTTTTAGTTAAACGGTGGTCACAGATTTAAACCATGTGGATTGATGAGGTTAGATTTAATTGAAAAATAAAGAATAGCATGAAAAACTATCATAATCTACTTGTACTACAAAAGAAACATTTGCTGTAATTAGAAAATAGCTATAAAGCACATAGTCCTTTACTCTTACTGTCTTACGCTCTCTGGAGCATCTTTATCTTAACAGGAAGCGGTGATAAATAAATAATTGGCAGAATTTAAGGAGATTATGCATCCAAATTCTGATGTTTCAGAGAGAAGCTGTCCTCACTGCTGTAAATCATCTCACGCATAGGACTGTGTCTTAATGTGTGTGTTTATGTCTTCGTCACTGAGCTGTGATGTATATGGTTTGGCTTCACAAATGTAGACATTTGACTCACTCCCATTTACTACAGCGCTTGCCAGTGCTGTCGGATAGAGGGCAAAGGGCTGTGTGGGCCTAATGAGAGTCTGGCCAAGAGTCAGGAGCTTTATGAAGTCCCGGAGGTGAGTTCTGAACTGAGGTGAAACCACTGTAATCCATAACCCAGAGAACCCTTATGAGCGTTGGCTGCTCGACTTTCTTCCTGGAGCTGTAGTACTTATTTCACTGAAATACCCAAAAAATGAGATATTATAATCGTAGCAATCAATTTTTGCTTGGAGATTTTAAGCTGTTGCAAATGCATCTCTCTTAATTTAAGGTGCACATTTCAGATATATTTAAACTTCATTATCTTGTGGTGAGCATTGAAAAGACTTTCCTGAATTCCTTCAGCAAAAATGCTACTCACACTGCCGTGCACACTATCACAAGCCTAAAAATTAATTAATTTAAAAAAAAACTAAACTAAACTTCACATTCCCCAGTGTCAGGAAGACATCAATAATTAGTTAATAATTAGAGTTTGAAAAATCTGAACCAAATTTTAGTGGTAAAAAGTCAGTGTCAGCTTATTTTATATTTATTTTGCCTCGTCTGAGTGCAAAACCACTGCTTTCAAGACTATTTCAAGACTATGTAAACTGTTCATTTATATGCTTATGCTTATCAGTTATGCTATAACAGTTATGCCAGATGCTGCAGAAGCAGATTTGATTTGATTTGATTTGATTGGTAATTTATTTCAACATGTGAACAATATACAAGTACATTTAGAAAAGAAATGAGAGAAAAAAAATATACTATACAAATTACATACAAAAAAACATTCTGATTAATTTACATGTTGAAAGGGAGTGGGAAGAAGTATACACTTATTTAATCCCACCCCTGTCCCATAAATTATCAGTGAATATTTAGTCAGCTTCCTTACTGATATAATTTGTAATAAAAATAGTGAACAGATTTCTGATATACTATATACTATAATATCACATCATGAATTTTTTGTTTGTTTGTTTTTAAATAGAGACATTCAGATATTGTCTGTTCCCAGTTCAAGAGAAGAAATCTCTGAAATCCCAAACTTTAGTTCCTGTGCTTTATCAGTCTTCCTTTTTTGGAGGAAATGTGTTTTGCATTTTTATCTAAGTGAGCAAAAAGATTTTTTTAACAGTCTAAATAGCTTTCATTTATCTTGAGTAATCAACTTAATGATGGTAGAGCTGAAACTTATCTTAAAATTCTACTGTAAGTTTAAACCATCTAAATGTTACAATGAAATTTGTTATTTTTCTTAAAAACGTGTATATTTGGCATTGTTTGCAGTCTTTATATACACACATGGTCACAGTTTACAGTTTATCTCAATGTCAGCAGTGCACTTCGGTCTATCTTTGAGATTAGACTCAACTTTCCACTTTTGATTATGATAGCAGAAATTGTGCTGAATGCACTTACTGCTTCTGCAGTAGACCACACAACTATTTCCCCCACACTGTTATCCAATAGAGTAAATAACATTATGAAGCTCAGGGAGAAATCTAATCACTTTCTGCAGAGTTTGATGACAAGGTAGAATAAAGCATGGAGTCAAGATCGTATTACTTATTACATAGAATGGAGTGGACCACGACAGCATCATGTTAATAGGTCTTAATAGCTTGTCTGCATTTTTTTTTTACAAGGTCAGACAAATGTCCTGTGTATTTAGCCCCTGAACCGATAGCACATTTTCACTTGCAATCATTTTGACTAATAAGAGGCAGTGCTGCAAAAGATAACGCTACTTTCAAAAAATGAAGGCTAACAGCACTAAAAAGACAGCTATACAACATATTGCGAGTGATGTGTCTCGGCCTGTGAATACGTTGCACGTACATGTCTAACACTGTGTGTGTGTGTGTTTGCCCAGGGGACTAAATGTATTTGCCCTCCTATTACAGAGAGGATTTACCATCAGGGAGGCTCGCAGTTCTCTTGGAGCCCACAGAGGAGTGAAACAAGGCAAAGTCCTTAGAGACATGTTTTATTCACCCACGTCTCAGTTCATTTTCACCTCTCCTCCATCCTCATGTATGTGTCAGCTGTGGCCTGACTGCCCCTGCCTCTGTTCACCTTTCATTGTTGAGGCCATGAATCAATATTCAACAGCACAGAATAAAAAGCGATGCTATAAAGGTTTTATATAAATGCAGGTTTTATCTTGTTTAAGACCAGTAACAGATCATTTTTCACGACTGCAGTGCGCACCAAAAGAGAATTGTTTTATTACTTGTTGGGAAGTCACAGACACCAAAGCATTTGAAGTATGGTAATTCTTGGATCTCGGCTCCCTCTGCTGGTCAATTCCCATTTCATGAAGGGCCTTACAAGAAAGCTCATTCAATAATTCAGTCACTAGTCAACTGTTATCCAGAATGTTTCCACTGAACATAAGACTGGAATACAAACTTCTGACCCAAGTCATCAAGTGACAAGCAATTAAAAATAAGCCATAAGTACTACATACCCATTAGAGTCTGAACTGGGAAATTTATCATATTTGCTAAATGTAAACATTTAATACCAAGGTGGATAGCTGTATACAAGTCTGTTCTGTTGTTTGTTTAAGTTTAAGACAGCAGATATGACTAAAAGGCATATGGTTTTTATGACTTAGTCTGTTTTAAGCCTGTGAAGGCCTTTGAATTATTATATATGATACTAAGGTATACAACTAAAGACCTGAAAAATTAAGACGTGTCAAAGTTTCAATAGCTACATAGAAGCAACCACATGCTTGTATTGTATTAAATGTATTTAAGAGTTGTACAGAGTTGTGAAAAAAATAGCTTAGGACCATTTAAACGTTTTACATGTTTTTGGATAAGTTTGTTATGTTGTGATTTTTGTGTTATTGTCCACAGATATGTGTAGGTTTGTAAATGCTGTTTACACAGTTCTTGTGCTATGTGTTGATTGCATGTTTAAATACAGAAGGAATTTGAATATCTTACTTTTTATGTATTTGTATCTCAAAAATGAAGTTATGTGAATTTAAATTCTGTTTTTTTTTTAATGTTATAATTATTAAAAAAAATGTAATAACAGCTGTTTTAGTAATACTTTTATTGCCTGAATCTTGCTAGATCCGCTCATAAATGATGACTGTGTAGGTTTAAATTTTTTCATTAAGAGTGCATCGCAGATTGACAGTTTACTATATTCACTTGAACTGAATGACGGTGTGACATCAGGTTCTTTTCAAACTTGCAGCTGTGGCTTGGAACATGCGTCACCCCTGCTGAAAGCTTTCTCGCGTCTTCCCATATCACACACATCTGTCAATATCATAACGCCATATGTCAAGAGGAATAGGAAAATTCTGGAGGAAAAATCTTGATTGAACCCAAGCCAAAGGAATCTGAGTGTAGCGTGCTGAGTATCTCTGGAGGAGCAGAAAATACACAAAGATCAAACCAAGCATAAACATTCATACAACGACCATTTCAAACATTATTACTCTTATTGGGGAGCTGATACAATGCCAGGATCCCAGTGTGGATTTACAGTTACAGTTTACTTTCTCCCATCACTGCAAAGAACAGTGGCCATAAAAGCGATACCATGTGACACGTACTATACTTGCTTCCCTTTGTTTTACACAAGTTTCACATGTGGCAATCCACACACCTGTCAAGAAGATGAAAATATCTTTTAAGCCACTGCAGCAGATACACACAGATGTGAGCATCACCATTTGTTGTATCTGCATAGGATCGTCACAGATGGCTCACAGAAGGAAATCAAGTTCTGACCTTCTCAAAGCTCTTATTACTGAAGCTCATATATCACTGTGAGAAAAGATTTAAGTTGGGACATTTATCTTATGTTTGGTAATATATATAAGAGTAAACTTTTGACATTAGCTGGCTTATAAATCTCGGGCTACCATAGCTTACCTTTGCATCTTAAGAAATTATTATAAGAGATTAGAATAAGTACGCACAAAGAAGAGCACAAACAACTTTTGAGAGGTGTAAAAGTGACAAAAATTATGCGAAGTTACAAAGTACATAGAGGCTAATGTCTTATTGGCCTTCCAACATTCTCACTCTCAATTATATCTAATATTTACCAGAGCAATAGATTTAAGAAATAAGGTTTTTTCTACTCAAAAGTCTTTAATGTGCAATGACAAATTATGACATTGCATGAGCAGATGGCTCACGTTATCCATTATATTATGGACTTGCTTATACTCTTTAGGAATGATAGCACGGTATGAAAGGAAAGTGTCTGAATACCTATTCATGCAGCCACTGACTCTGAAGGAATAGATATTATGTCAGTCAATATAAGGTCAATGTAAAATATCTAACATAAACAAAATGCATCTAGAAAGAACAGCCCTTTGATTTTACTTAAACAAAAAAAAACGTTTTATCATTATCATGGACAGAAGGTTTGATCTTCTATACATTGTTACACAGCAAAATCTCCAGTGTTAATTTAACACTGGAGATTTTGCTGTGTATACATTCTCTCTAGATCTTGTTGAAAAATAACTGATCTCAATCCTGTAAAGTACTGTTCTTATATTATCTAACTACTATCTGTATTAACAAAACCATTGCTTGGATTTTATAACTTTGTACCTCACTACTATCATAACCAGAGATGGGCAGTAACGCGTTACTTGTAACGCGTTACTGTAATCTGATTACTTTTTTCAAGTAACGAGTAAAGTAAGGGATTACTATTGCAAAAACGGTAATTAGATTACCGTTACTTTCCCGTAGGAAAGCTGCATTACTGCGTTACTAAAACTGTGATTATTTGCGAGACAGTGACAGTGACGTAAGCGAGTGCGCCGTTAGTGACAACAGCTGTGTGCAGATCAACAATGGATCACATATCGATTGTGGGAGAGAGTATGAGCGTGCAGCGTTTAAAGCGTGGAAGTACTGACCTTACTTTGAGTTTGATTCCATAAAAAGTGACAAAAACATTAGCATCCATCGTGCGTGTGAAGAAAACTTCTTTTTACAGCGAAAAAAACCCCTAAACTTCCAAGCAAGCACCAAGTGCGCAACGACGTAATGGGAAATTCACAGAGAAACTCGCGGATTCTTCAACTGACCGCGGCACACCTGCACCAGGGTAAACCTCCGCCTACTGCAGTCCTGCTTTACAGGTGAAAATAGTGTTTTACTTGCATATATTTGAAAGACTGAGTGTAAACACAAAAAATATTTTATTTTATGCGCTGGAATGTGTAGAAAATAGGTTTAAATGTTAAACTAATTTATTCAAGTCAGAGAATGTTGCATATAATGAAATTTTTGCTTGATGCATAAAGTTAAAATATTAAAACTGATAAAACAAGTTAAAAAAAGAGACTTTTCCATTTGATTACATTTTGTATGATGGATTATGCAGAAAAAGTAGAATTGGGCTGAAAGATCTATCGCTTTATCACCTCTTCAGGTTGTAAATCGTGTTTTTAAAAAGTAACTAAGTAACTAAGTAATTAATTACTTTTGAAAATAAGTAATCAGTAAAGTAATGGGATTACTTTTTGGGGAAGTAATCAGTAATTAGTTACTGATTACTTTTTTCAAGTAACTTGACCAACACTGATCATAACTACTCTGTCTGATACTTATTACAAATGGTTGTAATCTTTAAAGCACCAATGATTTTATTTTCCTTTGGTTCAGTTAGGATATTTTCAGGGTTTTTTTTTTTTATATCATATTTGATGTGTATCAAAAGTTGATGGCCAGAACTAAAACTGAAATGTCACCTGAAAACCAGGA
This sequence comes from Maylandia zebra, assembly GCF_041146795.1. NCBI lineage: Eukaryota > Metazoa > Chordata > Actinopteri > Cichliformes > Cichlidae > Maylandia > Maylandia zebra. Next base: position 25,666,170 of record NC_135182.1, read on the forward strand.
GCCCATCCTTAAAATTTAATTATATATTAAGATTATGTTCTTTCAAACAATTTCAGTTTCATTTTTTTAATGAAGACTGACCTACCCTAAAAATATCTCTGTGAGAACACTATGACATTTCCCTCAACTCTTGTTATAAATATGATTGAGGCAAACCATGTATAAAGACTATATTAGACTAAAGAAGACTGGAGCACCTCAGTGGCCAAACAAAGCATTGTTCATTTCCTGTTTCAAACCTAGGCTGGCAACAGCTTTGGACAGAGCTATGGACAGGGGCTCATTGTGTGTCTTTCCCACCCAATCAAAAGTTTAAAAAGGAGAGAGAAAACAGGAAAGGAAACACCATTACCATTTAACTGATTGGGTATGAACCATACACTCTGTTTCCAAAGTTGCTCACTGCTCACTACTTCCCATTACGGTCAAGTAACATAAGATCCCTGAAGCCGAACTCATCTGCCGCACAGAATTAAATCTGATGCCTCAGACTGCTCACACACTGCTTACGAAAAATCACACAATGAAATGCATGGAGAGAATTAGTGTTTAACTAGTGCATTTTTGGGGCATTGTGCAAAGTTGTACCTTGAGAAATGGGCTCTTTTCTCTGGGCTAAGGTAACACATACCTTCCGAGTTGCTCACCTATTATTTTTCCAAGTACATCGTGATAACTGGCTAAAAGCAGCCCTGTTTCAAACCAACAATAATGCTGACTTCATTTTCATCACACATAAAAGGTATAAAATATGGTCAAGAAATAGTGCAAATTTATCAGAAACTGGACATTGCCTTCTGATCAGAGAAACCAAACAGCACTGCTATGAAATTATTAACCATACTCATTTCCAAAGGAGGTGTCACTCTGACACTGCAGTTTCTTTGTGATTTATGTGTTTCTGAGGGCACTGATATCTCCGTGCTCAGATTTTGATGGGTGTGATAAAACCAGGCAGTAAAGTAATGTCAGCTCTCTATAACCACAGCTGGTGTTACTCACCGGAGGGCTGCTTTGATGTTCTACAGACATTTGGAGAAAGTCTTTGGGATCAATGTTGTGACTGACAGGGCAGACAGAAGAAATATGTACAGTACATAACCACAAACAGACGTCACTGCAACCCTGTCAGCAGTCATCTGCATTGTAAATTCCCATGAACACTATTCACATTATTGTTAAATCAGACGTGACTGATGGGCCGTTGGGCAATTGTGTAAAGTTATTCACAATGAATATGTGGTACTAAATTGAAGAAGAAGAAGAAGAAGAAGAAGAAGCAGAAGAAGAAGAAGAAGAATCCTTGTCCCACAAGGGGAAATTTGGGTGTAACAGCAGCAAGAAAGACACATATACAAACAAACAGTACATAAGACACAGAACAGAAACATACACAATTTTTATATATTTACATCAAAGACAAATAGGTAGCATGAATAGGTAGCATGCAAATGTACCACACTGAGAACTGCATGAGCATTAACCTCCTAAGACCCGAACTCTTCCGCAGCATGCATTTTTAATTTCTCTTTGATATTTGGGCATATTGAGGCCCGATGAATGTAAAAACAAAAAATTACCAGATTTTTTTTTACCCAATTTTTGTTTCTAAGAAAAATGAGAGCCACAAATGAGGATATTCGTTTAAAATTTTGATAGAACAGTGGTAGTATAATGTCCTCATAAGTGGATATCTGGCCCTTGTAGAGCAAAATTGAGTATTTGGGTCTAAATAAACAAAAATGTGATGTCCACATATGTGGACGCCAGGTCCTAGGAGGTTAAATGAGAAACCATAAGTATGACCTATCCTTCATCAGCATTTTCTGGTATTTGAAAATAACTAAAAAAAAAAAACCTTTAAGAGGTTAGGACCCCAAAAATGCTGCTTCATATGTTAGACTGTACTAGTGAAAAACGTGTCCTTCTTTGGACAAGTGGGTAGTAAGGACATTTTGCTTTTAGGTCCAGACTTCTCATAACAGCTGTATGAGCAGGCCTGGTGGAGCAGGTCCAAGCAAACCGACTGTCTAAGAAAATCTGATTTGGCTAAAAGGAACAAACTTTACATTGGCTCCAGGCTAGAGGGTTTCAGATGAAATATTGGATAAGGGCTTGAGTGTTGGGGGTAAACAAGATAAATCCACAGTGGAACTTCTCAACATCTGAACATATTTGCTGAATAGAGCCGCTCCCACAGAGTGAAACCTTTTGAATGTGAAGCAAGTTGTTGCTAGGAGGAAGAAAAAACAACAGACTTTTGGGTAAAACCTGGTGAGTCTGAATAGATGTCCATAGATTTATGAACTGATAACTGCTCTCAAGCAGTCTGCTGTTGTCATGGGCTACTAGAGTAATAGAGTAGTATAAGATACTGTACAAGTTTCACAATAGTAAAGTTTAAGTGTCACAATCACTGATGCTGTGTGAATACATTCATTTAACTTAGAGTCAAAAGGGGGTTATTCCATTTGTCATGGCAAATATCTCACAGATATTTTACATCTGCATTTTAATGAAACAGTTTTTACTTAGACCACAAAAACACAATTCTTCTGCAGTTTGGTTATAGAACCAATGCAAGAAAAAAAGGTGTTTTATTCCTAGGCTTTGCTGACAACTGTTTGTATTTATCATGGTTTGAGCTGAATCTTGATACTGCCTTGCAGTGTTCATCTAATCTGAGTAATATTTGTGTTACTAGTCCCACACCAATATTTATAAAATAAATCTCTGCACTTTTAGGAGAAAACTGTCTGCTGTTTATTTGCTGTTCCAGCACTTTCATAACTACACAGTCATGTCATCATCATGCCCTGTCATATTAAGTAATAACTTTTTAAAAAACTGGTAATTATCTTAGTGAACACTGGATGGCATTGTTGCTGTTCAGTAACCCTGCAATTTGCAGCAGTGTCTCATTTTTTCTCACTATGTCAGTGTAAAAGGGTAAACTATGCACTGTCGTGTATTGTTATTTGATATACACGATTAAATTTAAGTATTTCATGCATTAATGTCTTGGTTTCAAGATGTCTTTTTAATATTGGAAAGGCTGATGTACAACACGCGAGATTAGATTAAGGAAAATACTTTTTCAGTCAGATAGAAGAAGCTATCAAACATGTCGCACCCTGTTCTCCTTCTAAATCTAAGGGAACAGTATAATACAAGTAAATTGTAAATTACACATCTTTTTACATTTGAATGTTGTAAAAAAAGATGTGTAATTTACTAAACAAATTTTAAAGGTCATTATTATGATCAAATTTTATTCTTAATTTACAGCTAGAGTTAAAATTATAATATACTTGTAGTGTTTAACTATATGTATATTATTGTTAAACACTACATAAACACTATATAACTATATATATAATTAAATATATAGTTAAGCAGAAGACTATTTGACCAAGGCATGTCATCTTACCATGCGTTTGAAGTGAACTGCTATGTGTACACACAGTATTCCTATAGTAATGCGGGATTGTTATGTGGAAACTATCCTGGGATAGTAGACAAACCAGATTATCCAGGCTAGCTCTGACACACCTAGTTCACCTGTATGTTGTTCCGGATTCCCAAGAACACGGGTCAATGACTCACTGAGGAACATCACTGGCACTGTAGACAAAAAGAGGAGTTTCAGCTGTTCCAGTGAGGAAGGTCAGCAGTTAATTAATGAATTAATGCAGCACTTATTTTTGGCTTTGTCATGAGCAGGGATTGTTAGTTAATATTATACAGTTAACTTAAGTAAATGGGGGAGAGAAGATCATTACTTATCATCATGTGTGAGTCTGCTGGTTCTATTTTTCAGTCAACATATTCCCAGTAATACTTTGGTTCCTTTTCTGAAACCAGTTCCCTTTTGTGTAGTGTATTAGTCTGGTTAATAATGATGCATATTGGTGCAAAATATTCATCTGAACAATGAAACGGTTCCAAAAGAATTGATAACACTCAAAATGCAAAACATAAAGAATTTAATGAATTTCCTCAAATGTAATTTTCGCTCTTATTTTTACACAAATGGCTTCGATGATTTCCTGCAGTTTTGTGATTATGGCAGAAATATTTTGATCAAGCCTCATTATTCAAAGTTTTATTTGAATACGTCTATGTGAAAGTGCATAAATTAATTACTTTTTTCTTTCACTGAAAATGATCTTACTTTGAAATGCAAATGAGACTAATGACTAATTGTAAAACAACTTTTTTCCATCAGCATGTGGACCAAGACTGGAATGAATATCTAATGGCTCAATGCCACTCTTAAAGTAAATTTATGTTTGTGCTCAAAAGAAAAGACATTTTAAAGTGCAGATAATGTATTAAAAACAAGCCACAAGTCATTATCAAGAGTTCGTGTAGCAGGACAAAAGGAAAAAAAAAAGAAAAACGGTGAGATATCAGTCTTGCTGATGTAGCAAAGTCAGTGGCCTCCCCTTGTTTGCGACCTCTGTCAGATGACAGTGAAGGTCTCCAGTAAGCAACAGTGTTGGTGAGTAGCACTCACAGAACTGTCTCTTCTAATAGCAGCCGCTTCACACCTTCTTGAATGAAATAGGTGCCTCCCATACCAATTCTGGCCCATTCCCCCTAATTGGTTTCTATGCTCTGTTGAATCTGTCTTCACTGTTGCTCTGTTCAACAGCCAAAAGTTCAGTACCTTTCCTGTCACTTTAGCGGTACTGAAAGCCAGTGTTACTTACTTCCAACAGGTAAAATGAAGTAAAATCAGTTTTCCAATAAGCTATGATTCTAATTATTCTATGTATTACAAGCAGCATCGCCATGGAGGGCAGCAGCAACAGCAAAGCTGTCGAATTGGGTTCCTCTTCTTATACCTGGCAGCTGCCTTAAACTTCTCATTAGATGCAACCACGTAATCCTGCGTCATCTCTACATTGGTCTGAATGTGTTCAATAAAGACCCCCTGTTCCTCCACCAGCATGAAAATGTCCATGAAGAGGTCCCGAAGCTCCTTCATATTGTTCTCCAGGCTCAACAACTCCTGTTGGTGGAGAAGGATAGTGGGATTAATACTGCAGGTAAGAGAGACATTAGTCAGATGATGGGAGAAAGGACCAGAAGATTTAAGACGCAATGAAGGAGCAGGCTGAGGAAGACCATGACCTGAGCATGGGAAAATGCTCAACATTCTCATGACTTTTATATACTTAGTGATTAATGTCCTGTTTCACTAACACATCTCTCTGTATTCAACACTGGCTGTAAAGGTGTTTGTTAGGACAGAGAGCACTACTTCTTTCTATTCTCAAGGAGTCAATTTTATTCACCTGGTGTCCCAGGTCTACACGAATCTCTGATAAATGTCTAGAATAACAACCAGTACAAACCTTTTCTGCTCCTTTACCCATTTGTGTCAGCTGATGTAGTGTATTTGTAAAACATGCTAAAAATGGCACTTTTTTATTACCTCCCTTAAAGAGGATATGTGTTTGTTTAGGTTTGACTGTTTGTTAGCAGGGCTAATCAAAAAGCGAATGAATTTGCATGAAAATTTTACCAGAGGTTGGGTTTGGGCCAGATTCAATGTTATTAGCTTCCACCGTTGATCCAGATCTATTTCCAAGAGCCTTTTAAAGGATTGTTTAGCATTGCTGAATATTGATATATTATCTCATATGCATTCTCAAACCGCTCTTGTTAATTTTTGTTATTAAAGATTCTCACATTCACAGCATGAACAGACTGGATATCTAACTTTATCAAGGAGCAAATTTCTATCAAATAAAGAACACTGAATTAGTTTATTTGCCATGAATGGCTGCTTGTTTTAGGTGCCTTCAAGAATCTATTGTTACCTTTGTGTTGGTCCAGTGAGTTACTTGTGCTTCCCTTACCTTGTGTCGCTGTTCGATCTCAGATAATTGTGTCCGCGTGATTCTGACATCATTCAGCAGGTTCTCGTTGAACACCTCCCAATTTCCGGTGGCCACCATCTCATCCACCTCCTCCTCTGTTACAGGTTTTCCTGATACCTCCAGCTGCCGGATAATGAAGTGCTTACAGCGCTCTTGCTTGGTCAGCAGGCCTTCATTATACTCTCGCATTACCTGAAAATAATTACAGCCAAAAGAAATAAGAGGAAGACAGTGTATGAAGAATGAGAGACGTTTTAGTCCCCTGTTTTTTATCATCAGTAGAAAACATAAACATGGTCTTCGGTGCAGTGACAGTTTTCACAGTGTTCACAGTGCATTTACTGCATTTCTTTTCACGTTATCAAATACAGATAAATGTATATATTTATTTATGTATGTATGTATCACTAGCATCCCCAGGCTTCTACCTTTCTACCTATAAAACCCGAGAGCAGTCAAATGGTGGAAGTGGAAGCTAAATTGGCTAGTCATTCATATGTATATTAGGTCGTTACCTAGGAATTCTGGAGGGAGGGGAGTGGGGGTGAGTGATTGAGGGGGTGGGGGAGTGGAGTGTTTCAGTTTGCCATCTTAGGGAGAAATCAACACATGTCCTTTGTATGTCCTTTGTTGCTGACATTTATTGATGAAAACAGTACAAAAAACCAACCATTTGTACACATATTTACAAATAATGATAAAAAGTGAGTGAGTACATTTCAACATTTTCAGCAATCACTCACAATCCTGGCACTGCCACGGTATCTGTCGTCTGCATTTACCACATGTGTACCTGTAGCAGTGAACACATCGCACAGTGGCCTGATTTTTTTTGCATCTGTGTACTTGGATTTTAGGTCGCAAGCCACCCAAAACTTGCTCCATGCACCACTCAGCAGGCCATTTGTAAATATGTGTACAAATGGTTGGTTTTTTGTACTGTTTTTATCAATAAATGTCAGCAACAAAGGACCTACACCCATGTGTGTTGATTTCTCCCTAAGATGGCAAACTGAAACACTCCAAGTTGGTGACTTTTGGAGATTTGTTTCCCTGGATGATTGAGAATGCATCAAGATGAAACACAAAAGGAAGCTCACCGCTTTTAGCAGCTCCCCCACCCCCTCAATCACTCAGTGAGTGATTGAGGGGGTGGGGGAGTGGAGTGTTTCAGTGTTTCAGTTTGCCATCTTAGGGAGAAATCAACACGTCCTTTGTATGTCCTTTGTTGCTGACATTTATTGATAAAAACAGTACAAAAAACCAACCATTTGTACACATATTTACAAATGGCCTGCTGAGTGGTGCATGGAGCATGTTCATTGGTTCATGGACCTCCCTGAACTAATGGCATTTATGGCAGCAACAAAAGCGGTGAGCTTCCTTTTGTGTTTCATCTTGATGCATTCTCAATCATCCAGGGAAACAAATCTCCAAAAGTCACCAACTTGGAGTGTTTCAGTTTGCCATCTTAGGGAGAAATCAACACACATGGGTGTATGTCCTTTGTTGCTGACATTTATTGATGAAAACAGTACAAAAAACCAACCATTTGTACACATATTTACAAATGGCCTGCTGAGTGGTGCATGGAGCATGTTCATTGGTTCATGGACCTCCCTGAACTAATGGCATTTATTGCAATTGTCATCTTGCGGGGGGTTTACAGGGTTCCATCGGTAAATGACTGCTGGTCAGCAAACCTGGGAAACCCACAGATAATTGGAACTATGGCACGAAACCGCTTCCAAGACATCATGCAACACCTACGCTTTGATGACAAGTCCACCCGCAGTGATCGAGCAAAGACTGATAAGTTCGCTGCAATTTCCAGTGTGTGGGGATCATTTGTCACCAACTGCATCACGTGCTACAACCCTGGTCTACATATCACCGTTGATGAACAGCTTTTCCCATCAAAGACTCGGTGCTGTTTCCTGCAGTATATTGCAAGTAAACCTGACAAGTTTGGGATCAAGTTTTGGGTGGCTTGCGACCTAAAATCCAAGTACACAGATGCAAAAAAAATCAGGCCACTGTGCGATGTGTTCACTGCTACAGGTACACATGTGGTAAATGCAGACGACAGATACCGTGGCAGTGCCAGGATTGTGAGTGATTGCTGAAAATGTTGAAATGTTCTCACTCACTTTTTATCATTATTTGTAAATATGTGTACAAATGGTTGGTTTTTTGTACTGTTTTCATCAATAAATGTCAGCAACAAAGGACATACAAAGGACATGTGTTGATTTCTCCCTAAGATGGCAAACTGAAACACTCCACTCCCCCACCCCCTCAATCACTCACCCCCACTCCCCTCCCTCCAGAATTCCTAGGTAACGACCTAATATACATATGAATGACTCCAGCATTTGACTGACTGCTCTCCGGCTTTTAAAGGTAGAAACGCAAAATGATGACTCCGCAGGGGTCTAAGGTAGAAAACCAAAATGACTGCTCTCCGGGGGTCTAAGTGGTATGTATTCATATATATATATATATATATATATATATATATATATATATATATATATATATATATATATATATCGAAGAATCCATAGGTCCCGCATCCTATTCATGTAGCCCCTTCCGCCGGGGTGCAAGATGCTAGCAGGCAAGGCATACATGGAACATCTGTGCCGAGTATAATCTGGAAGTCCCGAGGTCAAAATGGGAGATGCCTCCAAGGGTGGTGGAGAATGACCGAGCTAAGATCCTGTGGGACTTCCAGATACAGACGAACAAAATGGTGGTGGCTAACCAACCGGACATAGTGGTGGTAGACAAACAGAAGAAGACGGCCGTAGTGATCGATGTAGCGGTTCCGAATGACAGCAATATCAGGAAGAAGGAACACGAGAAGCTGGAGAAATACCAAGGGCTCAGAGAAGAGCTCGAGAGGATGTGGAGGGTGAAGGTAACGGTGGTCCCCGTGGTAATCGGAGCACTAGGTGCGGTGACTCCCAAGCTAGGCGAGTGGCTCCAGCAGATCCCGGGAATAACATCGGAGATCTCTGTCCAGAAGAGCGCAGTCCTGGGAACAGCTAAGATACTGCGCAGGACCCTCAAGCTCCCAGGCCTCTGGTAGAGGACCTGAGCTTGAAGGATAAACCGCCCGCAGGCGTGCTGGGTGTTTTATATATATATATATATATATATATATATATATATATATATATATGTGTGTGTGTGTGTATGTGTGTGTGTGTTTGTGTGTGTGAAACTTTAACTCTTTTCAAACTAATCTACCAAAGAAAGAAAAAAAGAAAGAAAGAGTTAAATATCAAAAAGAAAAAAAAGATAGTAAGAATATACTCCAGACCTGCTGGAAGCGGCGGAGTAGTGCTGCATGTTGGGAGCTTTGTATTCTCGTTAAAGCAGCAGTAGGTCCCTGCTGCTCCATAGTTTTCTGGACCTGTTTCGAAAGGTTGTCTAAACGACGGTGGAGGCTTTCAGCCCTGAGCTTTATGTCTCGTGTTATGCTGCTCTCTTTTTTCATCACACTAAAACGACGCATGGTTGCCACCATGGTCTTTTGCTGTTGAGTGAACTTAAGGACCTGTTTGTAGGTAAGATTTGGAAACACACGTTAATAACATAGTAAGTATTATCCTGCAAATATCGTGTAATAAATAAATAAACAAATGCTAAATGCAAGTCTAGTTTAGTCATTTTTACCTCTGTTTCCAGCACTGCAATGTCATCTTGTATATGCTCAACCTCTGACAGAAAGTCCTGAATGACTGGCTCCTCCTCAAACACCACAGCTTGTGGCTTTATGACCCCAAACGCCACAGAGTCGTCATCATCATCCTCCACTGAGAAAGGACTGGTATTCTCAGTTGCAACCACAGATAACTCTTGAGCCTTCTGCTGCAACTCCACCAATCTGTCTCTCATTATGAAAAAGCACTCCTCTCACAGTTATAAGTTATTACAGTATGTAAAGATCTTGCCAGTGCTGATGAGAAAATCCTGAACAGAATAAATAAAAGAAAAATTATTCATTTTGACACACTGTAGTAAATAATAACAAAATATACAGTACAAAAGTATGAAATACTGACAGTAAAGCTAGAATGTCTCAATCAGTTTAAAAAAAGTGTCTATGACTATGCCCTTTTTTTCACCAAAAGCACGAAATAACATTTTGTAGTTCTAATATGGATATTTTTTAGAGTTCATGTCTGGATTGTTTCTAAATTTTAAGAATGACACTAAATCAAGAGGTTTGAGTATCAATTATTCTAAAGGGAAACAGCTGAGACAATAGGGTCATGGGCAATGAGCTCTTTTTACTTCTGTCAATACTAGATGATTTTAAAATATGAAATACAATAATATTTTTTATTTTTTATTTTTAAAAAATATTTTCTTTCTTAGTTGTACTATAAAAAAATCCATAACTGGTGCTCTGAACATTCAATGAGTATCCGCAGTGAAGAGCTAGACAGCACTAGGCCCTTATATGATCCAAGCCTACTGTCTGAAGACACTAAGACCACTTCATGAATACGTGGCAGCACAAATAAGGTTGCTGTAAGATGGCTGCGCTATCCCAGCTTTTGTTCTGTGTAAGCCTCAACTTAGCTCATCACTAAAAGTGAATATGGACATAGATTCAGGGGTGGATTGACCCTCACTCACCTCCCATATGATGACATCAAGCTGTATGCCGGGAGTGAACTAGCCGATTAGCTCGCAGGATCTACTGCAAGGGCATTGGGGCGTCATTCAGATTGGAAAAGTGTGAGGCTTCTCAAAATGCATGGAGTTCTGCACCCAATGCCTGAAGTTCTAAGTGCAATGGGAAGAGAGAAGGTAAGAATTAGTGAGGTTCAGAGCCACAATTCAAGAGGAAACACAAAGCATCCACAGTTAATTCAGGAAGATGGTCCACAAGATGAGCTACTCAGAGGATGGCTATGGCAACGAGGAACAGGAGGAGGAACTATCATGAACAACCAAGCCCCTGCATACATCAACAGAGAAAGTGGCTGACATCAAGAAATCCTACTAGAGGCTAGAAAAGGCCAGCCTAAAGGACAACCAAGACACTCTAATCATGGCAGCACAAGAACAAGCCCTATAAGCACCAGATCTATAGAGGCAGGAGTCTGCCACAGCTGACAGAACCCGAGTTGAAGACTATGCAACAGGATGTAAGACGCAAGTTGGGACAGTGTACACTGACAAGGACAATCAAGTGGTTGAGACAGTGTTTAGCAACATCTGTGCTACATATAGACTAGAAGTCCCCAACTCCCAATGGGACACAGCACCAAAGGTGGTTGAGAACAACAGGGCTAAGATCCTGTGGGACTTGAAGTTCCAGACAAACAGCTGCTGACCAACCAACTAGACGTAGTGGTGGTTTAATCGATGCATTATATATATATATATATTATGTAAGGCCTTAAGTTTTCATACAAAGGCTGTCACTAACCACCTAAATCCCTCCCTTAGTATATTTACAGAATACTTGTAGGTAAAGCTTGTAATCTTGCAGTTGACTCTGTATGTATGTAATGACTTTATTTGTTCTGATGAGTATAAATGATGAGTCATATTGGGATTCTGCTTAGTACAGAGCATTTTTAACTGTATATATAAAAAACAAGAAAGAAAAACAGGGAAAAAGTTTATCTGTGGAATCAGTCAAACAGACTTGAGCTCATTTTCCCATGGGAACTGACTTGTTTGTGTTTAACTCTACACACAACAAAAACAGAAGACGGAGAAGGTTGTCGCCAGGTTGTCGCATTCTAAATAATTCAGAGAACAGATAACGTCACTTGGATAAACATCTGATTATTTAGTTGGAAGTTTATTAAAACAATATCTCAAGAAACATTGTTAAAGAAAGCATTTAATTTGATGTTTTTTTTGGTTTCCTGCATATTGATTGAAGTCATGAGATACTGACTTAGATTTTCTACATGCTTTTGACCAATGAAGTGCACTCAACTGCATATTTCTGTCATTAAAATGGTCATACCAACATTTTTAAAATGCTTTAGCCAACACAGGGATTTGAGTTTTAGAGGCAGTAAAATAATCTTTTGCAAGCACATGATTGTGTTGGGGGGGGGGGGGGGGGGGGGGGGGAATGGAGCGTTTCAAATCACAGAGTATCCCACTTCTGGATAGATTTCAAACAGGAAAGATCCTATGTGTGTGTGAGTGTGCATTGTAACTTATATAAACTTCACAGGAGTTCAAAGAATGTACAAGTATAGTTTGAGGTGAACTCTTTCCCTCTCTCTTTTTCTTTCTTGCTCTCCCCACCTGCTCCGCATGGAAGAGCCGATTAAAAAAATTGCTCAAAGGATTTGAGAGCACATTCTCCTGTGTTTAGCCTAAAAACCTGGAACAGAATAGAGCTTAATTCAAGGAGTTCAGTCTCACTCTGTGAAAACATTTTTGGTCTGTGAAAGAAGCAAATATTTTCCTTCCACCCATCCATCTCCTCCCTTTCCTGTGTTTCTGATGACATTCTCCTATTTCAATGCAGGTAGAGAAGGAGGAGTTCTCAATTGTTGTAGCCTATTTTTCCTAGGTCAGACAATTGTATGTTGTAAGCTGGTCTTGAAAGAATTCATTTACAATGTAACAGATAAAGTAGTTGGTCCAACTTTTTCTCTTTCTTTAGCTGGAGTTGTGCTTGCTATTAATAAATAAAAACACTGAACATACACGGACATTCAGCTTCTTTTTCTCTTAGTCTCGTTTTCTTGCCCTTCAAATACAAATCATAGTATGTTTCTAGAAACAAAGTTCTGAGGCTATAACAATCGTTTGATCTGAAATATGTATTTTACCTTAATGTTGTTAGTTTTCCATCATAGGCTGCCTGGTAGGATTACCCTTCACACCAGGAATGTAGTCCAAGACAAACAGTCTTTGATGATATCAGATCACCTTTAGATCTCCTTACATTTACCGGATGGTCATCAGAACGACACTGCAACAGTTATGCCACTATCAAGACAGTTACACTCGCAAACCCTCACAGGAAAGTTTTGAGGAAGTGTGGTTGAGTTGGCTTCAAGGACCTCCCCTTCTTTAGAGAAAGTCCTGGGTAAAGCCAATAGGAACGCAGACTGGAGGCTTATTTGCTTACATACAGAAACAAGTGAAGAGGGAGAGACAGGATGGTGAGTACAGAGAACACACAAACCCTACCCTCAGGCTTACTCCTGGGCAGGAAAATAGAGCAGAGCAAACAGAAGTGTATTGTGTACACTGCTAAAACCAAACAAAGGGGACTGTGGTTAGGGTGTCAGCTAGGGCGTTGAGCTTTTGATTTGCTAAGTTAATTTCTTTGTGAAGTGTCCAGATTCCTGGGGTAAGCCCTCATGGTCTTTGGGTATTAGTCCAACAAACCCAGCTGAGTACTTTTGACAGATTTCTACTGACAAGCTCCCTGAAACCTAGGAGCCTTTTCAACACAAGAAGGGACACAGTCACTTTGTGCTATGCAGCATAACACGCTGTGCAAAGCTGTTTGATCTGCACTGTCAGAGAAAGAGAGGGGAGAGAAGTTTTGAGGATGAGAGAAGACTTCAGTGGGGACAAGAGTTCACTCTTTTTGAGATGAAACTTTGGATGCTGGTTGCATAATTACTGTCTTTTTTCAAGAACTGTGGCAACTGTTTTTCAGAATTCAGATTGGTAGTCAAGCAATGATGGGGAAACTATATATGAGCGAGAAGGAACAGAAATAATGAGATATACTGACTCACCATATATTCCTGTTTTGTTTTGTTTATTTACTTCATCTGAGACAGCTTTAAAATGTTACCAAAGGACAAAAGAGACTAAAATACTAAAAAAGGCAGAGGACTTATAATACAGCACTGTGTACTACAGTACTCTTTTTTTTTCTTTTTTGTTTATTAGGACAGAGTACTTGGATATTAAAAACATACCTCTTCCATAATGTTTCCTACTTTTGTGATACAAAAACAAATACGTAAAAGAGGAAGAGCAAGTACCAAAACTAGACTAATAAGCTCTACTTGATTTCTTCGGATTTTACTTCCAAAACACGTATATTGCTTGTAATTGGTCTGGTTAAGTGGTCTTGAGCAATAGTTCTCCAGCCTTTCTGAAGGTTTTTCAAAGGTTTTCTTTGGACAGTGGCTGCTTATTTTTAGCCCAGTCCTTATATCTGACCATTTTCAGGGGAGTAACTTTTTGTTTGTTTGTGAAGTCATTTAACACTGACCTAGGAATCATATACATGACACACAACTTAGCCAAGAACCCATTTTACCAAAGATAACACAGTTTGACCATCATAATATAGCATTTTTGCACCAACAAAGTGATTCCAAAAGAGACAATAGCCAAAAACTTGATATATAACTTGGTATGGTGTGAAGTGTATTCTTACAAAACTGATGAAACTGGGTAAATGGAAGACAAAAGTAGAAATGGCAGGCCTAAAGAATCTATTTAAAGTGGATGAACAGTATTTGAAAGGCATGTCCTCAAGAAATAGAAAACAATTTCAGCAGAGACCAATAAAGGATCTGAAAGACACATCTGGTCCTTCAGTTGAAGCCCCATCAGAAATGGTCTCTGTGGAAGGGTAGCTGTCAAGAACTTATTCTTAAGGAAGGAAAACAGGGAGAAAGGCCGGGAGAAAGGCCGGGAGAAAGGCCAAATTACACAAGAACTGGTCTGAAGAGGTTTGATGGAGTGATGATGCAAATTTGAAAAATTGCATTAATTATTACTATGCACAGAGGATGTCATGAGAGAGGTACAACAGTGAGTGTCTAAAACCACCTGTAAAACACAGTGGAGACTCTGTCATGGTTTCGGCTGCATTGATGAGATGTTGGAGATTTTGCCAACTGCTAAAATGATGAGCACAGAAAAGAACAATCAAATTTTGAGCCACCGTGCAAGACCATCTGGAGAGCAGCTGATTACCAACAGCTTCATTCTTCAGCATGATAATGATCCCAAACAAAATCCCAATGCAGTAAAAATATAGACAGATAGAAAAATGCAGTGGAACACTATCAGTCATGGATTGGCCTCCCCAGAGCCTGGACATCAACGTTTTCACAGCAAAATTTTGAAATGAGGGATGATTCAAAGCTTTTACACAGTTCTATACTTCACTAGAGTGACTGAGCTTTTCCATAGACATCAAGCAAGCAAGCAAGCAAGCAAGCAAGCAAGCAAGCAAGCAAGAAAGAAAGAAAGAAAGAAAGAAAGAAAGAAAGAAAGAAAGAAAGAAAGAAAGAAAGAAAGAAAGAAAGAAAGAAAAACATTAACCACATGATGACTACAAAAATGCTGTTGTTAAAGTTTGATCACCATGTGTGTAATAACTCTCTGTGTTGCTATGGTGTGTCAACTGTGAGTCATCTATTCCTAATGGCGAGATTGTATGACAACAACACAAAACAAGATTTCTGAGTATTAGAACTCACCTTCATCAGCACCACAGAGAAAATGTTGCTGTATAAATCTGTTTCCTGTTCTTTTTTCCTGATTATTTGCTCTTAAATATCTTCTTCCATCACTGATTTTGTTAGGGTTGATTCAGATTTGTGCTTGCTATTGTTCTCACACACACATTCAAACCACATCTCATTATTAAATCCTTTCCATACCTTTGGGCAAAACAGATCTTATCTCAACCTTTAATTATGGCAGCTCTGTGTAAATTAGTCTAGAACCAAAACACTGGAAGAGAAATCCCAACTAAATCTGAGGAATACTTGTTTGCCAAGATCATTGGACTCACAATTATGCCTTATCACTGTCGGGAAATGGATGGAATCAACATAAGTTTTTATGCATCAGCACATAATTAGAAATGATCCAGTCCTTAGCAGGTCTTAAACGTAGGTACATACACCCTCTGTTGAACAACAACAATGAAATTTTACACAGTGTCATTATTTATTTTACAAAAAAAGTAAAGCTATGTGTGAAAACCCACGTAGACCCATTCAACATTTTGCAAAACTACAATGATCAGCAATACGTTAAAGTAACTGTTGTTTCTATAACTTTATCAGTTTTTTACATCTGTTCACACCTGTGTCCAGATCAGTAGGCATATAGGCATGTACCAATCAAGTTTGAATGGGCCAATAGGTGGAGGCCCTACACCAGGAAAACAAGAGACAGACAAACAACAGTTCCATCTATCCTTGCATATAACAACATTCATTTTTTACAATGCTGCTGCAGTTCACTGAGACTCGTGGTCATTCATTTATGCATAGCTCTCTTAAGCTTTTACCATGGCATTGCAGGTGGGTTGGGTTAGGATTAGCACTTTGACTGGATCACTGAAAGCCTTTGATTCGGTCTAATGTAGACTTTTTGGTGTGTGGTGTGGGATCATTGTACTTTTAGCTTATAGACAGATGGCCTCAATTTCAGTTCATAATCCTTCAGTATAAAGATGAGTTTGTTAATTCAATGGCTGCAAGGTCCCGGGGCTGCAAAACACAGCCAAATCATCGCGCATCTACCACTGTGCTTGATGGTTAGTATAGGGTTTTTGTGCTTATGTGCTGGTTTTGTTCCAGATATCTTGTGTTTTCTTTATCTTGACATTTGTTTTGAGTTTTTTTTCAATACTTTTAAAGTCCTTTTTGTAACTGTACAGTTAAGCATTTAAAATGCTAACTGAGGCCTGCAGTCTGACATTTCACTCTCTCTCAGTTTTTTTGTTTTTTGAGTATATATATATATATATATATATATATATATATATATATATATATATATATATATATATATATATATACCCAAAAATATGTCCAAGTCCAACATAATTTTTATATTAAGAAACTAGTTGTCAAGTATTTAACTAGATAGATAAACCCTTTATTAATCCTACAAGTGAATTTTATGTTACAGAAGCATGATAGGCAGTAAAAAAAATAGTACACTCTACAATAAACAACAAATAAACAACAGAGTTAAAAAAAAAAAGTGCCACAGTCGCCTGGTAATGGCCTCCTCATACTATGTGATAGTGGAGGAATGTATGTATTTATAACAGTAGCAAAAACAGAAAAGTAAAAATGAAATTAGTTAAAAACAGTAAAAGTAAAAACACTGTTTAAGATAGCAAGTGCAAGTTGCATTAATAAGCCATATGAACCCATATAAAACAGCTGCATGAAGATATAATGCAAATACATCTTTGGGATCTCATACCTTACAGGTGTGTTCACCTGTCAGAAAATGAAGAGTTATTATACAGTTTAATGGCGAAAAGTAAGAATGAATTCCTAAAACATTCTAAATCAATTTGGTGTTAACGTTGGCGCAAATGAGTGGATACTTTGAATGGGTCACTTTCTTGGTCATCAAATTACTGCTCAGCTTTCACAAAGTACTCAAGTGTCTTCCAGCTCATTGTTTGGATTTATGGGTTTTCAATACCATTGCACAACTTATGTTTGATACAATTTTTAGCAGTTTATGAGCAATTTGGTGAAAACTTCACTAGAAGCACATTTATTGAGCTCCTAATGAGTACTAATATAATTAAAGTTACAGCTCTGTTGTTACTTTTTAGTCATCTGCATGGCCAGTGAACAGAAAGAAAAAAACGACACATAAAAGACACACAAATCTGGGTTTTTTTCCTGCTGAATTTCGCTACAATCTACTGAATACAGTTAGTGTAAAAATGGTGTAGCAGTCTAAAGTGGAGATATAGTTATTATTTTTAATTTTTCAGGACAGAAGCACTATGGTAGAAAAAACTGTGTCCAGGACAGAAACAACCACATTTTACTGCTAACAGAATTTAGCATGCTAACACAAAGCTAGCCAAGAACCCAGAGTGAGGATAGAGCCGAGTGACTGCTGACTTTATCACAGAACGCCAGACCCCGAATTTCAACAGGTAACAGGTAAAGGCATCTGAGTGCCCTTAAGTCTCTTTGTGCTGGTTTTCACATTTGCTTTGTGTTACTGGTTTTGTGTTCTTACATAAATACTAAAAGAAAGATCATATTATCATTAGGATAGGGATTGGTATTAGTGTGAGGGACTGTAGTCTAACGTTTATATTATTAACTGGTGATTATGGCACAATGCATTTCAGATAATTTTACAGTGAGAAAGCTCTGCAGCAAATAGTTTAACGAATTACTTTCTCCTAAGAGTAATTAAGTAACGTACTGCATTACTTTTAAGAAAAGAAGTGTGTAATATATAGCTTTTTTTGAATAACGACTCCAAAACTTTTAGAATGTACGATATCTGTGCATACTTCTTTATTTTTATTTTTATTTTTATCTTTATTTTATTTTAAAAAGGCAATGAAATTGGCTACTTTAAAAAGTGATACAAAAATATTGGCCTACAAAGGAAGATAACAGTTGTTAAAAAATATGTAAATGTGCTCCTGTAAAAAAGGTTGCAGAACAGAGAAGATTCAAAAGAAAAGGAGCTGAACAGGATTGACTGGTTGTGTAGTATTAATACCAGACAGCATACAATCCGTCAACATAAACAGGAGTTTAAGAAAGATAGTGTAAAAGAATTTATTTGGAAAACATTGAAATGCAATATGTCCTTGAAGCTTTATCTGAAATACTCTCGATATGAAAAAGCGTGTCAGGTTGCAATGTCACTGTATCAAGCAGAGCTCCCCTCACAATATAGCGGTATGAGAGCTCTCTGGGTATTTCTGTAATTGAAGGAATGTCACAAGAAGTGCTTTGATATTCTTCACTCTCAGGTCCACAGAGCCAGGAAGAAGAGAAGGAAAGACAAAAACTCCCAAACAGCCTCTCGGTCACAGTCTTGACCAGTGTTGTGTCTCTAAGGAAAGCATGAAGGAAGGATGACAAGGAACTGGTAGGGCTTTCGAGGGAAATACACTGAAATAGCGATTTCTTGTTAACTTAATAATATGTCCCATATGTGTGAAGTTAAGTATTATCATAAGAGAAAACCAAAATAGACAATCAAAAATAAATAAACTCCTGGCCTTGGTGTGAGTGAGAAGCACTTAACCCTTGTGTGGTGTTCATATTTTTATTACTCAGCCAGTGTTCATGGGTCTGGTGGACCCGCTAGAGTTTTGGCTTTCCAAATTAACACTATCAAACAATTTTATGTTAAATTACTAAACAGATGTTTACTTCATCCCAATTACAAGACATATGAACAGCAAACATGGTTAATTTTTTCCCTTTACCTTTGTTATATCACATTTATGAATTAATGTGCTTCTCGTTTTTGTTTTTTTTATATAAAATGTTATAAAAAACATAAATCAGTTATAATCAAGTGGAGTGAGTGGAAAGACACAACACATTTACACGTGAAGCAATATGTTTCACAACTAAATGGGATCAGCTGCTCATCAATGGTGACATTAGGCCCAGGGTTGTAAAACAGGGGGAGGTGGTGCACCCACTTATCCCACACTGTCCTGATGGCAGCTAGCTTGTCTCTCTGCCGTCGAGCTGGTCTGTCGTCTCGGTTATCAAAACGGATAATCCTGGAAATTTTGTGGAAGTTTTCCAGAGACATTGATGCGTGGAAAGGTTTCTGCATCCCACAGGGATTCTGTGGATTCCCCTTTGGACCTGAAAACTCCTGCAAGGATAAGAACCCCAAAGTAGGCCTTTGGGGTTCTTAGATGAATTTGGTCCATCTCCTTCCACCTCTCTCCAAAAACACACCTTCCTTCTAGATTACTGCAATCCAGAATAATTTTCTGGATGGAATCTGGGATGAAAAGCTCAAATGAAGAATTGATGTCCTGCACATGAGTAACTGTCAGCCGTGTTGGCCCTGGCTTATCACAGTAACAGCTCTGCAGGGTGGCTCATTTCTTGGGCAAGAAGACCATTCAATTTCACCAGTTATTGACATCCATATTTCTTCACTTGCTGTCTGGTGGGCTTGTTCTGGTCCTGGAGCTGGCTGCAGATGGGGTAATCGTCTTCGTTTTGTTACTAAATGGTGCTCAACCTCATCCTCTTCTTCAAAGTCACTGTCAGACTCTGAATTTTCAGAAATGTGAAATATTCTGAAACCTCTTTGTCAACATCATCATCCGAAGCCCTTCTCTCTTCCAAAATCAATTGGATGGCCCTCGCAGCAGATAATCTTTTGCCATCTTGATCAGTTGTGATAAAGAACCACACTAGCAAAGTCTTATTTATAGTATTATGCCCCTAATTTGCAGGTGGGACAGGGTATGAGAAAATAAAATTTGGATACCTCAAGAAAGAGGGTAAAATGTGCAGGAATGTCAGAGCAGACGGTGTTGATAGTTGAATTTTCAACAATGTTGCAACTTTGTGCGGAGCAGGGGGGGAAGAAAACACTATCAGCAGCACCAGAAAGGAGGAAGACAGAGTGTGGGAACACAGGACCTACACTTTCAACACTTTTATTAGACCTGGGTCCAGTGGACCCAAACACCTTGTATGTAATGTAAATGCGTGGGGGGAGGTACAGTATGAGGTCATTGAAAATTAGTTTGGATTTATGTTCTTCACAGAAAATAAGCCAAAGCCAATGAATTTCAGGTTGAAAAAATAATTAATTGTTTAATTTTTCTTTTGAAAAAAAACTGAAAACGGGTCTCACAGACCCGAACACCATACAAGGGTTTTAAACAAACCAGTTTTATCAACAGATCCCAAAAGTTCTCCACTGACAGGGAGGACAGTAATATTAAAACACCTTGTATTGCAAAGACAATATTTAAGTCAGTGAATTAAAATGGTAAACTTGTATCATCAAATGCACATTTTAGTCACTTCATGACTTTGCTTTGCAAGCATAACTGCAATTGGTCCATGGTGTAAACTTGAATTACCAGCAGCCACAAAGGTACCTCCATCACATCGTATGAGAATTACATGACAGGGCAATATCCGACTTTTAATAAAAGACCTGTATCACTCTGATATATGGGTTATAGATGCACAGAAAGAAGGAAAGAGAAGGGTGAGATAAATGAGTGAGTTGAGAGAGAGAGATGGTCAGAGGGGCAAGGATAATGAGGTCAAAATCATTGTCATTAAGCCAATCGGAGAGATTGATACTGGGGTCGTGGCTTTCCCTTCTAAAATGAGGCAATCAGTGATCTGGATATTAAATGTTCCCTGTGGGAACTGTGCGGTATTGTGCCTTCGGTCGTTTGGGGTTTTAATTCACAGCTGAGCAGCTTAAACTTTAATTGCTAACTGTGCTAAAATTCTCTTTGCTACACAAGCATTACCAGTTTTTTAGTGTTCACTTGTTTTATTTTCAGTATAGCTACTTGATCTCAGTGGATCAACCATATACAGAGGATACAGAGAACAATAGAAAAGGACAGCTTTATCTTGTAATTGCCTGTTGACTTCATTAAAATGAACAAGAGCTTGTGTAAGTTTGATAGATGACAGAACAAAACTGTACAGATGTGTGTAAAGATAAACATGATGTGACTGCATAGTACAGGGTGCTGGGCCACAATGTCTAAAGATTGTCTTTGTTTCTGGTACACAGCAAAATCTCCAGTGTTAAATTAACACTAGAGAGTGTCTATATGGGTCCACACCTCTGAGTGTTAAATACAACACTGTTGAGTGTTAAATTAACACTTTTGACAGTGTTGTATGTTTAAAAGTAACCTAGTCAGTTTTGAAGATTAACAATGGCTAACACTGAGCAGTGCTGATTTTCTAACACTGGAAAATAACTCAAAATGTTAGAAATATTCCAGTGTTAGAAAATCAGCACTGCTCAGTGTTAGCCATTGTTAATCTTCAAAACTGACTAGGTTACTTTTAAACATATAACACTGTCAAAACTGTTAATTTAACACTCAACAGTGTTGTATTTAACACTCAGAGGTGTGGACCCATATAGACACTCTCTAGTGTTAATTTAACACTGGAGATTTTGCTGTGTAGAGGAGCTACAAATTGAAATTCCAAGAGATGCTGTTACTCATTTTTTTAAAAAGAAGACAAACTGAACAAAAACATGAACTGTCTTCAATTGCTTCATCTAATTAACTGTATCACCCTTAAATCGGCACCTACTTTGGTTAAATGGCTGAAAGCAGTCAGCTTCAGTACACTCATGAGTGCCTGGACATTTTATGTCAGTGTAGCTTTGGACTCTCCCCCTCTGCTTAAGTTAGCACTTCAAACATGGGTCATTTCACCCCCTAGTGTCATGAAGCAGTTATATCATTCTCTGCTCTGTGTAGAAAAGGGCAGACTGTTAAAAGCACTGCATGAAGTTAGACCAGAAGGACACATAACCTAGTTGTGCTTTCATTCTCTATGCTTTACTGGTGCTGTGTTTTCTTTCAATGAAAACTATTATCTCTGGTGTTGTTTCTGGTTTTATATTCTATTAATACTTCTTACTCCAGTTTACCTTTTTCTTTCACCATAAACCCTGCACCTCTTCATGAATAAAAAAAAAGTATCTCCAATTAATGTACAATTTCATGCAATGTTGCAAAGATCACAGAAAAACCATGTCAACATTTTATAACAATTACTGTAGTGGAGTCAGCGAGTTCTGAAGGACATCAATATGTCAGTACACTATTATGTAATTTATCCAGGATGGACTGCTGAGATTTGTGTCCACCTGATGAGATGAGCAAACATATTTAATCAGGACAAACAGAAAGTGGAGGTTAGTTCAGCGTTTGTATGTGTGTGTGTGTGTTTGTGCCTGGGTCCCTGTATTACTCTGCCTCTCCATACTTTCCCAAACGGCGATTTAAACAAAAATAAAATAAACAGCAGAAATGGAAAAAAAAAGCACATTTCTGTAAATAAGGGTATGGTCCACGAGGATATGGTAAAGCTAAACCGTAAACTAAAGCTTAAATAAACAGCTAAGATCTCCGAACACGTGTGTTTTATGCTGTGGTTTTCAAATCCATGACCTTTAATCATTTCTAACGTGGTTAAATTCTTTAACCTTCCCCTTAACTTGAACTTCCCCTAGATGGAGTTGTTGACAAAACAAACTACCCTCCCCACTCCTACCAAATATACAAATGAGTCATACAATTTCATCACTTATGAGAAATGCCAGATTTGAGATTGACTTTTGTTGGCTGACATCTCAAGGGAACAGTAAACTTCATTTTGGTGGTTAAAGTGGAAATGTTCTTCAGGTCTACGTTATGACAATGATGGTGGCTTTGACAAGTGGCTGACCAGAAGAAGCGAGAGGCGGATATTGTGGTACAGGCTCAGTTACAGACCACATGCCCCTATTTCCACAGTGCGTGCACACACATACACAGACACAGAGCTATATAAACATGCACATACATATCCACAGGCTTGTCTCCCGGCTGCAGGACACCCCTAATCGAGATGGAAGAGTGCTGTGGCAGATCGAAATGCCTGCAGATGACAAGGTGGGAATGGATTGGCTCCTGTGCCCTTGTCATGTTGCTCCATCTGCACCAAACAGAGAGGAAGACAGATGGATTCCAAGGCTGAAAGCTGGGTGGCACAGGGAGACAGGTACAGGAAGACAGACAATGATTAATGAAAAATATATTAGGTAACAAAATAAACGCTGCTTTTGGAGAAGAAGTGCATAATTCATAAATCCATTTGTTTAGTGAAAGTATATGTAGTAACAGCTTTTTTTTTCTTGAGCTGTCTTTGAAGTCAATTTTGAAAAAACAAAAGGTAAGGACTAAAATGTTCCTGTTGAGACTCTAGTAGAGTCCTTTAACAGTCAGTTAATGGGAAATGTCATATCTTATAGCACAACCCTTCAAGGATCCAATTCAGTCAGTCAGATTTCACTCTGAAGGATGAGCATGACTTCAGGACCAGTCAAAGTTAAATTTCAGGTGAATGTGACTATATATTTAGGCAAAACATTTATTGTTATATTGTCCTAATTCTAATTGTCTTTTGTGTTCTCTGAGTTTCTTTTAGAGTATGTAAAAGTCTGAAAGTAAGACATTCTGGCTGAAGACACAAGATGATTGTCCTCAAACACGACAAGACATACAAACACCACATCTGGTGGTTTGATGGATGAAGTAAATCTTGTAGGTTTTTCACTCAAATCTAAAAAGGCTAAAAGCACATATTTTTCAAAGCTTTACCTTCACAAGTGATAAAGTTTTAAGGTCCAGGAGCAACTTGTTAGTAAGATGTACATGTAGTTTAACTGGCTTTGGTCATTTATTGGACATATGACTTTCCCTTCTTTATACTTTTTTATTGCTCTTCCAGTTTTTTTCTTTGTTCAAGTTCTTTCTGTTAAAATACTGGCCCTAACATTCCTGCCAGTGGAACAAAAAAAAGCTGTGTTAACAGTGAACATATCACTGCAAAGGCCACTCCAATCTGCCACCTAAGTGCTGCACGTGCTCGAAGGCATACTTACCGTAGAGGGTTTATTCTCTATCTTCCTGGGCAGACTGCTCTAGTGAAGCCTTTCTCTCCCTTGCAGTCTTTTACAGGTCACTGATCTCCTATTACAGCTTAGACATCTGAACCATGTTTCCTAACAATCCTTTTCCTTATTTAGCTGTGCTCAAGCAGCAGATAAGATATTCCCCTAAGGGGAAAATACAGCACTTAATATTAGAAGAAATCATTCATAGTCACAAGGTGGCTTTTAGCTTAAACATTGCATGAAAAAAAAATCTGCTATGCTGAAAGATGATAAAATCCAGTTCTCATATTTAGGAATTTTCTTATACAAGTCATGCAGTGATTGAGCTTAAAGGATGAAAAATGTTTATCTCGAAAATTAAATCAATTTAACAGCTTACAAAAGTTTGGGGACTATGTGGGAGTCACTCACTCAGTCTTGGTAGTCTAATTGTCACAGGTACCCAATTCAAGAGCATTAGTTTGAATGTTTTAATTATTTCAAGGATTTCATGGAAAACCCAACCCTTACTGGAAAATATATTGGACTGGTATGTGTTTTTTTCTAAGGTGATGTGGTGGCAAATGCAGAGAGGCAGGTTAATGTTGTTTCCCTCCCTTGGGGGATTAATCACCTGGTCTCATAACTACCTGCCAACATAATCATCCATAAGAGATAGGGAGACTCAGCCAACAGTAAACCTGGAGACAGCAGGGAAAGACAGAGAGAACTGGGAGGGAAAACAAATAAGCCTATGCATTTTGCTTTACTCGGACTGCATATTTTGTAATGCAATGCCAAAAAAAGACATACTGGGGATACCGCGTCGTTCTGCTTTCACTTTCTTAAATTAGATCAAAATGTCTAGAAATGTGTGTTTTGATTTTACTACATAACTGTCCAAAAAATTCTGAAGGGAATTGTCATTTATAGGCCCTTATATTTTGGATCTCTCTTGTTAGCTGTCACTGAAACAGACAAGTTGGCCTGCTCAGTAATATACACAGTGGATGGATGTCAGAGAAAAATGAATGAATGCAAAACAGAGTAAAAAGCTTTCTGAAAATGCCATGTCAAATTGAGATCAAATCAAGCCTATTTATTTTTGTTAGCCCAGCATCTCTCATTGACATCTGTTGATGAGGGTTTGTCTTGGATGATGTCCTTCATTTCACCTCCCAAGGTCTCTACCACTACTCCTTCCTCTCCTCCCTCTTCTACTCCTTTCCCTGCATTGAGACTATAAATTGCTGAATATAAAGCCTTGTTTCCAGTCCGTTAGACCCGCCAGCCAATGCCAAGGGCCTTCACATCCCCTTCTGCACCTCTAAAGGCACTTATGTGGAAAAATCTCTCTCTCTCTCTCTCCGTTTACCCTTGTCTGCAATATGTGCATGCATCATTCAAGCACCAACCAACACAACCACTAGCAACACCTTTCCACCACAAGGCCAAGTTGTAGCTTTGCTATTTATTGCAAGGGAGGACATGGTTGGAAACCCAGATAAAAATAAATAGCTTCTCCAAAAAACAATATATATCTTTTGTGAAGATTTCTCCTCTAATGGCCCAATGTAGTTTTTTTTGTTTGGTTTTTTTTACAATTTAATAAATAAATTAGATTTGCTGATATTTCCTAATGAAACCTGATTGTTTCTGATAACAGTAAAAAAAAAAAAAACCCTTGTAACTCTTGCACCTTGAAAGCCTCATTGGACGTCAGAGGTGAACATCATTAAGGTTTATCAGAGTCATTTTACTCTTTTGCAAACTATTTAGTAGAGTTTTTAAATCGATGATAGTTTCTAGAGTTCTTTGGTAAATCGCCTGTAGAAGGTGTGATCATAACGTTCTGGTACTTTAGTCTTTAAAGTCATTTATCATATGTGATTTGACGTCTGTCAATATTTCCTCTTTAAGTTTGGTCTTTTTTATACTGTTACCCTACTTTTATTTCTGTGTTTGCTATTTTGCCACATTCTTAGTATCACTTATGATTTGTCTGTCTCTTTCCTATTAGTTTCCTTATACACCTCCTGCTTTTCGCACCTACCTTAACAGTTTGACACAGTTTTCATGTTTTTTAGCTATATGGTTATATTTTCATTTCCAGTTTTCTTGTTCTTTAATTTCTCCTTGCGCCTTGCCTACAAAGCCTGGCTTCTCTAACTGCCTTTCTGTGATTGACCACCATCTGGATTAAAGAGATTAAAGACTGAATTTTGGATTTTAAGCTGCCTCTTTCTGTTTGGGTCCTCTTCCTCTGTCATTGCTGTAAAGTTTTCTTCAAGATCATTTTGCTGTGAGTCTGGGAACCATGTTCAGCACCGCTATTTTTAGATTTTTGGAAGACCTGTTCAGATAAGTTATTTAGCACTGCCTAGTAAATATAGTTGAATTCCCAACGTCTCGCTGGTTATGTACAAAGTCAAAGATGGAACCATAGATGGACAAATGTGAACATGATTTCAATGTAGAACAGAGGTCTAACTTTATTCTGTGTGGAAACGTACATTTGCATTTTTTTGTCTTTAAAACAAATCTGAAATATCCATCCATCCATCCTTCAATTTTCTTCCGTTTATCAAGGGGCAGGTTGGGGGGCAGCACCCTAAGCAGAGAAGCCCCCGGCCACCTCCTCCAGCTTGTCTGGGAGAACATCAAGCTGTTCCCAGGTCAGCCCAGGGATATAATCTCTCCAGTGTGTCCTGGGTCTCTCCCAGAGCCTCCTCCATATGTGATATGTCTGGAACACCTCACCCAGGAGGTATCCTTGTCAGATGCCCGAACTACCTCAATTGGCTCCTTTTGATATGGAGGAGTATCAGCTCTACCCCCGCCTGGATGGCCAAATTCCTCACCCTATCTGATGCCAGCCACCCTTTGAAGAAAGCTAATTTCCACCGTTTGTCTCCACAATCTCGTTCTTTCGGGACCATAAGTGAGGGTAGGGTCGTAAATTGACCTGTAAACTTTTACTTTTATGCTCGCTGCAGCCACAGCACCAATCTGTTTGTTAATCTTCCGCTCCCCTCTCCCCTCAGTCATGAACAAGACCCCAAAATACTTAAACTCCTCCACTTGGGGCAATAACTTTTCCCTGACCTGGAGTGGGCAGTCCACTCTTTTGTGGTTGAGGGCCATTGTTCCTCCTGCATGGTCTCCCATAGAGATCTGATACGATTGCAAAATCAATCATCGACCTTTGGCCAAGGGTGTCCTGGTGCCACTTATGGACACCCTTATTTTCAAACATGGTGTTTGTTATGGACAACTGTGGTTTACACATTAGTCCAGTAACAGATAGATATTCATATATTTCCCCCCGCTGGTAATGCAACTTCTTCATGCAGCAAAGCAGTTCTGGAAGCATGTACATTTTATGCTTTGGAAATGTAAAATTCATGATTTGCCTATTCTATTCAACCCTGTTGAATAGGATAGTTGAACATTCCCAAAAATGTAACCTTTTAAAACCTTGCACTTTTAGAAAAAAACTGTCTGTGTGACAAATTATTTTGCATATGTAGCGCTCATGTAACAGCTTTGCAAGCCACTTTGTTTTTTTGCGAAGCCATGATGCGTCACAATGCTACAGAGTAGTTGTAGTCTATCCTGATAACAAATTGTTATCATATCAATATAATTAGCTTTAAATGCTACAATTCCCACATTTCCTTTGTGATTTCCGCCGGTCCACTGGTAGCTGGTATGCGCAGGCAGCTAAGAGGGTCCAATGAAATTTGAAGTCAGTATTTCTACACTGCAAGAATGTAGCAAAATTTTAAACCTTTAAAAGAAAAGGGAAGAAAATTAACCCAACAGGGCGAAACAAAGACACACAAGGTATGTCTCACAAGAAAGGAAAAGTTTCTAAGCACAACAAAGAGTGGGAAAGGACTTTTTATGGCTGATCTACTATGCAAAAGCGCAACTTTCATTTTGCCAGTACTGCTCAGAAGCAGCGAAAAAGGGTAAACTTACAAACATAATATGTATGTAGGGTTGCCAAATGACCCGCTTCAGCTGGGACATTGCGTGTAATGAGCACTGGTTTGTCCCTTATTCTACCCGTAAATGTTTCGTATATTGATTGTTAAATGCAATGTCACATTCTGACCAGGAGATAGCACTCTTACAAATACCAAATTAGATTTGATCGCAGTTGTATCAGACGAGTGCTTGTGTCCAGTCACAACCATCAGTGACTTAGTCTGTGTAGCATAATAAACTGCGCAGTTGAAGCCTGTATTTACACTGTTTTATTTGAAAAAACATTTCTTCTTTGCCTACTTTTCAAAGGAAGTGCCGATGTAATTTTTGTTATCCTTGACTGTATTTTTCTTTAATGTTTTAGATGAGGTATTGATTAAACTGAATACCAACATTTTACTGCATTTTTACTGTAATGTGAACATACAGTGCATATTTACACAATGCCCAGCTGGATGTGCATTGTACTTTGTCCCACTTCCATCCATCCATTCGCTTCCGCTTATCCCTCGCGGGTTGCGGGGGGCGCTGGAGCCTATCCCAGCTGTCATAGGGCGAGAGGCGGGGTACGTTCTGGACAGGTTGCCAGTCTGTCGCAGGGCCAACACACAGGGACAGACAACCATTCACGTTCACATTCACTCCTGCATTCACACCTATGGGCAATTTGGATTAACCAACCTATCCCCACTAACTGCATGTCTTTGGATGGTGGGAGGAAGCCGGAGTACCCAGAGGGAACCCACGCAAACACGGGGAGAACATGCAAACTCCACACAGAAAGACCCCCGGTCTGATGGTGGAATTGAACTCAGGACCTTGCTGTGTGGCAACAGTGCTAACCACCATGCCACCGTGCACGAAACTTTGTCCCACTTGAAACTTTTATTTAAAGTGGGACACACTTGACTTGTGTCCCACTTTAAAGTTGCTCCAAGTAGGGTCCTTTGGGAGTACAATAGTTAAAAAGTTGGCAACCCTAAGTGTCACGGAGGAGCAGGGAGGACTCGGCGCAGACTGAAATCTCAGAAAAACAGGTTTATTTACACACTCCAGGTGCACTATATACAGGTGAAGGAGAAGGGGGCCAGGGTTCCCAGGGGTGCAGAGCGGGGTCGGGAAAAGCGTCCAGAGTCTCCAAACCAAACACGAGAAATCTGCATACAGAGAACAAGGGTTAGCACGGAACTTTCACGGACAGAGCTCAAAACTGGCTGAGGCTAAAGTAGCACTGACGAGCGTTATTCAATAGTCCAGCGGCGAGGTGCTCTCAGTCACTGCCTTAAGTAGCGGGAGCAAACAAGGTGAGGAGCCACAGGTGATTGCCTACAGGTGGTGGAGGCCGGGAGCTCACAATGAGCTCCGCCCAGGCAGCGAGCAGAGAGAGAGGAGAGAGAGAAAAGACAAAACATAACATGTAGCCACACAGGGCCAGCCGAGCAGGCACGGGGACCATGACACTAAGTATGTTCAACATGTTGAACATTCTAACTTTACTAGGAAGTCACAGTAGCTAGCTCTGTCTTTTACTATATTCTGTGTGCCAACGCACAGTATATTAAAAATGTTTTTGGTCACAATGGCAGTTTTCATAGCTGTTCACCACCAACTTGCCACAGATGCTTCTATGCAGCTTAACCCACTTTCTGGAAAAAATTAAGACTCTTTTTTTTTTTGATACAGCAGAGGAGAAGGACTGTGCTTTGCGGAGACCAAGGATAAATGGTCATGTGGATTTTCAGGCAAAGGTCTGAAAATAACGGCAGTACTGAAATAGGTCCAGGGGTGTACCATTATTTATGGTAAATGGCCTGTATTTTTATAGTGCTTTACTAGTCCCTAAGGACCCCAAAGCACTTTACACATCCAGTCATTCACACACGGGTGATGGCAAACTACATTGTAGCCACAGCCACCCTGGGGCTCACTGACAGAGGATGCCGAACACTGGCGGCACCGGGCCCTCTGACCACCACCAGTGGGTGAAGTGTCTTGCCCAAGGACACAACGACCAAGACTGTCCAAGCCGGGGCTCAAACCGGCAACCTTCCGATTACAAGGCGAACTCCCAACTCTTGAGCCACGATCGCCCAATGCCAAGTATCAGAACTTTTTGGTTGTACTTTGCACCACTTATATTTTATTTTTTCTTCAACCCATTTGCACATAGTGGTTGGATCAAACTAGCTTGTCAGATGTGCAGACTTTTATTTCTTTTTTAACAGATCATAATGCTGGGTCTCTCAGAGCTCAAAAGTACCCACAACAACATTCTTTTTATTAGTTTAAATAAAAATAAGCTACTGATATTAGGAACTTTTCAGTAATATCTAATGAAACAACAAACTTAAGGGTTTCCTCCTTATTTCCTGAGGTTCTCATAATGCCCGTAATTCCTTTAATGCTGGTACAAACTCATGGTCCATGCAGACAGATGTTTTTACTGTTGTATGAGTGAGTGCAGACTGTGCTCAGCTGAGCACCATTTATCCTTTTCCAGTATTCATTCTTGAGTCCAATTTACTTCTGGTACAGACATACCTGATATCAGGTCATTTAACTATCCACATTCCTATCCGTAGTCTGAGTTGACGGATACAAACCTATTGCAGGCTGAGTTTACAACATGTGTTTTTATGGGTTTAATAGCTGTTAGTGAATTACTGAAGTGACCATGTGGAACTTTTGCAAAAATAATTGTTCAGTAGTTGAGATGGATGAGTATTATAAAACACAGACAGAGAATAAGAGCAAATTCGTCTGTTATCAGAGCATATTAACTACGACTGAAGCATTATTTGCTAAGACAGTTTTCTTTCTATCATCCCCCTGGAAAGAATGCAGTTCACTTCTATATTATCACCATGTAGCTAAGTACCCCTTGATGGCTCCAAAGACTGCCAAACGGCCAGGTCATTGTACTCCCAAAGGCCCCACAAGAGCTGACGTTTTTTTAGACCTTCCAGAATAGTGAAACTTCAAAAATCATGAACAACACTGAGACAGAATTTCATACTTGGAACTTTTTAATAACACTGCACAGAGAGATATAAACAATACTTAGAGAGACAATGAATATATTTACTTGGAACTGTCACAACATATTGATCCAAGCATAGCATGAATGTGGTTTGACTTCAATAAATAAATTCATAGTGCATGCACACTATAAAATTGCCCTGTTTGAGTAAATATATATCAGTTCTCTTTCCGTAAAGGAAAAAGTTTTATTCTATCATTGTCTCTATTCACTTTCCACAGGAATACTGGTGATTAGGAAATGTCATCCTATTGTTCTGTAATTGTCCAGGTTAATGACAATGGGAAAAATACTCAAAGATTGATTATTTTATTTCATAAGCACTTATTGAAAACCAAAATAGTACCATCTCCACCCAAAGAATGCCTGTCTGTTATTTATTAACACAGCAAATCTATAATGTACTTTTTCAAAGTTTGGTTCCTTTTTTTGTATGTTTGTTTTTCCTTCCACCTGTAAAACTGCTTTTGAAGAAAAGACTAAAATCTTCCAGCACACCTATTTAT
Organism: Maylandia zebra; assembly: GCF_041146795.1. NCBI lineage: Eukaryota > Metazoa > Chordata > Actinopteri > Cichliformes > Cichlidae > Maylandia > Maylandia zebra. The sequence goes on from NC_135182.1 coordinate 25,697,993, forward strand.
CTTACAGCCCCTATAGACATCTTTCTTCTTGCCATGAGTCATGTCTGCAGATTCCCGAACAGAGCAGCAGGTGAAAAACAAATGTTGTGTAGCAGGCCTCGTTTAACCCAGGTAAAAAGGCTCATCAGCAGATGCCTTAAGGGTGTTTATAGCTCCTCTGCAGTTGGCAGCAGAATGTCTTCTGTGTTGTTGCCAGGTATTGATAGCTTGATATGTTGTTGTTTATGTCTGGATAAGTTGTCATGCCCTCCACATGAACTCTTGGTAAAGTCAGCTAAAGAAGACAGCTTCTTTGAGCTTTAAGCCACCACAGGTGTGAAGGGATAAAAATAAATCCAAAATCATGATATCAGTGTGTAAAACTATGAATTGATGCAGTGTCGGGGCAACTACGATCTTTTTTATTTTTTATTTTTATTTTTTTGGGGGGGGGGGTTCACCTCAATCTGATTTGTGCTTAGTCATCGCTTTTTCTCTTTTGTTCATTAAAGTATGTCATGCTGTGCCTGCTATACGACTTTAACCATTAAGGCTATTTCATTAGCAATCCCAGAGGAATAACTCATTTCCTATCAACGTTAGCCCCACTGCTGGCATAAACCCTCGTTCAGAGTCTATTAATGTCATGTAGGACACAGGTAATTTAATTCATAAGCCAAGATTACATCGGAGTTGTAATGGCCTAATGATGAAGCATGATGTTTGAGTTTCAGTTAATAGGATTATGTAACAGATGACAGAGACCAGACTATTATCAGTAACTAAGGAGAACAATATACATCAAGTAACACATCTTGCTTTCTCCAGCCGCCATGCGCAACCATGTGCACAATTTACTTTTTATCTCAAACAAACCTGACATTAAAATATATATACTCAACACCTGATCATCTTCTTTGAAAGAATTCTGGACACAGCTCAAGAGCAGTGGATGGTGGGGGTGTTTAGCAGGAAAGCAGTTTGCGTCACTGGCTACATTTCCCCAGGCTTGGGAATGAATTGCAGGATACAAGATTCTAAGGGGACTTTTGTTGGGCATAATACTGAGTAGTTGAATCACTGAAATGAATCACAACCAGATTTTTCAAACAAAGGTAATGAGTAAATAATTTTTCTTAGGTAGATCCATGTTCAGCCACTGGAACTGTCTTTAAATTAAAAACATAAATAAATAAAATTAAAATAATTATTTATGATGTATATGTAGTAATGCAATTTTATATGCTTTTTTTCTTCTGTTATTGCCTCTCAGACTTTAAACACCTCGTTCTCCTATGAGACTGAACTTAGATTTCCAGACTTCCAGTGTTGGTAAAAAGGTGCTGATAAACAGATTGATAAATTATCTCTCTCTCTCTCATTCACTCTTTCTCTGTTTTGGCTGGATGCATATCAGCAGCTTCCTTTCTGTTTGTCAAACATATGAATAATAATCACACACCATGCTAATCCATTGTTTCTTTCTACCTGTATTCTTTGGAATTCATGCATACTTAAACTGCTATTATTCTGATATGGGTCATTTCGTGATAACAATAGAGGCTGCATTCCCAAGTCTGTGGTATCGCCTTTGTCTCCTCTGCAGTTTAATTGCCCACATGTACCACAGATCCTGTTCACTGTATGATATCAGCATAGAGATTTTCAGAAATATGAAAAAAATGTATAATTTTGTAGTTCAGACATGTCACGAAAACTAAACGTTGTCAAACTACAGTTGACCAGAAAAGTTATTTAGTATCATTTGTTGTGACCAAAAGCTGTGTTTCTCAAACTGCAGAAATAAAACAATGAAACAATATGAGAATTGCAAATTGATGATCATATTATCCTTTACCAACTGTTCTACCACAGCCAACATTGCAAAGGAATGGAGTATTTCCCCCTTGTATTGGTCCTGGTAATTGAACTTTGATTGCAGCAATTTCCATCCACCGGATAATTGGCTTTATGGCTGTACCTCACCATATTGTTGGTATTTACAGTATGATAAACAAAATTTAGGACATGGAAATACAGGGATACATTCAGAGGGGATTTGCTTTAACAAGAATATTAACATGCAGAGATAATGGAAAAACAGCAGTCCAGACTGGCAACAAAACAGACCAAGTGAAAAAAGAACAGAGAATGGTAGTAGATGTGCAACAACCTTGAAGATGTGGAGGACAAGAAAGGCATGAAAAAGTGTAGGATTAGTGTAGCATTACACAAAATATTCAGTTTATTGAGATTGACATTCATTCACAAATGCCATACTAAACACAGTATAAAGAAATGAACATAAATTTTCCATAGGTCATTATAAAATCACAACTTTACAGCCCTCTGTAACACCACCACTCAGTGGGCCCATGCAGGAGTCTCTTTTTCATGTCATTAAAGATACTATTATTATTTATTTAGTAAAATAAATCCAGGAATTATCGAATGATGAGCCACTGTGGTCCAAATACAAACTATAAGCAGGCAGGGATCAAATGAGTACAACCTTTCACTGAAGGTAACTATAATTGTATATGTATATAATATTATGTTATATTATGTAATAAAACACAAAACTACACAAAAAGCACTATAGTGTAATCGTGAAGTGCAAACTGAGTCCACGACAGCAGTGTGTTAGCACTCACACACACACACACTGCTAACAAAACTTCGGTCTTAGCAAACATCTACATAGACAGCATGCTAGCGCAAAACTAGCGTGTGATTAAACAACACAATTGAATTGGTAATTAGCTGTTAACTCCCAATATATATAGTGCGTCTATAGTGCGATGGAAAGGAACAGGTGCCTTAATAATAACAAGACACAGTGTTATTGTGGCAATGTGTTTATAAGGCACCCAATCCAGACACTTTTATCGTGTCTAGGCATTTTAAGCTTTTCATGTATCTTTTTGCTGTCAAGCAAAAAGGTTAAGGTCAGGTCTAAAGTCAAGGATAGTGTGTTTTCTATGGTGTGAAATTACGTGAAAAGCAAGACATTGTCTTGGCATACCATTTGTACCTGATTTCATCACATCACGCTGCATCAAAGGCTCTGTACTGTGAGTTGTTCCTCTGATTAGCACAACCCATTTTTAGAAGCTTCATTTACATCATATAAAGTTTAACTTTTTCTCCGTGTCCTCCATCTGAACCCTGTGTTTATCTCTGACGCAAACCATCCTCCTTCCTCATTCTGTACATTTCAAAGGAAACATGAGCTACTAATTTGCATAATCCAGAATGTACTGTGTCTGTATGTGTGTGTGTGTGTGTGTGTGTGTGGATGTGTATTGGAATGAGCACTGACTTATTCTCTGCATTCCCACATCTAATTATCCCAACTGGCCTGGGAACAGGGCCCACTCAATGAGCAAGAGAAAGAAGCTGGTCACACATGAAAATGGAACAGACAAAAACCAGTAGCTCTGCAGAGAAAGGCATAGAGTAAACGAAATATAAAGAACTCTATTCAGAACTGGGTCAATGTTTTCTATAGCTCCATCCATTTTTTTGGCAAGCCTGACAAAAATATATCCAAAACTGGCTGACCCAGGCAATTATGAAACCACAACTGCATAGTAGGTACCTTGCAGTTTTGTGAGAATTGAAAGCCTCACTTTTTTGGCTACACTTGATTAGTTGCACATGTAGCGGGTTTGCTGAACAATCAGTACATCATACATTTCAGTCATTTTAAGTAAGGTGACCCAGAACATATGGCCTAGATTTAACTATACCTTAAAGAAGTCTTAAAGAATTAATAATAGTATTGATTGTAAAAGGCACACTGGTAGCAACATTACACAATTACAAAATCCAAACCTTTTAAATTGTAATTGATTTGAAATATTACGTGTAACATAAGTTCTGTCTTTTATATCCTCAGAAATACAAAGTTTATTAGTGGATTTTGTTAGGACTTTTTCAAACTGTAGCTGCAGTCTCAACTCTTCCTAGAAAGTTGAAGGAAAATGCAGTACAAGCGATTCACCATACAAGAACAGTAAGAGCCTTTTCTGGGATGATGATAAAAGAACATCAGAAGTTTTTTTCCACCAAAAGTCTGTCAGTATCTTCATCTTTGGTTCAACTGAGTTACAATAGAGACTCCACAAACAGGGCAAACAGAAACTGGCAGAAGCAGACAGACAGGCTCTCAGACTACTGAGAGCCCAAGCTTGGCAGAGATCCGATCCACATGAGAGCCTTCTTAGATCAGAATCCTGCCTTCACTTAGGTATGCAGATCCACTACCACCTCCCCTCCTCAACACCCCTCTCTCCATCATCTCCATGCCTTCCTTCATCTTAGCCTCCCCCTCATTAAAACTCTTAATTGACTCATTCACACCTGCTCATGCACTGACTCATTTGGGACAAGCTTCCACCACCAGAGCAGATTTTCTCATCAACTACGAGTTCACTCCGGTGCACACTGTCCTTCACTCACCCTACAGGGCAAGACAATGATCTGAGACTGTGTGTGGGAGTGGGTGAAGGTAAATGTGTTTAATGTGGTCAATATGAGAGACACATAAACAAATGTATTAATTTAGGACGTATCTAAGCCATTCATTCAGAGGCCAATCTAAGGTGAAAAATATAATTCTAAGTTACATCATGTGTTCTAGTTTCTGGACTTTTTAGACTGCTTCATGGCCGGACATACAGAATTTTGTCATGGCATCCTTGGACACCCAGCATACAGTATAAAATAGTGGACATACGAACACACAAAGATGATCTAGTTATAATATAAAACAAACTGATTGCTTAAGGCAAAGTGGGGGGAGAAATGGAAAATATAATTTGAAAAACAAACCCCACTATATTATAAAGATCACAGGTTCACTTTTGGATGGGATAAACTTTCAAGTCTTTAATTTCTGTCATTTTCCTTCTCTCCCAACCTTCCTTTTTCCTTTGGCCTGCCTGTACCATCACTAATAAATGCCTAATCAAAATCACATTTCCTAAATGTAGATGGTAACCTTTTAGAAGCAGCAGGAAATGAGATTTCCCAAAATACACCACAGAAGCAGGTCAGTGGAAGTAAATGGCCAGTTGTTAAGTGTCCAAACTGCCATCCGTCACACAAAGACATATCCTGTCCTGCCAAGGTCTGTGTCACAAGTACATCATTCTATCTCGCTGGTAATGTTCTTTCTTTCTCTAGGCAGCCTGTAACTGTGTCTGTCCTCACTGCTGCATTTACCTTTTAAGTCTTCAACTTATTCAGTTCCACAAATTAGGTCCTGGAAACTGCACAGAACAGTCTCAATCATGATGTAAGCTCACTTCTTAGCCTCAACTGTTGCTGCTTGCCATCTCTTTTGGTGCATTTAGCCTTCTTTGTTCCTTTTTAACCACAATGCCAGTGAATTCTGTAGCTGTTTTAAGGCTTTAATATGCCATCTTTGTGTAAGAGTTCACAATGCATGGTAAAGTATGGGTCGTAGCAGGGTAAATTTGATTTATTTTCATGGGCCACTATCAGACATTGCAAACCATTTTTAGGGACTGCAAACTGTACACCACATAACACTCTCTATATTTAGACTTTTGAAATATGTAATCCTCAAGGTCAATAACGTATGAGGCCCCCTTCTAGAGTTTATAAAGTATAGAGAGATTTGTATGTGACGTCTCTAAAAACTACTTGATGGATTGCCATAAAATACTGTACAAACATTAACTTGTTCTTTAGGTTGGAATGTTGTCTCCTGACTTTCAACCAGTATCAGGTGAAATTTTATGTTTATCCAATCCTTTACTTTCTGAAAAAAAACTAATGGAATTCAGCTCAGTTTCAATGCCTCACAGAGGTGCAAGCACAACTGCAAACTCAGGTTTGCATCAGAAATGATTTAAATCACAAAAACATGAATTTGATTTGCAGATCTATTTCATATATATTTGAATTTTCATATTATATTTTGATATATTTGAAACGGTTAAACCATTGCAGGTGTTGTAACACCTGCAGAATTGAAGATAAACGTAATTATGTAAATACACTATGATACTACTTGTTTTACCTAAAAATGTTCTATCACGTGCAAAAGTGTGTGGTGTATAAAAAGATGATTCATGTGGCTGTTTTGTACATCACTGACCTTCCTTACCTTAGTTTAACTATGATGAAACTGTTACCTTCATAGACATAACATTTATATCCTCATTTCAGGAACTCTTTCTACTATTCCTTCCCACCCATCAATTTCTATTTTGACATTTTTGAAGTAAGTGGTCTTTAATAGTTAGACCTGTGTTTTGCATAATATATTGCAGTCAATATATTATTTGACAAACTCGCATTGGGCTCAGACTGCTAAGATGGATTTGGTTTAAATTTAATAAAGGGAATCAAGATGCTTTAAAGCTCTTATTAATCATCAACAGACAAGTGGATTATTTCAGCGCATTAGTGAATCCAGTAAATGAGACTTGTTTGCCAATATGTCTATTGACAGGGAGCAAAAGGAAACTTTTAATGTTTTTGACTTTTTAGGACATCAAGATTAACAGGAAGTTAAGAGTTTTGTATGTGCTCTTTGTGCTTTGACTAATTTGATATACTTATATTTTCATACAATGGGAACATTTGGATTGTCTCACATTTTGCTTGGGACTAAGTTGCTTTATAGTGGGGTTAGTGTTTGTGAGGTTACACGTATGTTTATGTGTAAGTAAGAGTTAGGCAAAGGTAGAGTTTAAACCAGAGTAACGATTATTGTATATGATGCAAATGTTAGTTGTAGGTCTCTATTGGATGAAAACTGCAGTCAGGAAGGTAAAATTCACCACCCCTCAACCTCAATACATTTAATATTGGTAAAAGTTATTAACTCTGAATTGTAATATTTCAGCAATTGTTAACACTACCCAGCTGTCATGCTATGACATCCAATAATGTCATAGCACAGGAAGCAATAGCTGTTACTTCCTGAAGGTTCCAATTCACAGTCCTTCTGTCATGGTCCTGTGTTGGTGACCCAGTGTTTCTGAGTTTTGTACATTTTTTGTGTTTAGATTTCCACTGTAGTGTTTTTTTCTCACTGTCTCTTGCTCCCTTGCCCTTTAGTATTTCCTGAGTCCAGTTATAGGTTTTGTCATGTGGCTTCCCTGTGTTCTGTATTTCCTGTTCCTTTTATAGTCCCTGTCCTGAGTCTAGTGTGTCTGGTTTTGCTCCCCCTTGTCTCGTCAGCCCTGATTTGACCCAGCAGTGTTTCCCTCCTGTCATCCCCTGATTGCTCCCTCTGTATATTTAAGGCCTGTGTTTCTCTGTGTCAGTGTCGCGTCGTTAACATCTGCTCGCCCTCATACTACGCTGTGTGTACTGTTTACCTGCTTGCCTGTCTGTTAGTATAGCTAGTTTTCTGCCCAGTCTGCAATCCACAATAAAGTTGTGCATTTTGAGTTCACCTTGCCTCTGTGAGTCCTGCATTTTGGGTCCTTTCCCTGCTTTTTTCCACACAGCCATGACACCTTCAAGGTCTCAGTAAGACCCATTTGAGAATACCACAGTGTTATTTTGTACTTGACCACATGGAAATAATGTCAAGTTTCCTCACATGATTGCAAATTTTAAAAAATGATTTTGACAGCATAATCCTTCTGTTTGATGTATCATCTGGAATTATAATTTATTATTGCATTTCACAAGGCATGCCACAAAACTATGAAGCTCAGTTTAAACGGAAAAAAACAAACGGAAATCTTGAGGAAAAAAAAGGGAAATTAAACATTTCATCCTGCAAAATCTCGAATACTAAACACATGCATGCATCACACCTATGCTATTAATGACAGCATTTGCAACTTTCAATATTTGATGTTATCTACAATCCTTAGATCCTCCTGACGACACTGATATAAGAACTTCCACCTCCCCCTCCCCTGAGTTCAGTGCTGTACTCTGCCCCCTCTGTAGCCCCTACTTCACACCACTCAAAGATTAGTTCTCCCTGAGTGGAGCTCACTCCAAGAAAATTGACTCATTAACAGCCAACGAAGCCACGCTAAGGGCAATCTGACTCTGTCTGCGATTAGGCCACACAAGGCCCTTAATCTGCCTAGTGGATGATGGACACTGGTGGAGAAATTGAAACCGTCTATGCCAGGACAGCCCTGTGTTATTATAACATAAAGAACGGTTATTAAAATGTCTGCAGCATGGGGGAGTCAATCCTAATAAGCTCCACAGTGCTGCCTCTGCTCTCTCTGTACACTTCCTCATTTCCTTGTCATTTTATCTCTCTTTTTTTCACATACACTCTCTAAACTCTTATTTCAGTCCCTCCCCCGTGTATGTCCCATAAAAGTGCTGTGAAGAAGAATATTTATCCCTGGTGTGATGTTCTTCATTGACAATGAATACCAAATTCACCCTTCTGCTGGACAGATGCCATACAATATAGTGTTCAAGCTGTTCAATGTGTTCAATATTGTACTGCAGTCATGATTCTTTCTTTCTTTCTTTCTTTTTGTGATATTAGGTCCAAAGGGCTTTTTTTTTTCTTTTTATAACAATAGGGACAAGTTAAACCTTACTACAGCATCATTTGTGTCAGCAGTGTTTTGGCCAGATTGTTGTGTTTTATAAAAGTGTCAAAGATAACTTTGGCGAAGATTCAAACCAAGTAGTAGTAGTAGTAGTAGCAGTTCTTAGTGGTTTAAACACTAGCACAAAAGCATACATCGAAGGGTCCACCAGATGTTCAATTTAGACATGGCGCTCCGGAGCCTCAAACTCTTTTCAATATCTATAAGGAACTCTTGAAAAATGCTGGGAGAATAGAAAAACTTAGCTTCTATATGCAGACAACCATTTTTGCATAGTAAGTTGAGGAACTATGGACTGAAAATGTAATACGCCAAAACAGAAATTCGTCCAATACCTAGATAGACTCCAGCGAGGACACACAGATCCTGCGGTCAAGAGAAAAAAGGAACAACCTTAAACATGTCCTTAAGTGTTTACACCGATCAATTTATCACCGATCTAATGTTCGCTGACGATAGCGCCATTTTTGCCGAAGACGACACCGAGGCGACTCGCATCCTCTATGACATCGCCCGGCACTCCAAACCGTACGGCCTCAAGATTAACACAGAGAAGACCAAAGTCCTGACCACCGACGGCTCACCAGCGATCGTCCACCTCGACGGTGTGCAGATCAAACAAGTCCAACAATTTAAATATCTGGGGTCTCTCGTCGAGGAGAAGAAAGTGGCATCATCAGTGGAGATACGCTCCAGAATTGGGCAGACGGCGGCAGCATTCGCTTCCCTGCACTGGTGCGTTTGGAAGAAGAACAACATCTCATTGTCTTTACCGAACCCTGATCCTGCCCATTCTACTTTACGGCGCAGAGACGTGGACAATGTTTAAACACGACCTGATATACCGCAAGCTCGAAGTTTTCCAAATGCGTTGCCTTAGATGCGTTCTCGGCGTTTCCCTTCGCGACCGTCATTCGAATGACACCATCCTCATCAGCTGCGGTAGCCAACTGACGATCGGCGACCTAATCCAGGGCCGCCGACTCCGTTGGTTTGGCCACATTTGTCGAATGGACCAGAGCCGCTACCCCCATGGCCTACTCTGGTTGATCCGCCCCACCGATTGGAGGGTGCATCGAAATGCACCAAAAAAGACATGGATGAAACAAATCCAGGATGATTTGAAGGCCCTTCGACTTGACCTCGAGCAGGCAAGAACCATCGCCTTAGATCGAAAAGCGTGGAAGATAATCGTTGGTCAAGCAACAGAACCTGTGGCACCTACAGCACCGTACTGGTTGCGCAGCCGACCATTGATTACACCACCAATTGAAATTCCTAGTGCATGTCTGCAGGATAGATTTAGGAGACATAAGGAAACTGATATTGTTCGATGAACAGATAAGATAAGAATATATCTTAGATAAGGAGAGTGATAATGGATAAGACAAACTTTCAGTTTCTTTCAGCATCTATGATGATGGATAGACAAACTCAAAGGTGTCAAATCTCCAGAAAAGGTAACATGACAATGGTAATAATAACTACTTCCAAAGAACTCCAGCACAAACCAGTTACATCTATTATTATTACATCTACATTTTTAATATAAACATTAACTTTTCCATTCATGTTTTAAACTGTTTTAATAAAAACATTTTGGAGGGACATGCAGATTCTTTTTTTCATCCATAATGCTAAGGAAGTGACACTCAACAGCTAACTAATGTTTCATTTTTCCTTTTATTCTTCATGCTCCTAACTTAAAGACCTAAGAAATGTCAATCTCCAGCCCAACAAACAATCATGAACAATCATCATAATTAATTCTATATTGACATGAAAGGAACCTATAGGGATTATACATTGCATGCTAAAGTCCAAGTTATCTGTTAATGGTTCATTTAAACCCTTTGCATTTTGTTGCCTCTTCAGATTGCTTAATTTGTCAACATGCCAGGCCGTTGCATACAATGCATAATTATCAAATGATTTATGTGTGGGGCGGCTAGACTAAAGAACTTTTCTCGCCGAGCACAGTATCATTGATGAAACTGCGAAAGGCATCAAGCTGTTAAAGATTTGTTTAAGGTTGTGAAACTAGGCATAGCAATGACTTATTTGCAGTAGATCACAGAGAGTCTTATACTCTCTTGATCAGAGTGCGTCACGATGGTCACACTCAGTGATCATAGATGAGTTATTGACCTCCCACAGAACAGAGGCTTTAGTGGAACTGCAGCAATTCATCACATGCCTCATGGCTAAGGATAAAAGGCTTTTCATAAGACACAAATTTATGAATTGAGGGAAACTCTGGCTTCCATTTTTCGTCCAGTACAAATGCTGTTTGCACTTCCACATGTAGTACAGCAAATTGCATTTAAGAGCATGACCGTTTTACATGCATTGAAGCTGAGAATCTCAACCGCCAGATTGACATTTGATTGATGTTGCTGATGTGAGTGCAAAACCAGCTCTCAATTCACCTTCCCATAAACTTCTAGGATTTGCAAAGAGACATTTTAAAGCAAAAAGTTGAACTGCAGTGCACATTGCATGTTAGAGGTGAAGTGTGACAGACAGATCATCAATTGTGACGAGTTTGTGCTTGGGTACCCTTCAGACTTACAAACATCAGGTCTCTGCTACAGCAACAGCTCAGTTCAAAAGAGGTTGAACTTGAAGAACTAATTTATCAACTTGAACTTTCTTGGCTTCATTTGACAGAAGTGTTTTTATCTCACCAAATGTAGAGGCAAAGCATTACCTGAAAACAGAGTCAACACTGTCAATCACAATGTAGTCCCAAAATGTATAGAGCTGAATGGGATGTGGCTAGAAGCACAATGCCTTGAAAGTTTTCTTTGAAATCTGCAGTTGTGATGTCATATCTATTTCTCTGTCTGTCTGTCTGTAGAAGTGTGTAGGGAAATTGTTATCTGTGTTGCCCTCTTGATGCACTTACCTTTTGGGTTGAATTGAATAAAAAATATATTTTAAATTCTATGTATTTTAATATATTTCAGAATGGAGGATTATCTCTGCCTCTTGTCATAGCCATTTTTTTGCAACACAAATGGGAATGGCAGCAGAAACACCTATCTTGAGGCTTTAGAACAGGACTTACAAACCAATGCGTAATATCACGTTAGCGACGCCCATCTTTTATACTATCTTTAGTCTTAACGATCCAATTTAGTATTAATGGCTTTTTTTCATAGCCAGTTTACCACTCCAAATGTTCAACAAAAATGTTGTCACATCAGGAATCCATAGGTTTTATTATGTCTAGAATTTCCTCTGCATCTGTTTGCAGTTTTCACCACAGAGAGTTCATGCAGTCCATCTTAAGTGAAACAGTTGCACATTCACCCACTAACAATTTAAGTACATCACCTGTTATTTCAAGTAACAAATATATGTGCCAGTGATTGTGTTTTTGTGTACTTTGATTGTTGTGCAAAAGAAGAACTTATTCTGACTTGTAGCTACATCTGTACATGTAGGAGGACTACCCACAAGGTGAACCTGCTCAATTAGGTAGTACAAACAAAATGTGTGTATTCCTCACTGTTGGAGCAGGGACAGATCCTGATCAATAGCTGCCTTTCCAGGCAGAGCTATTAGCAAACAGTGCCATGCCTAATAACTGAGGGCTGACCTTTTGGTTTAATGCTTTCTCTCCTCGACTTCAGGCCCCAGCTACAATGCAATGGTGCAGCAAGGAGAAAAGGTGAGTGTTGTTTTAGTAGTTTGTAAATGTAATGCAGATTGATCACTGTCTTCCCAGTCTTGCAGCTGTTATTGCTATCGTCAAGGCTGCAGGGAATAAAAGGGACACGGCTGAAGTTCCATAGTGAAGTGATTCATGGACCTGCCTGTCTTTATTTATATTCAGTCATGGTATGTGTCTATAGAAGACCTGGTATTTTTACACTTGAAGTCATTTTCATCTTTCACACATAAGAATTTACGTGTTGCTACAGATCTCTTACATTTTGCCGTGGACAGGAACAATGTTTACCACAGGTGTATGTCTGCTACTGATCTGAACAAATATTATAGCAAACACTATTTCAAGAAGTTACATTTAAACACAGGACATAACAGACTCTTAAAATATGAAGATCTTGTTTTCTGAAACAAAAGTGACAATGACATAACATCAATCTGACAAACAAGATTCCAGCGCAACATCCAGTGACTGTCTTAGTTGAGCAGTAGTTTATCCGGTAATTCATACCCTGTACTGCTGCTCTTTGAGGATGTACTTTACATAAAGCACCAGATGGACATCTCCATTAGGAACCCTTGGCTAGGCTACTTGATCAGACTGTCCATCAAACTCTTTTCTCTCTGATCTCTGCTCTTCCACAGGCATGACCACTGACAGTAACTGCTTCAGCCCCCCTACAGTGAACACTCCTGCTGTGAGAAAAGCTGATATTCAATAATGATATCACTTCCACGGACTCTGTGTTGTTGGGGTGACAGGATGACGATGACTTGGAAAACTCACATTTATCTTAATGATAAATTGGCACATGGTTGGCGTATGACAGCTGGCAAACATTCTTGGAAGTGTGTGCATTTTTGTGTATTTGTGTCAAGTGAGCCAAGCAATGAGTATTGTGTTTCCCGTTTGGCAGCAGCTGCTCTTCTACAACACTGAGGGATTGTCAATAAACATCCATTTCTAGATTAGTCTTCTCTCCCACTTGGAACAACTAATTCCACACTATTTCCCAAGTGAAAAACATGTTTCGTTATGATTGCTCACAGAAATAATATAGCAAGAGGCACTGACTGTGAATTAAGTTGCAAATTACGTCACTTAGTCTACATTGGAGCAGTGTACATTCAACAGGATATTGAATCCAACCCTGCTATTAGTTTAGATAAATTATACTGTACATCAAGTCTTGGTTAGGGCATCCATAATTTGTGACTAGTTTGCTACTCAAGAGACTGACAGCCTGCTAATTGAGAGTTAATCAATCAGTATCTTAGTATCACACCCACAAAAGAAATTGTGATTACTGCTTGTATGCTTGTTGTTGGCTTCATTGCACTTAATTCTACATACAACGTTTCTATCTGCTTGGCGCAAAACTCATTTGTATTCAGTCAAATTGAAGCAGGAACACGAGAGGCGAGGCTCAAGCAGGATTAGGTTTGACAGTGCCCCTGAGACAATGGCAGGTAAACAGGCACTTCACAAGAGTGTACACAGTCATTTACAGCTTTTTGCCATAGAAAGATCCTAAGAACTCGCTAATTCAGCATTCTTACTCAATGAATGCCTTTGTTATTTTCCATTTTCTGCAATAAAACTGTAGAACTAAGGCAGCGATTCAAAAGGAAAATACAAATACACTAAAAGTTGAGAAGAAGTAAGGGCACTGATATATAAGCATGAAAGAAAAGAAATAGATGAATTCAATGAACAAATAGATTTCTCATGAACCTAGGCTGTATTTTTATTCATACTTGATGGTAATTTGCTCTCTATTTATTCCATGTATTTACCTAACTATCCTACTATGTATGGTACTATATTTTTTGGTATTTACAAAATAAAAATCTGTTACATATTAAGCACTTCACGATATATTAAAAGCTGATTGCACAGTGTAGATCAACTTCTTTCCACTTTCAACTCAAATGCACTGTCACAGTTTAAAAGGTGTTGAAGCCGCATCAATCAGAAGTGATGTCCTAAAAATAAACAGTCCAAACACAGCTGTGATCTTTGTGAAAAACTCAGTGTGTGTGTGTGTGTGTGTGTGTCAGGAAATAACAGCCAGTGAAGTGGGAGTGTGTCAGCTCAGCTGTAGTGTCAGCAGATGGAGAGGGAAAAGCATAGATAACACAGCTGGTCTTGTGCTGCACCACTCATATTGATCACTGGGAAGTTTAACATAATTTCCTACCTCAAGGTTTCTCGTGTTTGTCAAAACACTCAAAATAGATTTGTATGGCTTTGATTATAGAGATATTGCTTATTCTAACAGAGAGGACTAGCTACTATAAGCCAGTTTAGTATGCATGAACCTTGCCAGCTAAGTTTGTTGTTACTATTGCTTTCCACGAGGAATGGGGAATGTATATTATACAATTCATATAAATCCTAATAATACAAAGCAACTCTCACCTTCAGCTCGTGAAATATGTTTTCATTCTTATAATCCATATCCTGATAGTGACATTTTTATGAGGCATCCAATATTTAGTGCACTCTGAATTGGCACTGAATAGACATTCACAAAAACACACAGTGTCCTGTTTTCTAGGTGGAATGATATTCTTGCTTTGTCTTCCAGGACTTTTTCAAGTTTTCTAAAAGAGTGTCATAGCCTTGCCTACTGATTGAAGCTAATTTAATTCATTACCTACTGTATGCTTCACCGAAACACCACTGACACTGCTGTGAGCAAATGACTCACTCAGCTGCGTGATAGCTGAAAGTTTCAGTGCGTGCAGAGCATAGACTTGCATCTGTCTCAGTTTCACAAGTTAACAACACCTCTTAAGTTGTCAGTATTGTGATAATTCTGTAGCTAACAATTGTCTAATTGTGTAGTCACGCTGTGCATGTTTGCCTCGTTTCATGCTTGAGCATGATTGTCCTCCACTCCAAACTCACAGCTTGCACTTACATTTATGATGAAAGCACAAGTTTCTCCCTCCGTCTCAACTCCTCTCTCTTTCTTGCTCTGCTTCTCTTCTATGCACACACACACTTTTTTAACACGCACTCTTTCAGAATGCGAGGTTCACTTACAATTTTATACATTTTGTGGTTTAATTATAGAAGTGGTGACACACTGTATACTCACATATTTGTTACAACAAAGCAAGTTTTACAAAGGCATCTGTCTTTGAGGAAGTATTCTGGATCTGTGCTGGAGCTAGCTATCATACATGCATACTGCGTCCAAGTCCAGCTGAATCACACTCGTGCCCAGGGCACAGCTCCCAGTGATCAGCTAGGCTCTGGGGTTCAAACATACTCTGGCTGACAATGTGAGCACACCATAAAACAGGTTCATGCAATTGTCCAAACACTGTAGCAGATATCCACTGACGCTCTTTGAAGATTGCTGATATAATTAGAATATGAAATAGCATATGAAGCATTTTTTTAAAGAGAGGTATTGAGTGCTAAAGCAGCTTAGTAGCCCTAAACTGTGAATTGTAAGTGGTTGAATAACGAAACTTGTAGTCAAAAGTAAAAGTGCCAAAAAATAAGCAGATGAAAAACAAATAAATTACTATTATCTAATATTTATTATCAGCATGATTTAAACTAAATAAGCCAACAAGATTTCATGTAAAGCTTCTCCTTGGTTTGGATGATGTGATGCAGAACAGATGTTGTGTGAAATTAAACTTACAGTAAGTATTCTAAAAGAATAGTAGGCATTTACCTATAGGCACCTAAATGCCCAGAAACAGTCACTACAGCTAATTGTCAATCATATTTGCAAAATCTTAACATGACCAAAATACTTTCCATCTTCTTATAGCAAAATGACCTGAGAATCTTACATTCATCAATCAGTGCAAAAGCTCATCAAATAATTTTGTGTTGGTCTCATGAAAATGTAGTTTCAAGAGTCCACCTGGACTCTTTAGAGACCACCTTTTGAAAGTCTGCTGCTGATTAGAAATTGCACCCAAGCTCCTCCAGGAACCCTCCACTATCCAATTACCTCAAGTTTCAGTCCACAGCATGCCATACACACCCAGGAGAACACTATATCAAAATCTGAGGAACTCTTAACTGGTCTGCATATATTTAAATGCTCCTCTCCAGAGAAATTATTTTACTGGGAGCATATATTTTGATGATTCATTTTTGAAAGTTTTACACTAGTGAGGGTGACAGTGGTTGGCAATGTTGCCTCACAGCAAGAATATGATGACTTTACAACTGCTGTTTTGAATCCTAAAACCTTTCTGTGCAGGCTCTACTCTGTATGTTTCCTCCCACAAAGTTTGCAAATGTATTCCAGGTGGAATGGATAAATTATTTGCTGTATGTTCAATTTTTTATCTTATGTATTCGTCTACATATCAGCCTTTCTTCTGACATCGATATGAAAATAATGCACTTTAAATATGCGGACATGTAACATGTCTGTTTTTTGAGAGCAAGAAGAAAGGAATTGGCAGTAATCTTCCTAATAATAATTTCCTACACAGTGTGCACCAGTCATTGAAGTGACAGATGGCACGCGGTTGTGCGTTAGAAGGTTTGTGTAGGTGCAGTGCATTTATATAAGTGAAATATGCAGATGAAAGCGATGTCAGCGCACACACCCACACGCACACACACTTAATATTAAAGCTTCAGTTGAAATATGTTTTCTTTCTTCAAATCATTGCCCTGCGGAAAAAAAAAGAGAAAAGAATCGATGAATAAAAGTTCAGTGACTTAATTGTCTTCTGTGGAGAGATATCAAACATGAATATAATTTAAAAGTAAAACCCTAACAGGATGAATACTGATATAATACAAGGGCTTTATTTTTTAGTTGTATAATTAAAATTGCTCCAGTTAAACAAAAGAAAGTAAAAAAAATAAAAAATAAAGTCTGATAAACACTATGCTACTGTACAGTTCCTTTCATATCTAAAAGAGACAAGGACCCAGGTAGAATGGTTCAGACATTTTATCAGAACTTTTCCAGGAGTCTTCTGGGAATCCCTGGCTGAAACTGTGGACAAGACCCAGAACCTACTCATCTGTGTCAGAATCCTGCAGGAAAAACCAGGAAAGACTCCTGTGGAGAAAGATGTAAGGGGTGCCCTCCTTAGCCTTTTACCCTTCAACTCAACTGGGATTGTATGGCGGTTTTCCTGTTTGTGAGAGGAGTTCCAGATTTCCATCCTCTGGGGTGGGGATTCCAGCACCTCGCCTGCTCCCCATTTCATGTCAATCAGCAGGAGGATTTTTAAACCTGCCACTCTCCGTCAGTTCGTCCTGCTACCGTTGGTGGTAACTTGGCCTCCTTGTATTAAGATTCATGCTCATCTGTTTTGTGTTTAACATTGGTTTCATACGCACCCCGCTCCCTTGCCTGCCCTCCTGCTCGTCTTGACTCTCCTGGATTCCCCCTCTGGACTTCCTGGAACCAGACCATCCCCCTCACCATGCTCATCCCCCACAGGACACTCACGGCCACCTCTTCCAGGACTAATCGGTCTCATTCACCTCCAGCGATTCTCTTGCCTTCCTGCCCAGTAAGCTCTCTCTCCTCTGTAACAGAGTTCCCCGTTCCATCCCTCTCCTTGTGTTCCCAGTGTTCAAACGTTTCTCTGAGCTCAACCTTCCTCAGTTTGAGTTCACATTTTTGTAAATAAACCTTGTAAACTCAATACATGTGTATTGAGTCTGCTTTTGAGTCCAAAACTCACACAAGTTTTGGACTCTTGACAGAAATGGACAAACGTTGATAAAATGAGAAGCTCAGGACCTTCTTTTTGTGCAACACAAGAGGTTTTGACAAATGTGCAAATTTCTGCATTTCCTTTTTAACCATTGGCGTCACAATATTATTAACACCACATGATAAACATTTGAGCCACTCCACCCACCTCTATACAGATGGATATGTTTAAAACCAGCATATGTTGAAAGAGGTGCACAAAGATTGTCTGGCATGCAGAAAATATGCACTGAAACTGTTTTTGAGCTACAAATGTCATTATTCCAGTTTTACTCCTGGATTTCCAACACTAAATTGACGGTGCTTTATTTAAAAGTTGTAGTGGAAGTTTCACTATGACTTTTGTTCAGCTTTTCCAAAACAATACCCACATATAAACAGTACTGTTTTTGCATCAGCCAACTGATGAATAAGAGTATGAATTTTGTTGAAGTTATAGCAATTCCCATGGCCTATTGATTCAGCAGTAGTTCTGCATGGGGAGGTGTATTGACTGTAGAGGGCTGTTGTGTGTTGCAACACTAAGGAGAAAAGATGAGCGTGTCTGTCCTGTTATGATGGATGGCCGTGGGCTGCAGAGGAGCTAATTGGCTCTTGATGAGGCTGGTGTTGCAGAGAGAAAGTATACCAGGCTAGATTAGCACATTAGTAGGGTTAATCAATGAGGAAATTAAGGTGTGCTGTTACCCTCTGACTGTTTCTTTTTTCCCTACACTTCTTTTTCTCCATTCTTGCTCTTTAGCTGTTCCAAAGTAATGCTCATTTTGTTTTCTCTCCTTTCAGCCCACTATTCATTCGCTTTGTAAAAATGCTTGGCATATATGCGTCTAAATATTAAAAGTTAAGCATTATAGATACATGAGTAGATACCAAGTTGCTTTTTCAAGATAGTAAAATGCTTTAGTGTTTGTTTTGTTGTCTTTTTTGGTCACTTTTCTTTCCTTTGGAGTATTTTTTAATTAATAATAATAATAATAATAATAATAATAATCTATACTTTAATAATCCAGCCCCCAGCGGAGCAGTAGTAGCTTGCTCAAGGGTACCTCAGGGTAGCTGTTCGGTGGATTTGAACCCCTGACCTTCCAATCATAGACCAATATCTTTGATTAACTAGTGTTTTTTTTTTTGTTTTGTTTGTTTTTTGTTTTTTTTTTGTTTTTTTTTTTTGGGGGGGGGGGGGGGGTGCTTTTTTTGGGTGTGGGGGTTACAGAAATGATTTCCCCAAAAAAGCTTTAAAACAGAGAATCAAAATGTTCTTATCTTTGGACAGATCTTTCAAATCTTTCTTCTGTGTTTGGGTCCAAACTTCCTGACTTCCTCAGGAAGTGTTCTATAAACTTTCCCACAAAGTCTTTTAATCCACTCACTAACAGGGTAACAGGCTATTCTCCACCCTGCCTCTGTATATTTAGTGGATATGGTGGTTTACTTATTTTTTACCTTCTCTACACTGTGTCCTTTTAGCTATCATAGGACAAAAGGCAGCATACACCATAAACAGATCGCCAGTCTATTGCAGGGTTAACATAGAAACTGAGAACTATTCACACTCACATTCACACCAACAACCAATTTATAGTCAACAGTTTACCTAACAAGCACGACTTTGGACTGTGGAAGGAAGCGAGAGAAGCCGGAATACCCGGAGGCAACCCATCCAAGTACAAGGATGCAAACTCCACACAGAGTAAGTACAAGAAAAACTAAAATGCAACTGAAAACAAAACATGTTTCAAAATGCAATGCTCCCAAACAGAATATAAATGTATCTTTGATTAACAAACTTCAGATTTTTTTTCCACTGCAATCCTTGTATCCTCCGAATATGGACTTTTTAAAAGACTGCAGTTAACTTGTAGTGTACAATATTGATGGGCCAGTGTGCCAAGGCACAAATGCCAAAAGACATCTTGTCCATAATTTGTCAGCATGAGACAGGGTGGCAGCATTTGATACTCTGGGATGAGAACGCACTGTTCTCCTTGCCTGCAGGATCATTACTACTTTGCTGAAAGTTTGGTTATTCCTCCACCTGTGTTGGCCTTGAGTAAGTGGCATCTTAGGCAACTAAAAATTATATGCTGGAGGCTTGAATTTGCATTTGCGGTATTACAGTGAGGACACTTTCTTAGGCACACAGAAGGGTTTGGTCTCCGGAGCTGGGAGGGTGTCAGATAATTGATCTGATTAAGAAATTGTTTGTAGCTCGTGGTATTGCCAGAAAATCACTTCACAATGCGTCTCTGTCTCTGTCTTCCCTGAGGATATCTTCCTGCCTTTTTACAATTGCCTGCTTCTTCAGTGCTGTTCATGTTAGTGATAACCACTTTCAAGCTGAGGACGAGAGTTTATGTAGAGTCCACATGATGTCTCGGTCTGCTGTTTGGATGCTTGACTGCTTCCTTTCCACTTACTTCCTATTCTAATGTGCAGGTAAGTGCTTTCAGTCTAAACATCTCAAAAAATATTTTTGTCCTGATTTCTGATTTACCAACAGCTGTACATGCACGATTCCTAGTCTTTGAGCATGGTTTGCATAGTAGAAATGTTTTTTAAATGTGATGACTGTGTTGGATTTGCAAAGGTACAGTGAGTCGCTAAGTCAGCCTGACTTTCAAGATGGACTTTCAAGCATCCAAGACTTGCATGCAACTGTTTGGTGTATGTGTTTAATACAGTCCATGTAGCTTTGTGCAGTGGCAAACTCTTTGCAGACTGCAGTGTTTGGCTCTCACCAATCATAAAACATTTAGCTGCTGTAAATGGGAGAATCAAACAGTCTGTTCCAATGCCCTTATCCAACAGCTGCCAGGGTGTTACCTGCTAGGTGGCATAGCAACTTACGAAGTCTTCAAAACACTTAATGATTAGAGGCCGTCATTAAACATTGAACATGTAAACATGTTTCTGACAAGCTGTCAGCTACTAGGTTTAAATCTTATTTAATAAAAGATTTCCACAGTTTAAATGATGGTGCTAATTTATTATTTAGTGTATGTCTGCCTTGTGGTTGACAAGTCTCGAGTTTCTCAGTTAGTCTCACATCTGTTTTTCAAAAAACAAAAACAAAAAACAGACAGTGACAGTGACACTCATAATACTTAATGAGATCCATATAGGGCCTTTACAAAGCAATGGTCATAAGGGCGACGCCTGTCTTTTATAATCTACCCTAGTTGTGGTTGCCACTATTAACATACTTTTCAACTAAGTGGTTGCAAAATAGTATACACCTCAGGAATAACCTTGAGTACAGGTATAGTGTCTACTTTTCCTATAGTACTTGCATATTTATTTACCTGAAATCACATTATCTGGCTCCATTTCCTCAGTACTCATCGGTCAGGCACCCATAATCCTACTTCAGCTTCAAATCTGTAACGTTTTTTTCTGACTACAGCAGGTGTTTCCACCACCTCATTTTGCCATGATGACACATACAAGCACGCACACACACACATACACACACCAGCCGCACATTTATGGCTGGTAATACATATTCTCAGGTTTTAGAAAAACTAAAAAAAACCCACAGTCTTTAGGGAATGACTAAAGAGATTATTGTTTCCTCACATTTCACCACTACTGAGCAAAAAAAGGAGTGAAATGAGCAGCGGCACAGTATTCTAATTTCAACTCTGGTTGAACCCTGAATTTGAATTCTTTTGAAATGCTCTGCAGTCCTGTCATACAATTTTAAACACTCCCATACAATGGCTGCGGTCTTTCATGTCTATCAGTGTAGCCTGTTTTTCCACATACTGTAGAATATCTCAGAAAAAAATTTGCTGAATTTTTCATCAGGTTTCACCTCAATTTAGTGATTTTTTTTTTCATTTTTCCTTTATTTTATCTTACATATTCGTCCATCCGTCTGTGGTCCACTACCACATCCTCATATTCTGTTTCAATCATCCACCCACATCTACAGTATCTATGACTCTATACATATTTTTTCTTCATGCCATTAAATTGTAAAGCTTTCCAGTCATCTCAATTAACTGTGCCAAAATAATGAACTGGATTTCTTTTATAGGATGTCAGGTTGCTTTGAAGACACAAACCTACCCTTAAAAACTAAACACATTCACATTTAGAAATTTCCTTGTTTATGAAAGAGAATCAAATTTGCTTAGAGAACCAGCAAATCAATCAGAAGGGTAAATGGCAATTACCTATTTATTTACAAAGCGCACCTGAATATTAGCCGCACAAGCTAAAATCAGGGGAAAATCCTGTTTTGTACATACATTAGCTGCACCTGACAAAAAGCCGCAAGTGTTTCAATGTTGACTTATCATATGTAAGAGAATATGCACAAAGGGAATTGTCAGGAAAGAGATAGACTGCTGAAAGTGGCTGTAGTGAGCAGGTCACCATCAGGGATTGGACTATGGTCCAACAGAAGGTCGATCCTCAGCATCCTGGGGAAGGCATGCACATCCTTTTCCTGGAAAAAAGATGTCAGCAGAATATAGTCTTTAGTATACTTTTGAATTTTACTTTTGACAGGTATACAACATGATATTATTGCTGATGATGAAATCGAGCAGCAACAGTATTTCATTATGACAGTGACCCCTTTTGGAAGGATAATCTCCCTCTGAAAAGTGGTTTGAAGATGATGGCAAAGAGTTCAAGGTGTTTTGTTTGTATGTGTGTGTGTGAGTATGTCCAAATTTAAAAACCAAGGCAATCAAACATTCCTGGCTTGTACTGGAAAGATCACTTCTCCTTAGTATATAATTTAGAAATACATATATTATTTTTGGGTTAATAAGCTCATATATAATGTGTAATTGTATCTTTTAGAAAGTCTAAAGAAGTGATTAACAAAGTATATAAATGCACATTTATATGTATATATGATGATTAAGATGTGAGCTCACTGTTTGTAAGCAGGTTAATATAAATTTTATAAATACTTGTCTCATACTGCAATTCGCGGTTAATTCAAGCAGTTACTTAGTAAGTGTGTAGAATATGTAAAATATGTGTTACAATAATAGTAAGTTATACAGAGCTCAAGCCAATTGTTTGTCTTTTCTACCTTTTCACTATCTTGATAAAGTGTATGTGTTTTCTGTTTTGTTTGATCTTTTTTTCCTACCTCCCATCACATTTTGATAGGTTTTACAGTCTCCCAAGACTCTTTGTTGATTGACAGATGGGAATTAACCACGTGTAAACATTTTATGCATACATTTGCATACCATCATTCCTGGGATCCCAGATCTCAAACATCATACACCATCACTGATCCATTGCACATTGCCTTTTCTGTTGTTTTCTGCATTTTTACCAGACAGATGCATGCTGTGGTGAGTACTGAACACAGTTTAAGATCATTTTAGATATGAAGGAAATGAGTCCTGGAAAAGGTGCAAAACAAACATCTATACAGAACATATATACACAAAGTATATATGTTTGTTTTAGTATATTTTTAAGGTCTGTAGACGTCTTTAGTTAAGTAATTCTAATGGGAATGTTGGGAAGTTACAGTTACTACATGGTTCACATGGCTGTCAAAGAAAGGGGTTAGCTTTAATAAGCATCTGGGAAGGAAATGTGAGCTGGGTTGGCTGGTAGCAAGAAGGTTCCAAAGTTTCAGAACCACACCAATTTAAGAAGTTACCTGTCAGATATTTATGCTGGTTGGACTGCTCAGCTTTCCTATGTGTGTTTTTTGGTGATCTGTTCTGTTAGTGTTAACTTTGGACTGGACTGCTCCTGTGCCTTCTCTAGAAGTGGTGGGAAATATTTTAAAATATTCAAATTCTTCTAATCTTGTCAGCGCAGTGTTATACTAGGTAATGCAGCCAAGTATAGTCGATACGTGTCTCTGAGTAAGACACATTAGTTACTCTCAGTTGCATACTTTGTGTTTATTAGGACAGTGTTTCCCAACCTTTTACAGCCACGGCATATATTTCACATTTGACAAATCACACGGCCGCCACCAAACAAAAATGTCACAAAAAGGATATTGATATTTTTCCCTGCACACCAGCCATAGCAGAATTGGCTTGGTTTGCCCTTTATACCTTTTTTGCTTTCTTCTGACCAGTACTCATGCTAGGGCCTTCATGTGGGTCAAAATTCTCTCCAGGACCCAGGTCAGATTAACTACTTTTTCTTTTCAAATATTTATCTATTGCTATTACAAGCTGTGTCCTATCACAGCATGACTATTATGTAATTTATTCTTCATCTTCTTCTATTTTACTGGCAGTTGGCAACCCATTTAATTAGAGCAGGTAGTTGTACTGCCCTCTAGTGGAAGTGAATGCATTGTCCTGCTCGTTACTCAAGCTGCTCGCTTTGAGCAGCAGTCCCCAACCCCAGGGCCATGGACCTCTCCGTGAGTCATTTGGTACCGGGCCGTGAGAGTTGAGGCTCAGGTGTGAAATTTATGGTTTTCAGGGTTTTTGGCGGTTTTTAGCATTATTTTTTTTTAATCATTTTTATCGTTAACTTGGTTTCCCCGGGACTTTTCCCATGTCTTATGAATAAATCTTCATATTTTTTTTGGTACCAGTACTGGTTTTATTTTGTTGTATTTATCTGCGACACCTTAAAGGCCGTGAAAATATTGTTGGAAATAAACCGGTTTGTGGCGCAAAAAAAGGTTGGGGACTAATCAGGTGAAACCAGATAATCTTCCACGGCACACCTGATCATCTCTCATAGCACACCTGTGTGCCGCAGCACAGCGGTTGGGGAACACAATATTAGGACACATCTGGCAAAGTTTTTGCTAATCCACAGGTTAGTTATGTAATATTATGTAATTTTAGTTATGTAACACTCCCACATTCCTCTCTTCACTCTTTTTTTCATTAAAAAACAAACTCTTGCAAATTATAATTCTCATGTGCTTTGGGTGCGCTTAGTAGCTCTGTGGGATTATTCTGATTGATTTGGATTTTTCTTTAGGTATTATTGTATTCCTTGGTGCGTATCTACAAATATAAAAAACAAACCCTGACTACCTTTTATTTATAAAATAAACATAACAAACACTTTTTAGTTCTTGTTCTGTTATGTTTTTTTACCGGCATGCTATTCAGATGATTATATTTTACATTATAAAGTTTTATTTTTATTATTCCGTTTATTGCCTGTTTTCCTGGTAGTTTGTCCTTGAATTCGCTTAGCGAAGCTTTTGAAAGAGCATTGAAGGGACAGTGTGTTTACTTAGTTGTTTACATTAAGTATTTTTCATGTCTTACTCAACCTTTAACTCTCTTAGAAAACTACTTGCCTTCAAAAAAATATACACAGATCTCACTCACAAAATTTCAACTTTGAGTAAGACACAGAAGGTCATTGCTGAAAAGGCAGTCTGTCTGCAGAATACCTGAACTGAACTATGGTAACGGAAAGATGACTTGAAGGGAAAACTGTGCACAAGCAATAGGGATGACTGTGACCCTGAGAGGATTGTGAAGAAAAGTTGACTCGAGAACTTGGGAGAGCTTCACAAGGAGTGGACTGATTCTGGTGTCAGTGGAGCATGCACAGATATCTTCAGGAAAAGGAGTACAACTGTTGCATTCTAATATCAAGCCACTCCCGAACTCTGTTGTTCAAAGGATTCAGATGAGATTTTCAGATGAAAGGAAATTTGGAAATCAAGCACCTAGACTCTGGAGAATAGAGAGCCACAAAATCCAAGGTGTTTTAAGTCCATTGTGAAGTTTAAGCAATCTGTGATTTGGAGTGCCATGTCATCTACTTGTCAAGATTTTTTCCGTCCGCTAACGATGAGGATTCAGCACCTGTTTACAGTGCCAAGACTACCACTAACTAGTTTGCGGTCTATGAAAGCACTATACTCAGCACCCTAGCCAACTTCCCTAGCCAGATCCATATAGACAATGAGATACTGTCAAGGGAAAGTTAAAAGTACAGATCAAGGCACCTGGGCTTCAGCAGCACTTCAGGAGTGTTACGTCGATATAGAATATGTGAAAGAAATTCTACCTTTTTCAATTAAAATACCACAAAAATGTGACTCCTTTTCAGATGCACCAGTAAATGGTGTATCCATTTGTTCGCTTGTGATATTTTGACAGACTGTAGCCATGCATATGATAAGAACAGTGAGCCTATACTTTTATAGTGCTATTATCCTCACTCCTATAATATGAACAAACTATTAGTCTCACCAGCCCTGACATTAATGCCCAAATGAGCAATAATTAACCCAGACACTAACCAGATGCATGAGTAGCTCATAGATGTATACTAGATGAATCATGGTCGGGTGTGAATATAACATTTTACAGCCAGAAAAGGAAATGTGCACAAATAAATGTAAAGTGACGCATGAGTCATTCCATTAAGACTAAAGATGCCGTATTATATGCGCAAATTAGCCTCTGAACTGTTGCATGAATGAACTTGTACACTGAGTATTTCTCATAAACAAGTGAAAATTAAAATATTCACTTGAGTGAGTTTTGTCGCTGTACAGGCAGTGCTGTCTTGTTTTCTCATGTATGATAAGGCTGTTCCAGCCTTATCGTGGTGCAATACAGCCCTATGTATAAATCAAGCCATGACACACAAGCTGCTCTCCTATTCTTTCTCTGTTACACAAGCTTGACTGTGCTTCCTTGTTGGGAGACTTCTTTAGCTGCCAGTACGCTGTGAGTTTGAGTGCATCCTAATGACTGACAAGCCAGCAGCAGCTCATGCAAATCAGGCAATGGTACTAGAGTTGAACCTGTGCATCTGTCTTGCTGAGTTCACAGCTGCACTGCTTGCAGTCTCAATTATAAGACCACTTCTCGTATGCGTAAGTGTATATACCTTTGTTTAAATGTACTAAACTATGGCCTATATGCATCATTGCTATTAATATTTAGACGCATTTGAGGTTAACACTATCTGTTATTATCTTGACAGTGTTTGTACTGTCTGTAAGGAAGCCATAAAAAAAATCACATATATACACATATTCTGATATGTCAAAGTAAGATGACAGTGGTATGTTTATGTGTGGTTAAGCATGACACTTGTCCTTTTTGACAGCTTGTCTCTGCAGCAGTTATCAGGGACACCTAGCAGGCACGGCAACATATGAACAAGAATGAAAACGCAACACTATACCCTAGTGATCCTGCTTTATTAAATATATTGGTTTTGACTAACTGTTGTTTTATATATTTAATGATGTTTTTTTCTGCTTGTCTTAACTTTGTGCTTCTTTTTTTTTTCTAATTTAGTAATGTATATGTACTTTGCACATTAAACCTAACTTTAGTGGCTGTAATGTTTACAGCAAAGCCAGGAAGCTGTGGCTTTAGCGAGATGATTGCAACCAGCAAGTAGCCCTCTCATCTATCCTCTGCAATCTGAAGGTGGCATCTTATTCTCAACAGATGGCACACAACACCAAGACTGACTGAATACCAATTTAGCTCCCCATCTGTTTTATCCTGCTTACTTTTGAGAGCAGACACTCAGCAGAGTGTTAGCATGTTCCTTTATCTTCACATACCTTTCTGTTGTGTCTGTGCACGTTAAGAGTGATGTCAATATGCTCCGAGTCATATATTTTAAGATATCGCTTCTTAGTTGATGATTCAGGTTTTCACTTATATGCCATTTGTCAAGAAAGAGGGTGGAAAAGTTGTGGTAGGCTCAAGGAAATGAAGAATAGAGAAAGGATCGGTAGGAGTGTCTCTCACTCTCAGAAGTCTCATCACCATATCTAAACTCTTTCCACCCCCATTATTTACCTTCATTTGATCTTACTATAGAAATTATAATTTCATTGCCATCATTTACCACAAGTCCTTTGCCTGAATAACAATGACTTAATATGCTGAGAGTTGTACTGAATATAGCCTTGGGAGCAATAAGGTGTGTACTTGCTGACAGGCAAGCCAACAGCTGGGTCAGGGGGCAAACAAATGCTGCCGCAGTGGCTATTTTAATGGCAGACACACCCCTACACTTACAGTAGATAGACAGATACACACAACAGCTGGGCAAATAAAAATAACAACACATTATATGGTAGACATTTGCATAAAAAACACAGTTATGATGTTTTGATATAAACACTAGCTCCCAAAACACACCTTTGCAACCATGCTCACACAAACACATGCGCACAAGTGAACCTATTTGACGTGTGTGTCCCCACTGGGTGTTAATGAGGGGTTATAAACCCAGAAAAGCCTCCGTCTCCCAGAGTCCAGGGTCAGGAGGGCCAGAGTCTTAAACCGATGAATTAAACATCTGTCTATCTGTCTGGCAGGTATAAATATTTCTCTTCCATTCTGACTGGTGCATTATGACACAAGGCCAAAGTCTTTCCACACAGTCCCTGACACAATTTGACATAGAGGGGAAGATGATGATTGTCGGTGTAATGGGATACAGGGTGAAGCATGGCTGTAGAGTAGGTTTTATATTAAAATTATGTCCTACTCTGAAGGTGGACAGAAGGGGGATAGTATGTGTGTCTCTGTATATTTGGAGTTGGTTAACTTATGGCTGCTTCCCAACACGACACCTTTGCATGTGATACAGTTCATAAAACATCATGCTGCATCTGCTTTTTTTAATATATTGTTTTTAATTTGAACTAACTCTAGCCATTCCCAACATAATGTTCTTTTCTTAGAGATGATTGTGCCTGTCATGTCAGTGCAGAGTAAAATCAGGTATGCAATGTTCTATTACTAAATGGAAAACATCAGTGTAGAACTTGTTACAATGGAGCTATCACACCAACATGCCACACCAAACTCTGATCTTGTATTTCACAATTCAAACGTCTCTCATTGACTTTGATTTCAAAAACATGTGCATTACTGGAAGATAAGCTACAAAGAAAAAAGGCATTAGCTTGGAAACCATGCCTGTTGTTTTTTGCTTGACAATTATGCATATTAAAATGGATATTCATTAGCAAATTAAAAGACATAGTGTACATTCACCTCAGTACATGACAATATAAACGGCACTAAATTAGTGTGCAGAAATCATTTTAGCACAATGCTGTGAATTCATGCTTACGAGATTAACTATTAATCAGGTGGGCTGCAATTCTGCAAGGCATACTTCCAGCCTTATCTAGTCGCACACATATTTTTCTGCATTTCAGCAGAGTTGTTGAATATTTTCAGCTTTAGCTTCCTCGTTCCATCCCTGACATGATGTCTCATTTCGCCCGTAACTGAATTCTACCCATCTTTCCTCGTCTTCAAACTTTTGAGTTTGTACTCGCCTGGGTCCTTCCTGAGGTCTGAGAATGAGAACAAAGGCCTTTGTTTGAAAATCACAAGGTCGAATGGAGGTCAAGCCAATAGAGGATCAAAGCATGTGTTCCCAGGCACTGAGGAGGAACGGCTGCCTTTGATCTCCACCTTACTGTGGACAGGATGGTGAACTGCTGCTTGCTGCGTTGGATCTGTGTTTACTTTACCTCGAGGGTACTTTTCTGGATGAGAATTTTATATACTCTGTGTTAGCAAAGAGTACAAGTGCAAGGTTTTTTAAACAGAGGGAAAAAAATAGTCTGACTAATTTTAACTCTGTAATATGTTATCACTTGCATATTCATAAAACATCGGATTATATCAAATTAGAAAAGCTCCTACAAAAATAGGTCATGGACTTGGATAATTAAGTGTTCACACTTGGTTGTACTGCAATATTTATTTTTCAGACTTTTATGCTTTGTTGACAAGGAGGAAAGTCAAAAATGTGATGAACGGAAA
The DNA here is from genome assembly GCF_041146795.1 of Maylandia zebra. Lineage (NCBI taxonomy): Eukaryota > Metazoa > Chordata > Actinopteri > Cichliformes > Cichlidae > Maylandia > Maylandia zebra. Next base: position 25,727,696 of record NC_135182.1, read on the forward strand.
GATTAGTAATTATGAAAAAGTGGAAAATAATGAGGGAAATAACATATGCTGATTATTATTGCAAATTTGGATAATATAAGTAGAACAAGTTGGTGTAACATTCGAGAGTTGTCAGCTGAAAATATGGGTGACTGTGGCCTGAATAATAGTGTAAAGACACAACTGACATAATTACCCATAGACATGAATTTCATAGCAATGTGGAGGAAAATGTGACTTATATCTTGTTAACACATATCTTACCTATTAAAGTCCAAGGCTGGATGAATTTAAATAATTATCTGATATCTGGAACAAGACATACATGCAAGAGAAATGGAAGAATAAATCATTTGCTCTCTCTACTCTAGACTTAGAACTGATTTCAACAGAGTAGAGCATGCTTTTCATTTACTCAAGACAGTAATTTAATTTTAGTATAATTTTCTTTGTAGTGGCATGTTACGCTTTTTAACATATGGAATTTGTTTCCTTTGGGACAGTTATGTTCAATGTCTTATTTTTCTCTAGAATTTAAGACACTAATATCAGCTTTCAGACTCTAGAGAGCTAGAAAGCTATGGTACGAGCAAACACGTGCTGTTGGTTAAATACAAATAAAGCGTTATAACAAAGAAGGCAAAGGAGGAATAAAATGTTCAGATTCATGACACAAAATACCTAATACCTGTTTCCTATGTTAATAAAATTTTATAGTACAAAATCAGAGATTTGGAGTTTTCTTATAAGTACTATCATTAAACTTTTTCTTTGAGACGTATAGCTTAGCAAACATGACAGCTTCTTTTTGCCACTGTGGAACTATTGTGTACGATGTTGACAAAATTCTAGCTCCTATATTTCCAGCTATACTGATTGGAAAAGAAACTTGGGAATATACCAAAAGATTGTTTTTCCACTATCATCTGCTCAGTGATAAAGGTATTTTAGATATTTATTTAAACTCTCTTTGCTCGCTAGTCAAAGAAACAATTTATTTAAGACATGATGACAAATATTTGGGATTAAGAAAACCCGAATAATTTAATTTAGTAGTGTAGTGGCAAAACTAAAATAACTAAATGAGTGAAAACTTAATCAAGAAATGAAAATAAAGCGAGCAAGAAAATATTCACTGAATTTTGTTAACAATGAATTCAGTGCTTCACAAAATCTGGCTTGAGGATATGGTTTAAATGGAAGCAGACAACCTAAATTCTAAGTCAAGAGATGCTGCTGGAGATCATTGAAGAAAAGGCTAAAGAATTCAAATGCTACCTCTCAACTGTCCAATTAGTAGTGATGTCACTGGGGTAACTTGTCACACAGTGAAGTCACAAGCATTTCCTGAACACTTAAAAATCATATGTTATTCATTACATTAGGATATTCTTAAAAGAAAAGGAAGCAAAATGAAGCATTTTACGTCTTATGCTGTGAAAGATTATACCTAATGAGAACTAAATTAACCTACAGAGTACAGAGACTATTTTTGTTGAAAAGTGTTGCAACCCTTCATGACCTGTTTAAGGACATCTATAGTAAAGGGAAGACAAATCCAAGTGTGACATTTATCCACAACTTGCAGTCAAAAGAGCTGTCAACAGAAGTGAAACCATCCAGCCATAGTGCAAGAAAACAAAAAACAACCCATCAGAGATATAACAGGAACATTTGGGACATTCTGAGAAAAGAAGAATGCACTGGTGAGCTCAGCAACATAAAAAATCCTGGAAGTCCATGGAAGACAACAGTGCTCGATGTTTACAAGATCCTTTCTGGGGTAAATAGAAAAAAATCCTTCAGAGCATCCATCCAAGGGAACAATACGCTCCGGGAGGTAAGCATATTATTATTAGCCAAGTATTCCATGAAGAAGACTGAAGATGATTGAAAATGACATGTCAATGCACTCAGCCTGGCCTTAGCAGTTGCTGTATGTTCTTTCAGTTTATGAATAAGCCCAAATCCTATCATTATTCAAGGGAAAGGAAATGTATGAGCAATATTAGTTAAGTGGGAGGAAAGCTACAGCTCTACTTTCTTGTAGAAATAACAGAGAGGATGTTAAAAAATGGTTGGGTACAGATAGGTAGCACCTTTAACTGTCCAGTCATTACCCACATTTCTTCAAAGTGGCACTGCGGTTGCACTTATAATTATACTTACATAATTTATACCCTCACAATAATAAAAGTTTTATTTTATGTTTTGTTGTTTAGGAACAAGTAGCTTTATCTTGCTTCTTTTAGCATTGTTTTATGTCATTTTGATAAATATTTGAATATATTTTGCCAATATTTTTCCAAAAAGTAGCAGTTTTAAATTAGGGAACAGTGTATAGATATACTGTGGTTTATTTTAAATGTAGTGATAAAAGTGCAAATGGAGCATTATATCACTTCCACTGAGAGATAATAAGAACAGCTGCACCAATACAAATGATCCAGATGTGTGCAAGATCATTTTGAACATGAGGTCTGCCCAATTTAAATCAGGTAAGGATTTTAAATTCTGTATTCCTCCAAACTTATGTCTAGTTCTGTTTTGTTTTGTTTAATGGTGTTTTTTTTGTTTGAACTTTTTAAAAATATACAGCTGAGTCAGTAGAATTTGCAAAAACTTTCTAAACTTTGTCTTCAATGACAATCATATTGGGGTTTTTGTTTGTTTTTTTGTTTCTTGATTTCACCTATATGAAAAATATCCGAATCATTCCATACATTTTGTCAACAACCAAGTGTAATATTTATTAATAACTTGATAATATTTGCTTGTAATAATAACATCAACAGAATCCTCTAATATTACCTTTTACACTTGGTCATACCTTGTGTTTCATATTTAAATTAACAAATGAGTCTTGTTTTGCAACTGTGCAGAAACACTGGGAGGAGTAATATAATGGTTTTGTGACTGGTGACTTAAAAACCAAAGGGGGATTTAGATTTTCCTTTGGCAGGACATTTGAAAATATTTTTAAGATGGTGTATTTTCTCTAAAGATCTTTGAGGTGGACCAATTTAGAAATGATTTGGCAAGCGGAAGCAAGATCACAAACTCTTTTTCAAGCTTTATTCTTCTGTCACATTTTCTATAGTTTTGTCCAACTTTAAACTCCATGTTTTTCTCCAGCAACTTCTCTGCCTTGACAGTCAAGCTGAATAGATGATTGGATTCTCTTTGTAATGACTTCACAGACAAGAGAACTCTCCAGCTCAGCCCTAAGTAATCCAAAGTTTATTTCATGCTTTGACTATCTTGTAGTATCTCTCATTATCCAGTCACTTCTTTATTTTCACAACTTCCTCCTTAAATGTTTTCTTCCTTATCTATTAAATCTTAAGCCAGCAATTCTAGCCTTTTGAGTGTCTTTGACTTAATATACAACATACAGGGCCTCATAGTGTAATGACCATGCCCGCGAAATGCAATTTTGTGTTCAGAGGATGCATTTTAGATTTAATGTAGCAGGAATAAATTTATTAATTTTGTTTGTTTGTTTTTTACTTTTTGTACTTGAACATTTAGCTGTTACAAAAATTTCACCTTAGGAGTTTTCCCAAGGTAATATTGGTATGACCATAACATGTCATCTTATCAAAATCGCCAACAGAAGACTGAAGTCTGCAGACAGCAGCAGAGGACGCTCTGTGACTCTTATTTCACAACCCGACCTGATCTCATAATAGAGTGATGTGTGTGATGGTGTGTATCGCTAAAAGCTCTTTCCATTTCCACCCCCGCCTCCTCCCAGTCTGTAAGGGATTCACACCAAATTCATTTAACATTTGTTTTGCTTGCACCAGCAAACTCTGTCACCATCAAAAACTGTGACATTTGAGGCCAAAGCACTAACCCTCTCTTGAAGAGGAAAGAGTGCCTTGTTAAATCGCTTCTTGTCACGCAAGCCTCTACTTCTTTTTTAATTTATTTATGACTCAGTCACCGAAAAGTGAGCCGCTGTCATCACCACCACCACCACGATTGAGCGTTTTTGTAAACTTAAAAAAAGAAACACGCGAGTATAATAATGGGCATGCGTGGCTTATTTCAAATTCAGTGCCGAAATTGCTACAGTCCCCATGTGTTCCAGTTCAAACGGACAAAATAAAAAGTTAAAATATTCAATATTTTTTTTATTTTAGCCTTACATGAATGCCACAACCCTGGATATCCACTGTTTCATGTTATAGTGATAGAATGGGGGTTACGTGTAATCAACAATTTGCCAACTAGACCACACCAGGAGTGTTTTGAGCTTTTGTTGTTAGATCTGTGTCCATAATTTCTATCGATCAATATCATATACTTCTATGCATACAGTCTACCTTGCAAAAATGATCACTGTAAATAAATAACATTTAACTTAAAGTTTGAGGCTGTGTCATCAGTCTGTGGCATCACCCTTACATGCCTTATGATATAGATGACTCAGGCCCTTTTGAAGGGATATTGAAAGTTGCATTTTTAATTTTAAAAAGGAGATAAATAAAAAGCTGCAGCTGTAATAGAGTTTCATTTCTTTCTTCCACGCTTAAAATTGTGAATATGCAGTGCATATCCAAAAATCTTGGTATGTAATATAATATATTATAGCTGACTTTTAATTCTCTCCAGTATGATGACATCGGGGTTTCACAATAATACTAATAATACCAGAAAGAGTGTGTGTGTGTATATGTATATATAGATATATACTTTTTCTGCCCTTCTGCACACATCTGTGTCTCAGCCTGCATGTGAGACTGAGTTGGAAGTGCAAATTATCCTCTCAGCATGCCCTTGCCCTTGGAGCCCTGTTTTGATTCCTCTGTCCTCCCTCCTCTTTCATTTGTTCCCTTTACTTCTCCTTCCTCCTTTTAATTTCCCACTTCACAGTGTACTGGACACGTTTTGTCTTTATCATAAGCACCATTTAATCTGCTTTGGAAAACACATTGTACACAATTGGAGGGCCCTAATTGATTTATACAATGTAATTACTCCATTCTCGAACGTCTCATAAACGACAAACCTGGTCCCAGAGCCACTAATTAGAAGGGAACAGGATTTGCAGCTAATATAATTCATTATTTCCAAATTAGAGCCAGATAAGTTGTCTCAATATAATGATCAGGGAAATGCAAGAGGTTGTTTTCTGTTGTTCCGTCTATTCTTATTCTTTTTCCTGAAATAACTAACTCAATATACACCAGCCAGCCACCACACTAAAACCAGGTTACTGAAACTGTAAAGAGACCTCCCTTTTTGTTTGAATAAAAGATATCCTGTATTGGCACTGGCCTCAGATCGTTCAGGCTTTTGTGACTGTGAGGTGACTCACTTGAAGTTATGTTGTCATTCTGTTCAATCTGTGCGATCTTATAATCTGTCAGTTGCAGATCTGAATTTGTGGACTCGAAGACAAACCAACTACCAGTGAAATACAGGTGGAAGACTATTGTATGACTTGAGCTGAAAAACATGATGGCCAGCTGAAAGTCACTAGTGTAATAATAACAACCAGCTCCAGATTATTCAGAATGTGTTTTTGTTCAGGTTTGACCTGAGTAATTAACGATTGCCCATGATGATGAGTGCTTCATGTGAACAGAATCTCCCATTCCCAGGAGAAACAACAACATTGCTTTGCAATACATAAGAAAAACAATTACCAACCATTTCCAGAGTTCATTGACTCCACTGGAGCAGAGTGAGTTAAAATGAATGTAGCCTTTAAGAAAGGTAAGCTGTATTTGAATTATTTAAATAAGGACAGCATATTTTCAAAAATAATCCAGTGGCTAAAGATCAGAGCTTTCCATGAACTTTCCATGAACATTTGCACTATCAAATGTTTTCTATTCCATACTTTTCACTGTCAATATTATACACTGATATAATTGATATAATGGATTTCTAATGATATATACATTTTATCACAACAGTAAAGAACTATAGCACTGACAGCTCAACACACTCCAAGTTAAAGAACACTAGCAAAATAACTGTTACATATCCTTGTTGCTGGGTCCTCTCCTGAACTTCTCCCGAACAAATACAGGTGTAGTCAGGAAGCGTTCAGTGTATATAGTTTATTCTGCTGGTCTCCCAGGTGCACACAAGATTATTTACAACGAAAATAAACAGCTGCCTTAATTCAAAACAAAACAAAAATCTGTATGCAAAACACAAGAGGCTGAGCCAGTCTACATATTACCCTCACTGTAACATCTCACAGAATGCCCAAGTAGGCCCTGACAGCCTCCTTTTATATCCCATTGCCCCTCCCACTAGGCATAATAGTCATCCCTTTATAATTTCTTTCCCCAAAACACACTTTTTTCCTCAGCTAATTTCCAGCTGTATTCCTACAATACATATACATACATTTATGGCCACTTCCAGGCAGCCATAAACAGTACAGAGACGGCATCACTGTCTCTGTACTGTTTCGCTAGCTTAGCTTAGCTTAGCTTGTAGCCGACTCATTAGCACCATGTCTACTTCACCTGTCCCTCCTGCACCTTTCTGCTCATTGTGTCAGATGTTTAGTTACTCCTCGGCCTCCTTCAGCAGTAATGATACCTGTAACAAATGTAGCATATTTGCAGCTCTGGAGGCCAGGATTACTGAATTGGAGACTCTACTTCGCACCCTTCATTCACCCGTAGCTACCCAGGCCCCTGTAGCTGGTGCAGCCGAAGATAGCGTAGGCCCCGCTAGCTGTTCCCCGGCAGACCCCAAGCAGCTGGGGAAAGAGGGCGGCTGGGTGACGGTGAGGAGGAAGCATAGTCCTAAACAGAAGCCCCAGGTACACCACCAACCTGTTCATGTGTCTAACCGTTTTTCCCCACCCATACAAAGACAGACTTGACGAAAAGACAAAGAAAAGATACGAGGAAAAAATCAAAGGAGTGAAAGGGTCAGACCCTTACGAGCACACAGAGTGGACAAAAGACGTTAGCATGCTGCCCAACTTTCACCACGCGCAGATTTATAATTATACGGTTCTTGGAGTGAGTGCATACACTCATGAAGTTTAGTAACTTCCGGTCACTGCAACAAGCCCAGGTACAGTTTACCGACGGATGGGTACAGGACCTTGAAATGCACCGTGTAGAACGAAAGACCATCGTACGAACAAAGGTAAGTTTACCAGTCTCACAAATCGTCATCATAAATACACATTCGTTAACCGTTTATTAATATAACCTTTGAGCTCAACGGTAATTAATTAGTAGTGGAAATAATTTCTGATTCATTACAGAAATGTAGCAGTGACAATAATATTGTATGCTGTAATCATACTGGACAATTAGTGATACAAAACAACTGTTTTATCCTGTGAATAAAAGTATATGTTTTTGTCAATGTACCATGGTAATAACAGAAGCGAAACACAATATTGTGTCAGGACAATTCACTATTTATGCACAATAAATATAGGAGCATAGCGCGACAATTTCTGTTCAGCGCCAGACTTGCTTGTAACCTATATCACCAATTATGTTAAGAAAAATGACGTATTAACTACTACAAAACTCTGACCTTTGTGGGAATGCTTGGAGCAGACTAACATGTGAGCTGGAGTGTTCTGAGACGTTATATTTGGTATATCCAGACCATCCGTCGGCTCTTACTTCGGAAACATGGCTTAAAAATTTTTCTCTTCAACGACATAATCCGATAAAAAAAAAAAAAGATCTCTTTACCCGTCGGCTTCCCGTGGCTGTCATGCGACCGGCTATTGCAGTTAATAATACAACAGCTTCTTCCCATTTTTTGGGTTTCTTTTTATCGCTGTGTAACTGAGTTCAATTGAAAGCCTGCGTGCGCTAGTACCTCTTGCCACAAGTTCCCAGAATCCTTTGCGGTTTTACCCCGAATGACGCCACATTTTCAATCTTTATCCTGGTGGGCCGGTCTCTAGTCAAAATGCCCGGGCCGATTTTTTGTCCCAGTCCAGCCCTGGCTACCCGTCTCCAAAGCTCCCAAAAAGACAAAAAACAAACTAAAAACCAGCAATAAACAACTTAAACATAAAAAAATCACAAAGAAAGAACAATACAGTATCCACATCTGAACCAAAGAGTAAAACAGTGAAATGTGGATTAATAAATATTAGGTCTCTCTCCTCCAAGTCTCTGTTAGTACATGACTTAATAATTGATCAACAAACCGATTTACTCTGCCTTATAGAAACCTGGTTGCAGCAGGATGATTATGTTAGTTTAAATGAATCAACACCCCCCGAGTCATTCTAACTACCAGAAACCTCGAAGCACAGGCAGGGGGGGCGGTGTGGCAGCAATTCTTCACACCAGCCTATTAATTAATGAAAAACCAAGATAGACTTTTAATTCATTTGAAAGCCTGATGCTTAACCTTGTCCACCCCAGCTGTAAAACTCAGAAACCAGTCTTACTTGTTATCATATATCGTCCACTTGGGCCTTACACAGAGTTTCCCTTTGATTTCTCAGACTTTTTATCTGATTTAGTGCTCAGCTCAGATAAAATAATTATTGTGGGTGATTTTAACATCCATGTAGATGCTAAAAATGACAGCCTCAACATGGCATTTAATCTGTTATTAGACTCAATTGGCTTCTCTCAAAATGTAAAAGAACCCACCCACCACTTTAATCACACTCTAGATCTTGTTTTAACATATGGCATAGAAACTGAACATTTAACAGTGTTTCCTGAAAACTCTCTCCTGTCTGATCATTTCCTTTACCTGAACGCTACCCCAACAGAGGTCGATTATCTTGTTAATAATTTTACCTCCTCACTACGTACGACTCTGGATACTGTAGCTCCTGTGAAAACTAAGGTCTCAAATCAGAAGTACCTGACTCCGTGGTATAATTCTCAAACACGTAGCCTAAAGCAGATGACTCGTAAGCTGGAGAGGAAATGGCGTGTCACAAATTTAGAGGATCATCATTTAGCCTGGAGAAATAGTTTGCTGATTTATAAGAAAGCCCTCCACAAAGCCAGAACACCTTACTATTCATCACTGACTGAAGAAAATAAGAACAACCCCAGTTTCTCTTCAGCACTGTAGCCAGGCTGGCAAAAAGTCAGAGCTCTTTTGAGCCAACCATCCCTTTAACGTTAACTAGTAATGACTTCATGAACTTCTTCACAAATAAAATTCATATCATTAGAGAAAAAATTACCAATAATCATCCCACAGATGTAATATCGTCTACAGCTACTCTTAGTACCATTGATGTTAAGTTAGACTCTTTTTCTCCAATTGATCTTTCTGAGTTAACTTCAATAATTACTTCCTCCAAACCATCAATGTGTCTTTTAGATCTCATTCCTACAAAACTGCTCAAAGAAGTCCTGCCATTAATTAATTCTTCGATCTTAAATATGATCAACTCATCTCTAATAATCGGCTATGTACCACAGGCCTTCAAGGTGGCTGCAGTTAAACCTTTACTCAAAAAGCCATCTCTAGACCCAGCAGTCTTAGCTAATTATAGGCCAATCTCCAGCCTTCCTTTCATATCAAAAATCCTTGAAATAGTAGTTGTCAAACAGCTAACAGGTCATCTGCAGATGAATGGCATTTTTGAAGAGTTTCAGTCAGGTTTCAGAGCTCATCACAGCACAGAAACAGCTTTAGTGAAGGTTACAAATGATCTTCTTATGTCCTCTAACTGTGGACTCATCTCTGTGCTTGTCCTGCTAGACCTCAGTGCAGCGTTCAATACTGTTGACCATAATATCCTATTAGAGCGATTAGAACATGCTGTAGGTATTACGTGTACTGTACTGCAGTGGTTTGTATCATATCTATCTAATAGACTCCAATTTGTACATGTAAATGGAGAGTCCTCTTCACACACTAAGGTCAATTATGGTGTTCCACAGGGTTCGGTGCTAGGACCAATTCTGTTTACATTATACATGCTTCCCTCAGGCAGCATCATTAGAAGACATAGCATAAATTTTCACTGCTATGCAGATGACACCCAGCTCTATCTATCTATGAAGCCAGATAACACACACCAATTAGTTAAACTGCAGGAATCTCTTAAAGACATAAAGACCTGGATGGCCGCTAACTTTCTGCTTCTTAATTCAGATAAAACTGAGGTTATTGTACTCGGCCCTGAAAATCTTAGAAATATGGTATCTAACCAGATTCTTACTCTGGATGGCATTACCTTGGCCTCCAGTAATGCTGTGAGGAACCTTGGAGTCATTTTTGACCAGGACATGTCCTTCAACGCACATATTAAACAAATATGTAAGACTGCTTTCTTCCATTTGCGCAACATCTCTAAAGTTAGAAATATCCTGTCTCAGAGTGACGCTGAAAAACTAGTTCATGCATTTATTACTTCCAGGCTGGACTACTGTAATTCATTATTATCAGGATGTGCTACAAACTCGCTGAAAAGTCTTCAGCTAATCCAAAATGCTGCAGTAAGAGTACTGACAGGGACTAGAAAGAAAGAGCATATTTCTCCATTTTTGGCTTCCCTTCATTGGCTTCCTGTTAAATCCAGAATTGAATTCAAAATCCTGCTCCTCACATACAAGGTCTTAAATATGCAGGCCCCATCTTATCTTAATGACATTGTAGTAGCATATCACCCTATTAGAGCACTTTGCTCTCGCACTGCAGGCTTACTTGTTGTTCCTAGAGTATTTAAAAGTAGAATGGGAGGGAGAGCCTTCAGTTTTCAGGCCCCTCTTCTGTGGAACCAGCTTCCAGTTTGGATTCGGGAGACAGACACTATCTCTACTTTCAAGATTAGGCTTCAAACTTTCCTTTTTGCTAAAGCATATAGTTAGGGCTGGACCAGGTGACCCTGAATCCTCACTTAGTTATGCTGCAATAGACGTAGGCTGCCGGGGGATTCTCATGATGCATTGAGTTTTTTCCTTTCCAGTCACCTTTCTCACTCAGTATGTGTTAATAGACCTCTCTGCATTGAATCATATCTGTTATTAACCTCTGTCTCTCTTCCACAGCATGTCTTTCATTCTGTTTTCCTTCTCTCACCCCAACCGGTCGCAGCAGATGACCGCCCCTCCCTGAGCCTGGTTCTGTCACCAAAGTGCTTGCTCATAGGGGGTCATATGATTGTTGGATTTTTCTCTGTACCTATGAAGCGCCTTGAGGCGACTTTTGTTGTTATTTGGCGCTATATAAATAAAATTGAATTGAATTGAATTAGATTACATATTTTATAGAGAGTTTCCTGGCTTTACTTATTTTGAAAACTGTATCATTTTGGATCTTGGATTGTGTTTTAGTCTATAAAAAGTCATTTGAGCCTTGTGTTTTTTTGATTATTTTACATTTAATACTATTCCATACTGCTTAAAATTTACTGTCATCTGTTGATTACCATAATCTCATTGGCGTTCCTTTTTTCATAGTCTTCTCCATACCATTCATAGCTTTTAGAATGAATTGGGCATTTGGCTCATCGTGAAACTCGTCATTTCACAAACATCCACATTTTTAACCTGTTGTGACCGCTCTGACCCCAAGAGGCAAAGTTCTTAAATCTCTCAAACTTCTAAATATACTTAATGCTTAATTATTAGTGTCAAATTCAAAGTAAATGCACTAGTGATTACAGCCCAACTCTAACCACCAGTGCATCAGTGGAAAACTTGTAATTGTGTTATTGTTTTTCTTCTTAGTAGTTATCTTTTCGGTTAGTTTCTATTGTATTTTAGTAGTTAGTTGTCGCTGGAGTTTGGATCCCCTCATGCGGCTGTCTTTTTTACACCTTTGTCTCGTTCCCTCAGCTCTTTCCGTTCCCTGATTACCCCGCCCCTCATTGTATCAACAGTCTTTGTCTTGTGTGTGATCGTGTGTACAGCGTCTCTTTATGTCTGTCTCCACGTTGGTTGAGTGTGGAGTAAGTGCATATGAGAGCATGAGGGTGGGAATGGATGTTTGTATATGTGTGTGCCTGTATTTCTGTGTCTATATGTCAGGTTGGGTGTCAGGCGCCACCTCTCTGGGGACATCTTAGGCCCTCCAAGGTTTGGAGGCCTATCTCCCCCTACCACCACTTCCCCTGCCAGTGGCGGACTCCCTCAGACATCGGTGCGTTGGTGGTTCTTTGTGTCCGGGGATGGGCGTCCAGGTACACACCGGCTCACTCCTTGGCGGCCGCTTATCGGGGCCTGGAGCCTGGGGCTCGCTCGGGCCACTTCGGAGGTGGGGTGCCCCCGGCCTCTCGGCCTGGGGCTCGGTCACTCAGGCACGGCTGGCTGCCGGCGGAGCTCACGGGCGCGTCACTGCAACTCCCCCCGGCTTCTGCTCCGCGGCTGCTGAGTGAGCCCTCATCTGGGACTCTCCTCAGCTCTTTCCGGGACAGTGGCGCGGCTGTCCCTCTGTTGGTCTTCCTTGGTCTCTTGTGTTCTGGGGGCCTCTGGATGTCTGGAGTTTTGATCTCCTCCATACCTGCTTCATGCCCTGGAGGACGGGGCTGTGGCCCCCCCACACCCTCTAGCAGATCATTACATGAAGGAACCTTTTAAAAAACAAAAAACAAGCGCGTCCATGCTCACAGGTGTACACACGGGTGATCACACCCACAAACTACACCCTTTTTGGCTCCTACCTCAAAGCACACTGTGTTCTGTTGATCTTATGTGCTGCACAATAATGTTTAATATTTAGTATTTACTGTCATATTCCCATATATCATTGTGATGCTGTTTATTCTATTACTCTTGTTCTCTTCTGCTTGTTTTCTTTTTTCTTTCTCAGCAGGTGACCCAGGTGATTGATATATGCATTTTTTTTCTTATTTTTTTTTCTGCTCATTCTGTTGGTTTTTGTCTTTTGCCCTTCTCCCCCGTCCCTCTTCTCAGCTGTTTCTCTTTCCCTCTTTCTTTCTCCCCTTCTTTCCCCCAGTCAAGTCTGTCCCATATTCAGTAAGTGAAAATAAAATGAACAATAAAAGGTGAATCAAATGGACCATTACGGCAAGGCTGGGATGGTCAATTTGGTAAAGTAAATCCGTTGGGCATCTTTCTTTGCCTTTAGACAACAATTCTGATGGCAAAAGAGCCAAACGGGACAGGCAAAAAGAAAAAAAAAAACAGTCTTTGTCTTGATCTCAGTCTTTGTCACAGTGGTTATTGAGATTCCCCGTGTGATTTCCTTTGTGTACTCTTGTGACTGTTGCTGTTTTCTTGCAGCTTGGACTTTCTGTTTGGCTCCTGTATCAAGATCCTCATCAGAGATGCCATTTGGGTCCTGCACTCTACCGTGTTTTGACAATATGATAGAACTTCATTGCTTCCCTTGTGTACGACCGGCAAGTCTGCAAATTTTCTTCTACAAGTAGCACTTTATAAATAACTTACCATAGATGGTCGGGGCCTTTGACATTATAAACCCTTTAGAAGCATGCAACCCTGCAATATTATGCCCTAGGGGTCAACTGCATTAGACTTTTCTTCACCAACTATCTTTGTACTGAAAGAAAAATTAAAAACATCTTTGTATTATGCTTTTTTTTGTGCAGTTGGAAAGTGAAAAAATACAATTGTTAAAAAACATTCCATCTTTAAAAGACAAATTTCTACATGCATTCCAAATTGTATTTAAAATAACATTGTGTTTATAATGAACAATGATATTTACAGACAATCTTGCATTTCACAAACCTAGCTCTGCCACTTAGAGCAGTTGTAATTATTATTATCACATCAGTCTCTCTTATCTTCAGAATATAGTTGCAAGAGATCCTGCAAAGTCATAATTTGTGGGCCATGTCATTTCATTGTATCTTAATTTATCTTCCTGCAGCTTACCTTATTCCTGGAAACCAAATGCTTAAAAAACATATTTCTGGGACACAGTTCTTTATGAAAAGTTGTTGCTGTGCACAAACCAAGGGTGAGGTTGGGACTGGTGTGGTCCTCCACATCCCACTCATAGCAGGATCTATAGCATTAAAACAACTGATAATGTTGGTGTAAGGAAATCATTTTTCTAGTTTGTTATTTTCATACATTCACAAGTCAAAAATGCTAAACCATGTCAATAGCTTCTGTCTCTTAAATATTTCTTCTAGAAAAACACTGTGTCGACATGTTACCAGGTTAAAAACGTAATCTTCCTCAGAGTGAATTCTTAAAGATTTGAGCCTGCTTCTGATTTGCACGCATGTCACTTACTCCCACCTCTGCAGAGAAATTTTACACTTGAGGTGTCCAAAGCACAGCTGTTATATCGAGATGCTCAGTGGGAACACATTGCAGTTATAAAAACAATGTCAGAAAATCGATTTGATTAAAATATTTTATTCAACTTTTAATGAAATCTGTACGTTTGTGTGTGCACGCAGTATTATGAACATCGCCCATTAGTGCCATGGGCCAGATTACATGTGTGCCACATTGTTTGTGTGTGAGTGCAGAAACTAATCAATTCTATCCCTGATGTTTAGGCTATTAGAACAAACAGCCATGAAGGTGTGGCTGTCAACACTCATTAGTGCTGCTGTCACCATCACCTCTGGTAATTACTGCCACTGTAAACTCACCAGTGTCTCTACACTCAGCACACATCTACCTGAGTTGCCAGTTGCCCAGTGTAGTGCAGCCTCTTGAGCCTGTCAATTAGCATGTGTCTCTCCAGGTTTACTTGCACATGAATGTCCCTTTTTTAACTGCTGGTGCTAGACAGGCAATTTTCCATAAATAAGGGTTCGTCAAAGGTCTTTGATGGTGTTTCATTTTCCTGTCAACTTTAATGAATTGGCAATTTGGTCCATATATACAGTGTGTGTAAGGCAATTTTTTTCATTAATGATGATTATATGATTATATTGACGTTATGTATGGCTTTGCATTTTATTAAAGTTTTGTTTGCCTCATTTTGTTTTTTCATTTTATGCTGAAAACTCAAATATCCTGGTCCTTTAATAGCTGTGTGCTCACAATCCGGTTGTTCAGTGATGACGCGACGAATCCTACTTCCGGGTCTAAAGTAGTCTGCGTTTAATATGGCTTTTGTGTTGTTAACATGTTTAATGTTTTGTATTTTCTTCTATTTGATCTCAAAAAGCTCCTAAAACAGTCAGTGATCACTGTTGACTTCCCTCGGCTTTTATTACCGCTAATCATTTATTTAAGCTCAGTTTTTCAAACCTTAGGATGTAGCTACAGCCCAGCCCATGCAGCAGTATATGAATGACTAACCTCGTATTGTGGATGGATTATCTCAGTTGTTCTCCTGGCTGAAGTTTGGTCCTTTTACAGCATCCTGCCATGCGATTACATTTGTTCCTGACCACCGAGAACACTCACGGTAACTTTTATCGAGTGGAAAAAAGGTTAGCTTGTTTATATTATGCTAACATAGCTGTGTCGCTAGCGGTCACGTAGCACATCATTATATACCAGCTAGCCCAACTTCAGTAACCCTACAAACGTCACTGCTGTTTAGTTTTCTGTCTTCATTTATGCTGGAAGTGATAACAGAGCTGTACGTTTGAATTTGTTTCCAAAACCCCGCAGTCAGGACATGCTATATTATATTTAGATAGAAGCTAGCGAGCTAACTCCCTGCTAACTTCTAACTCCGTTAAATGTCATAAATTCCGTTTTCATGGATGCCTGGATGTTAAACTCAATTGTTACACCTGGTAGAGCAGAACGCTGATCATTTTATTAAAGATGAAAGACTTTAGACAGTTTTTCAACTCTCAGTAATGCCATAGTGATCGTTTGATATATGGACCTGCAGCGGAGTTTAGACCCAGACACGGCTAGTGACGTCAGACTGAACAACCGGATTGCTTTAAATTATGGCATTCAGTGTTTTGCACATAGCCATCATATTATTTTATTGGAAGATTTAATATCATACTAACATAAAGATAATGTTTTTTTTTTAATTATTTGATCACATGTTTTGTGAATTATTAGAAACTGTGACTCTTCAACTGGAAATTACTGAAAAATTCTGAGTGGTACGTAGCAAGACATCACGCTTTCATCAGTTTGAAAGAGAAACTAATATTTCATGTTTTTTGGTACCCAAGTTTAAGGGCTGTTGAAAAATCACAGAAGCATAAATGCAAATTATCATAATGGTCCTTCCAGGGATCTAAAAATTGCAGCCACACTCAAAGCCTTAGAGTGAAAATCATCCAAATTAAAATCAAGTAATGCTTTTGATTTTTATGAACTGATCTTCTGGCTTCAAGTTGTAATATTTGATTTTGGTTAGAATTTGCTACAAGTATATGTATCTATGTTTTGTATGTTACTGAAGCTGGAGAAATCATTTGACTGTGGCAAAGCTGTGTGGTCTTGTTTATCCAGTTACTGTTCTGGAGGGAAAGCTCTGAGCACATTTAGCTTGTTTTCATTTGACATTTCTAATATGCATGTTCGCTATTGTTACAGAATAATTGGTTGGCTGTAATATGCTGGATGCTGGTACTCCATCTACAGCACACCATGAATACCAATGTGGCATCCCAGCATGAAAAGACATGCAGACATATTGTTGCTGTCAGGTGGAAAACATGAGGTTTCCAGGAAAAATTAAAGGGAGAGTGGTAAAGTATTATTCTTTGACTAAGCAGCTGCCAAATTTGTGTTGCCAAATGTGAATACAATTACAAGGACATCTAACATAACATAATATCATCATTAGGTAATATATGTTTAAGGAGACCATTTTGATTTAAATTTAAAGTAAACTTCTTTGAGGAAAAAGAAGCAAAGGCCCTTTTTTATTTTTAAAATGACATCCTGTAAGTTTTCTTTAAATCTGACTAGATCTGCCATGACATTGGGAGAATGAGAGAGTGAGAACTGAATGGAAAGAAAGTGAATGAAAGACACAGATAGTGAGAGAGCTCAAGGTAAAACAGACCAACAGGGCTGGAAGAGGAGTACCAAGGAGAGGTCGATCCAGGGTCGGTGAAGGCCCGGCGGCCATGGATCCTTCTCTAGGAGGACAGACTCTGATAAGGCCCAGGCAGCTCATACAGTGCTGAGGTTTATGAGGGCACCAAGATAACAGCCTGCTGATAGGACCAAGCAACTCAGCTGGACTGCAGATAAGAGGCAAGGACTTGTTGCCCTCAACAGGAACAAGATTTCTAATTTCTACAGACCCTGCGCTACTGTGGTAGCAGCATCACCATTTCTGTTTGGAGATAGAAAATGAAAAAGGTTATTTTTTTTGTTTTTTCTTTTGTTTTTTTGTATTTTCTTCATTAATTACTTACGTTTTGGCTTGCTTCAAGCAATTGCCATTTTTTATATCCACATTGCACAAAGAAAAACTGAAAATTATATACTTTTCAAATGCAAACTGTATGTAATTACTTTACAATTCAAGCTGTTATTTCAACATGTGTATTTAACATTCAGGTGTTTATACTGTAGGTGTTCATAATTAATATTAACATTTGGGATTGCAACGTAATTATTTTATTCTCTTTATTCCCTGTATTCTAACGGAAATCAAGAGAAACCCAGAATCTTTCCAGAATATTTAATAACTTTTCATTCCAGAAAAAAAGAAGCATTAGTTCTGGTCTCAGCAAACTCATTTTGGTCAGACATACTTTTGTGACATAAATATTATATTGACATTCAGCTGTTTGTATTTTATACTTTGATCTATATTGTATAATGTGATGAAACCTAAACTGCCTTGTTTCACCTTTCATTTCTGTTGTGCATGTATTCAAATCTTTGCATTATGTTTCAAACATATTGGATAAGAATGTTTAATTTTCACATTTAGCATTCATCTCATGCTGCATGCACCTCCTACGAGCTCTGCTCCTGTTGTTTGAAGTTAACCCACCATGCTCTGCACTGCCTTATTAGCTTAATAGTTCAAATTTGCAATTCAGGAGTGATTTATCACCAGTTATTGATGCAGCATACCAAAGTATTTGTGAATTGCTTCTTTTTTTCATTTAATGATCAATTGAAGCAAATTTTGAAGATTCAGCTTGTTCAGTTCTCAGCACATACTAAGCATAACTAAGGATAGAAAGTGTGTTGTTATGGGATGTAGCGAAAAGACCCAGAAGAAGGATTCATTGACAAAACAAAGTAAATGAAAGATAAATTTTCAACAATAACAACAATAATGATGATAAATAGGCACATAATTGACAAAATCCAAACTGTTGGTGGATACTAAATACAAGGAAAAAACCACAAATGACTGTCAAAATAAAACAGGAAGCAACACTACGTGGAAGCAGTAATCATGAAAGAAGGTACTTGGAGTACAACATTAAACTAAAAACAAGTACCCTATTTCCCAGACTACAAAGCGCACCTGAATATTAGCCGCACAAGCTAAAATCAGGGGAAAATCCTGTTTTGTACATACATTAGCCGCACCTGACCAAAAGCCGCAGGTGTTTCAATGCTGACTTATCATATGTGAGAGAACATGCACAAAGGGAATTGTCAGGAAAGAGATGGCTGTTTGGAGACACACCCCTTTTATTAATATTTTGAAAAACAAGTTATGGGTACATATTTGCATAACTTTTTAGGTATATGTACAAGTAGCGGTAATTACACGTACGAAACATGTACTGTGCTTCATAAATGAGTAACAAATGTAGTACATAACAATAACCTACAGCACACCAGAAAAATAGATTCGGACTACCTTTTAGGCTCAGGTGCAGTGACACAGCTTTAACAAGAAGAAAAGTCAGTCATTCACCACCATCTTCCTGCGCACTAAAACCACCAAAGTCCTCTTCTCCAGTGTCGGATACGAACAGGCTCAGGATGGCTTCGTCATCCACTCTCAGCTTCTTTCATTCGTTGTCACTTTCAAAACCAAACAAATCCTCGTTGTCAGTGTCAGAGTCGAACACCCTCAGAAGGGCCGTGGCGGTGTCCTCCTCTCCATCATGCAGCAGTCCAGCCCTTCGAAATCCGTTGGTGATCATGGATGTTTTCACACTTTTCCACGCTGTCAGATTCCACCGGTGGAGTTGAGCATAACTTGCTTTTCGCAAGTTTATCGCCGCTCGTCATCCACGACTCCCGCTGAACGCGTAGCGCTACTTTGAAGTTTGTTTTTCGCGCTACTTGTACAGCACTATGTTGCCTGGCGGATGGACACATGACCAACATACCACTCTTGAACCCCGATACTGTGTGTCTGATCACATGCCCTTCCGCCAGGCAACGTAGTGCCGTACAACAGCGGAACAAACAAAACAAATCGTCTTACGATATCACAAAAATCATGGACAATCCATAGAAAAGCCGCACCTGACTAAAAGCCGCAGGGTTCAAAGCTTGTGCAAAAAGTAGCGGCTTATAGCCCGACAATTACGGTATGTTTATAACCCCAAGAACAGGCCCCTCCAAAAAATTATTCAACAAAACAAAAATCCTTAAACAGAATTTAAACCAGAAGGTATACACTAAGACTCAAACTGACAAAAACCACAGGTCACGACACATGTATGAGTCACTGGATTTGTCTTTTAAATTACATTACATATTACACAATTACATATACACTATATGTAATTTCTACTGAGAGATCTATTAGATCTCACCTCATTACTGGCTAAATTGCAAAAACATCAGATTTACACTAAAGATAGAAGAACAAGATGAATTGTTTCATCTTTTAATAATGCACATTTCAGAACTAATAGCATATTAAATCAAAATGCTTTGAAAAGGACTCTGAGGGTTAAAATAATCCCATTAGCAATATCTGACAGGAAAAGGCAGTGGTTAGCCTGAGCAGCTCTCAGTCGTTCATGAAAAATACAAATACACTATATTTACATGTGAGTATTTATATATGTGCATCAGGCATCTGCACATAAGTATAGCAATAAAATCTATTATGAACTTACAAGTGATGAATAATGCAAAACAAGGAATCGTTTTACAGGACTGGTTATACCTGTTTCATAATTTACTGTAAGTAAAGATGTTTGGGGAGACCTGTCACGCAATGAGCAAAATGTTCTGACTCAACACTATTCCATTTAGTTAACAAACTTCTGGTGTGACAAAAGTTAAATTTCCAATTTGATTGTATTATTTCCTGTGCCCTAGCGGAAATTTATTACCTTATTAAGCATTTGTAGGCAAGTTATCAGTACCCCTTTTTCTTATTGTTGCTGGTTGTGTTTACTTCATTTCTTTCCTCTCTCAACAGTGCTTGTCTTTTTTACTTCCTCTTTCCTAATTAGATATTCAGTGGGACAACTCTGCCCAGCCTTTCAGGTGCCATCTGTTAAATATAACATATATTAGTAACACTCCATCTGTCGTTTAATCTAATCTTTATTGAAAATGAGAAAAACAGAGAAAGATAGATGAAGATTTGCAGTTCCTTTTTGTCTGCAGCATATTCAATTCTGTACCTGCATGTGGCTGTTATTTATGTGTGTAATACTAGTCTCCTGCTACTGTAACTCATCTTCCTCTGTTGTCTTAGCTCCACCCCTGCTTTATCTGCACAGGGCACAACTGGGGAATGGGAAGGAAGTGGTATCAATTCTGCTACTAACCCCTGTGGATCTGTCCCATACGCCCCCTTATTGGTGACTGTGGTTTTTTTCCAACATTATATCACAGCAAGGTCTCTGTGTATAAATTCAGGTGTCAAAAACTTTCCTAGCTCCATTTGTAGTCAGGACGAAGAATTGGTTTTGCATACATGTGGCTGTGCACCATTCATTTGACAGCCTAAAGGTACAATTTTAGATGCAAAAAGTTTGTTACCAGATGTGCGTGCAATCAGCTCATTTCATGCACTCTTGGTTTATTTTCTGGAGGTTGTTGATTTTGCAATGTGTAACTGAAATAAATTTTAAAAAAAAAATGAATGTACCAAATGTAAATTTTTGAGAGTCAAAATAAATAGTAAGAGCATACAAATAATTATGTATGCCTCTTAAGTACAACATTTGATTACTGATGTTCTTTGTCAATATCAATGCAATAGATAGATAGATAGATAGATAGATCGATAGATAGATAGATAGATAGATCGATAGATAGATAGATAGATAGATAGATCGATAGATCGATAGATAGATAGACACATCTTACTGTGTTATCTTGAAACAATTTAACACACAACACTTAAGCATTCCCAAAGTGAACCATTTGATTGAGTTGCTGAATGTGACTCCTGTCATTCTCCAGATTCTCAACCTTGTTTTACCTTTTTCTCACATCTTTCATGCTGAGCTCCTTTTTATCCATGACTTTGTCCAGCTCTCGTACACTGTTTCATTCTCTCCTGAGTCACCTTCACTCCTCCTCTTCATCCTCCTCCTCCTGCTCCGATGTGTTTTATGGCTAAAAGCTGTTATTCCGCTCGGCTGCAGCCCGACTCCTCTCTGTAATATTTCATTCATCAGAACAATTAAAGCGGAACATTGGTTTCCAGGGTGATAATTAGGGTTTGATGAGTGAACCTGAACGCCACCAGGACAAGACAGCTTGATTACTCTCATTTGCTGGTCTCTGTGCTATTCCAGGGTTATTATCCATTGTCTTGTCAAGCAAATAGAGGAAGAAAACAGCCATGAAATGGAGAGAGGTGAGACCTAGAGAGACAGATAGAGATAGAAGTGTAGAGGTAGAAAGAGGCATGGGAGAGTTTGTTGGAGATGAGTGGCTTGTAATAGGAACAGGTCTTTCGGATAGTGATACACCACATTAACTCTGTCTCCTGCTGCTTTTCAGTAAAACACCCATGGCATTTCTAACCTTGTGCACTGCACCATGGAACTTTTTCCACACACCGTAAATGCAAACAACTTCCTTACTCAAATTATATAGTGCATTTACCTTAATTTATAGCTTAATTTATACCTTAATTTAATTTCATTTGTTTTTGCTGACTTTCAGTTGTATTAAAATAATGTGCACCTTTTTTTAAAGATGTGAAGTTTTGCAGTGACAACGGCAACAACTTATTGAACTGTTAAATTCAGATTATTGTGTCAGCATTTGTGGCTAAGAACAGTGTTAAGAACAGCGGGACATCAAGACTGATACAATAACTGACTTTTGTCCAGTGTTCATATGGTGAGTTAGATAACCTTTCTCATTCATGTATGGGGTGGCTGTAGCTCAGGAGGATCCCTAGCTCCTCCAGTCTGCATGTCAAGTATCCTTGGGCAAGATACTAACCCCAAGTTGCTCTCCGATGCATCCATCGGAGTGTGAATGTGTGTGAATGTACTTAGAAAGCACTATGTATAAAGAAAGTGCTTGTGAGTATGGGTGTGATTGGGTGAATGTGGCAATGTTGTATAGACCGCTTTGAGTACTCTGGGAGAATAGAAAAGCGCTATATAAGAATCAGTCCATTTACCATTCAAAAAAAATAATATCGTAAATGTTAAAATGATGTCAGTTTCAAGTACTTCTTAAAAGTTACCTGGAAGCCCCTGTTGCCTGTTGTCCCTAAGCCATCCAAAGTTTAAGAAAACAAACCAAAAAAAGGTTTCTGTCAGATGTCTACTGTTACTTAATTAATAATGTGTTCAAAGACTTTCTAAAACAACCAATAAGGTAGGCTGAGTTCAGTTATATTTACATTTAGGCAATTCATTTAGATCTCACATACCCATACCATATGGGTCAGCCTATGCTTCAAATTTAGGCCTTCACAACCCAGCAAACATGGTTAAAATGTCATCTCCTTGGTCAAAACTGATGAAAAACAAACCACAAAGGGACAGCTTTCAATATCAACAACAACTAATACTGTTAATTCAAGGCTGTTCACATATGTTCTCATATCATCATTTTACTGAAAAAACTTTTATTTCATAATAATTAGTTATGAGATAGCAAAAATCAGTTTTTAAAAACAACAAGCACTTCCAGGCAACTTTTAAGAAGTACTTAAATCGACATCATTTTAAGATTTACCATATTTTTTGAATGAGAAAGGTTATTTAACTCACCACATTAATTTCCCAAGATTTCCCAAAAATTAAAAAAAGAAAAACACTTCAACTACGCTGATATTTATAAATCTACCTTTAAAGACTTGTTTTTTCCACATTCATGACTGAATTTTATTTGTACGACAAGCCAACTCGACTGCATAAGTTATTAAGAGGCAGGCTGGCTAAACTGATTTTTTTCACCACCGTAATTTCTTATGTAACATATAATGCAGAGTTTTTTGGGTTTTTTTGTTTGTTTTTTTTAGACAAGAATGGACTCCTAGATAAAAGAAAGAAATCACTAAATAACACTATCTTACTTAACTGTTTTGAACTATTACTTATTATTACTATTACTATTATTAAATGCACTATTTTTTATGTAGGTGATAGTATATTTGTCCATAATTATTTTGCATGCATCTGTGCATTCAATATTGTTACAACTACTGACTCATTTAAATCAAAAAAGCCATTGTTGGAAATAGATTTTAATAATTATGGAGTGTGTATGAACTCCTGGGTTCTACATTTTACCATTTCAATTTTAGCCTCATTTGCAAATGTATTAAGACATGTTGGGACATGGTGAAACAAAAGTGTGAACTGAATTAAGTAAGGGTAATCAGTTGTGGGATAGATAGAAACGCACATAATCACACTTCACTGCACAGCTTTCTTTCCACACGTCCCTCAGAAGATTAACCTATCAATTGTTCTGACATTACCTATTCAGGTTTGCGACCTGGGAACACCAAACAATTAAAAAAGCCCTAATTCCAACCTTCTGAATCTTAAGGAGCACGGCATGTATTTTTGTTTGTATGTATATATATGTTTGCCTTTTACAGGTTGCAGAAAGTAACATGTTCATCTGTGTGTGTGTGTGTGTGTGTGCATGCATATGTGATGGTTAATGGGGAAGCTCTGCAGTGCGAGTGACCCAAATGCGTGAGAAATGTTTTTAAGCTTGATACCTAAGCAGCTGCCAGCTTTTTTTCTCTACATGTAAATGTTGTTGACCTTCTGGAGAAACGGTTTCTCACAGCATGCAGCACTAGAATAATAGCTGTGCGATGTTTGAAGGTAGAAGCGACCTCACTGTGTGCACACAAAACATCTTTCCCGCCAAGTGGAAGTAAATTGCTTCCAGTCCTTCCTCCCTCTCCTTTTTTAGGGCAGCTGAGTGACATTTCATGAGGCCATGGCACATACATCTCAATAGTAATCACTTCAAACTTGTGACGCTCCATTTGCTTAACGATTAAGCACAGAGAGGAGGCTGAAAGAATTTTGCTGCTAATTCAATGCTTTAATGAGCCTGGTAATTAGAGCTAAATGTTAATGAACGGTAGGTACTGCAATTCAATGCCTGGGCAAGGGGTTCCAGTAAAATCCAAAGGGGATGGGGCATCTCTGAAGAGCTACTATGACATGAGATAAGTAAGGACAACACAGATCTTCAACAGTAGTGTTTACAGTAATACTGTAAATACTATAAACTATTATTATGCACAGCTAACTTGTGCATAATAATGTTATCTAGATAAAGAATGCAAGTTATTTTCTAATGTCTGAAAAAAAAAGACATTTAACAACTGGATCTGCTTCACTGTGCCCAGATAATCTTTTTAAGTTTATGAAACTGAAAAGAAAACTAGCAATATTCAGATGTTTCTTCTTTTCTTTTCTTTTTTTTTACATAGGTAAATTTATATTTAACAAAAGTCAGTCTGAAAAAGGGGAAAAGATTTAAAGTGTAGAAAGAGGGCGGGAATGAATGGTAAAAAAGAAAGGAAGATGGGGGAAGGGAAGAAAAAAGCTGATGGGGAAAGAGGATGCAGCTTCTCTGTGTGTATGCGAGAGAGAGACGGATAAAGAAAGTGGTGTTCCCCCTGCAGCAGTCTGTCGGCTCGGCGTTCACGGTGGCTGAGCAGAGTGGAAGGCACAGTCGGCCCGCAGGGAGCACTTGGCACGCCATCAGCTCTGCACCGGGCACGCTCACCGCCCAGCCAGCACAGCCCAAACACACAAGCATAGGCGATCAAAACAACGCCAAACAAACACACACCAAACACACTGACAACATGTGAGAGGAGGGGCAGGGGGTGGCACAGACATAGAAGAACACTGGTTTATTGTTTCTGCCGCTGAACCCTCATACTGTTCTGCTATATTTAATAAAGGAGGTGAAAAGATATGTTTTACAGAACGGAAAGTATTAAAAGGACAAGTTTTTATTGATTCTACTAAATTAATGTTTTTGTTTGTTTGCTTGTTTTTTGTTTGTTTTTTAAACCTGCAACATGTCACCATAAGATGACGCCATAAGTGAAACTTTTTATTGTATAAAAATCTTGGATCATTTTGTTTAAAAAATCGGTCAAATGTGATGAAGATTTCCAGCTGACTCCTTTAGAATCAGCTGCTTTTGTCTTTTCTTTCTTTTTTTAAATTAACTTTAAGATATCTAAAGAAGCCATTCAAACTTTTCCCCTTAAATTCCACATGATACTTTTTTTTTATTGTTTAAGTTATTTTAAAAGTTGCAACACAACCACTAGTTCAACTTTCACATCTCATTTTTGCTCCACAGCTGTCGATGGTGTGTTTTTTTGTTTTGTTTTTTAATTTGGAACCTTAATTTGTTAATTTACAGTTTCTGTTCTGACAATGTTAAGGTTTTGTTCTCTCAGTTTGATTGCCAACTTACTTCTATCATAGGACTGAGGAGAGTGGTGATGTCATTTTGGCACTCAACACTTATGTTTGTTCTCAAGAGCTAAAACTTCTGCAATATTGTTGTAGTTGGTGGGCACAAAATGTAATGTTATATCAGGGCAAAGTTTACTTGTAGCACAGCTAGTGTTGTCTTGGACTGTCTCATTGGATTCAAAATGTTAAATCAACCATGCCCTGCTGCCATAAACATCACTGGCTAAATACAGAAGCGAGTGGAGTAAGGATGTGATCACTTTTGGTTTGCTGCAAACTGGCTTTGTCCTCCTATTCCATCCCAAAAGCATTTACCATTGCTGTTTTCTGCAATACATTCCATTGTGTCACTTTTATTTTGTGAAAATACCAGATGTGCAGGTTTCTAGATCCATGATGTTTTGACTTGAGTGTTTTTTCTTCAAACCATCCGGAATGACTTTGTGGCCCCAAAGGTTTGTGGTTTCAATTATTTTAGTAAATAGAATTTCAATCCAGAAGATGAAAACTTGACCAATGTAGATAAAACTTGATAATAAATAAATCTTTTGGAGAAAAAAAAAGGATTTGGTAAGAATTTTAGACTTTCTCAATGAACTTAACTGAGTTTTTCACCCCTTTGAATTGATATTTTTGTCTTCTAAGGAAATATAATTTTGAGGAGTGTAACTCAGGTGATTCTATAGTGTAAATGTAAAAAGAAAATCAGCATAGTTTCATTAAATGTCCTGAAGTAATTATATTCATTGGTGAAGGGCACAACTGTGTTCTCTGTCCTGGCCTTTTCCTGCTCAGTGGCACTTGTCTATGTGCCAGTTAACAAAAAAAAAAGAAAGACAGAAAAAGATCATCAGTGAAGAGAGACAGAGGAGGCTGATTTTCAGCTGATTTCAAACAGCTCCTTTATGGCACTAAAACCACTCTGTAACCAGGCCCCAGGCAGCAGCTCTTGGAGTGCCTAAATATACCAGCATAAGTGCCAATGAGAATTAGGTCCCAGGTTTCATCTTCCCTCTGGAACATACCTATAATGGACAAAGCAGGTCTTTTTAGTGCCAGTGCTGCCTTAGGTTCCCAAATTGAAAAGAGCAGCTATTTTTGAGACTTGTGTTCCACCTTATATGATGACCAACTAGACTGTCGGAATGTGAAGACCAAAGTCAAAAGTTAATTCAGTAAAATAAATAATTACTTTGGGTTTTAAAATTCTGAAGGGACTGTTTATACAGCTTCCAATGCTGATTTTAGGACAGGTAATAACACTACTCTTACTCAGCAAGATGTTCACACTACTGTGTACTCCACAGATCATTTTATCTTAAAGATCAAGTTCTAAATAATCTAGCTGTACATTATTGTTATGGCCAGGTTGTAGAATGTAAAATGAATATATCATCATTTCATAATGGCTTCCAAGTAATCTCTTCACAGTGCAACTTCATTGTAAAGGAGCTAGTCTAAGGACTTCATTTTTAGAAAGGAATGTACTTTTCTTTTTTCTTTCTTTCTTTTTCTCACACACCATTCTTTTTCCGGGTTGCAGCAATGACTGTAGTCTATAACTCTAAAAGACATCCACTTTATCTAGTAAGAGTGAATAATGATACCTCATATTAACTTCAGCTAAATTTTAACAGACATTTTTGCAGGGAACAACGACTGCAGCTTTTGTCTCCCATTTTTAACAATGACTCTGCTTTAAAGACTCCACACTTCAACTATAACTACTTTCCTTTTACTTCAGTTTTTTATGCTTTACTTTACAAGAATGGGATTTTATACTGGCAGTAACAATGTCTGGCGAGAAGCACTTTGTGTCTTTGAAGTTTTTACACCACGGGTCTTCAAAGCACCTTTCAACTCTGTCCGTAAAGAATCCTACCAGCCAACCATGATACACTAATTAATTAACAACCCCCTACTTAATCTAATTAAACAGGTTGTCAGCACACTCTAGCCTTGAGACTATCACTCACCTTTTCTTGGATCTAAGACCACACAGTTTGACTTCTATGTAATTAGACAGGTGTAGCCATTTTGATTGCTTTTTCTTCACATTAATTAGTGGAGGATAATTAGTTAAAACGAACAGTGCACTGAGCGCTTTACTCCTTTATCCTCTCAAAATGTGAGAAGCCACCTACTTTTGTTCAATTGTTAGAAGTTCCTTTTTGTGAGTGAGGCTCGCGCTCTGTTCATTTCACACTTACGCTTTATGTAATATGAAATGTCATTTTAAACAAAACCATTTAATTCTGATGTTGTCATTATTATTTCACAGAGACAAAAAATGGGAAATTAATAGAAAAAAAAAAAAAAAAAAAAAAAAAAAATATATATATATATATATATATATATATATATATATATATATATATATATATATATATATATATATATATATCCCCGATGACGGTTGTTAATTATATCCGATGACAAGATGTATCACTTAGGTTGAGATGAGACAAGAACAAATCAAATTTGCATTTTCAGATCAACCAATTAACCAGTTTTGTTACATAGAAACACACAGAATAAGACATCATCAGTTATGATTGGAGACATTATCACTAACAAACAATAATGGTATCAATAAACTAGCTTTTCTACATGCTCTGGATAAAAAAATAAATAAACAGAGGTTAATTTAGCAGGGAAGTATGGGAAGTTTGGAGAAACTGGTTGGCTAGCAGGCAGAGAAGAACAATACAGGTAGTAGTAGTATTTATTTATTTATTGTCATTGTCAAGAACAATGAAATTGCGTTTGGGGCTTCCATACAACCCAAAAAAGAAGAAAATAATAAATCTGTAATAAAGGTAAATCTGTAATGTAAAGAAAAGGTGAAACAAAATGACTATGAGAAAGAGACGACACAGAGGATGAAAAGAACAAAAGGCTCTCTGTGAAAGAGTCACTGAGAAAGATGGAAATATAATAAAGACGAGAAGGAGGAAAATGAGTATCTGGATTCCTTCAGATGACAAGATAAGTTTTCTAGAATCTTTTTGGGCCAGAATATATCGACATACCATTAAGATCTATAGAGCTATGCTGTAGAATCATCAGATCACTTATGATTCTACAGTAGCATCTCAATATGTATTTAATATTATATTATATTATATTATATTATATTATATTATATTATATTATATTATATTATATTATATTATATTATATTATTACTGTGCTGCCAGATAATTTATTTTGTTCTAACTGGAATTTCTTGCAGTGCCCTACTGTAAGATAGATGTTATTGTTTTTACTGATAAGATCGATAATAATTACTATTCATACCAAAACCTTCAACACAGTACAAAACTGTAAACCCTCAAAATTCATTGATGTAAAAAGCTCCTCACTTTACGGAGGCAGTGACTAAAAGCACCAAGTTTAAAGCTGCTAAATCTGATAATTGAGTGATAATTTGAAATAATATTTAAATCAAATAAGTGACTGACCACCACTGGAAATGCCTCATCTTGTTGCTGAAAATTAACATATTTCAAAAAATATTTTAGACATTCATATTTACAAGCATAGCATAGTTTATGAGCAGGCTTGAGAGTAGAACTAATGTGTAATTACTATCTTTTAATTATGTTTCAGGTTAATCTTCCGATTAATCAGATTGTTTCATTGCCATCATCTGACATTTCAGTATGCTGTTTTAGTTTACAGTTGGATTTAAAATTACTAAACAGAGAATTTATATAGTTGTAGCTTTGGAAATATCACTGTTTAGTCACTAGTTGTATCAGCCTTCAAAGGCTACATCATGCAAATGGTATTTCCCAAAGCTGTGCAAAAAATACCAGCATAGGGGAGGTTATAATTAAATCGGTTCATTGCTGCTCTGTGGAGGGACACGTTTTTGCCAATTGGACTGTCACTGGTTACCAATACAACATCAGCTTAAATCCGTCTTCTCACCCAGCAGGAGCCAGTCTGTCTGCATGGCATAGAGCCTGGTCACAGTTCTCGTTGTGTGTGGCAGGGTTAAACATGAAGTTGGAGGAGGGTGCAGAGATAGGCTGGACTGGGGTATTGGCTGACACTCGAAACACATGTGAGAGCTGGCCTGTGCTGCTTCAGTCTGCCATATTTGCTCCAACTCTGCTGTGCTGAAATTCGTTAAACGATCACAGGGGACACTTTATGACATGTACAGGTGGCTGTGTGTGTTTGTGTTTAAGTGCATGTCCTTGGTTTGCATAAATGTATGTTATTATCTGCTTTGCATGAAAAAAGTATGATTCATCTAGTTATTAGTTATTTTAAAACTGCTCTAATATTTTGGGGATTTCCATTTGAAAAAAAAATGAAATCTCTTTTCGTAACTGTCCATGTGGTAGGAATATGAAGGGTACCGTTGCCAGGCCCACTGCAGTGATCATGCAGCTTTAGTGAGCCATCAGTCAAAATTAACAGCCTCATCGAGCATTCAGGACGGGCATCAATTAAAACCAGTGGAGCTCAATATTGTTTTATGGTATATTTACATTTTAAAGCTTGATTTAATTATCTTGGGAGCATAGAGCTTTCCCTGTGGCCCTCCCTTGTTCAATGCTCATACATCACTTCCTTCCATTAAAATATAGATGGGACATGAAGGAGAGATATGGACAAGACTCAATAGTCACAGAAACTGGTCGATGAAGGATGAAAAGCTCATATGAAAACTTTTAACAGCATTTTTAAAGTATAGTACTATGCAAATTTGACATGCATACACAGTGTTTTGTTTCAAAAAGATGATGTATACATTATTAAACCCGCTCATGCATTGAAATGAAGGTATTGGTATTTAACTGTATTAATAAAGTTTCCTCAATCTACCCATCTACTATCCATCCATTCATCCATCTATCCAGTTCAGTTCAATTTGTAATGCCAGTTGATAAAAATAGTCAGTCCATCTTAACAATGTAAGTTAAAAAACTTACAATATAACAGTGAGCAGTCCAGTGATCCCCTATGAGCAAACACTCTCTGTCAACATTAAAGACCTTCAGTATCTCTAGCATGTCTGTGGGGCAGACAACTATCTACTGTGACCAGCTGTGGGAAGTCAGGGAAAAAAGATGACAGAAAAGAGGAGCATAGAGACAAACAAAAAAATCAAGAAACAGGACCAAAAAGTGATAAAGAAAATGTTAACTACATACAATAGTGCCATACAAATGCAATGAAAGGGGGCCTATCTAGCCCAGTTATTCAGGACAACACTACACCTGGATTTTAAATTGATGTCTAGATTTTAAGATGCAAATATAAACACTGCTATAGATCTTTTATATGTTGTTAAAACATGTGGTCAAATATGAGTCTTGGGTTCCTCAACAGTACTTCTGAAAAGCAAAGTAATGAAGTTTTTATGTAGCTTCGTTAAGGAAGATCTGTTCCCCAGTGCTCTTTCTGCAATCCTCTTGATAATATAGATTTTTATTTTTTATTTTTACTACTCTAAATGTCTTTGTCACTTTAATTTCCCCAAGTTTCACTTTAACGTCAACACTCTTGTCCAATAATCTTTCTGAACAAATCAGGCCCTAGTCCCTATTCTTTACTTTCATTGTGATCACTCACGTTCCCTTTTAGACAATCTGTCACGCAGCCCTCTTCCTCTTTATCCTAACCTCATCTGGGTTGCCCACGGCATCTCATCAAGTGTCAATCAACCAATCTGCTTTCTCTTCTTTTCCATCACCAATGTCTAGTCCAGGGGGAGTCCAGTCACTATTTCCTTCCTGCTCCCGAGATATCACTTTATACTTTCTTATCAGTCTAGTCATCAAAAACAATACATTTTACATGTTCATATTTGGTGATTAAAAACAATCATAAACAGTCTCTCCATATTGAAATACCACTTTCCTTAAAATCAATGGTTTTTGAACTGAAATGTTATGATCAACAGTATTGTATGCTGCACAGATATCTTGCAGGAAAAGCACAGATTCAAGTCTATTGTCTGATGCTGTGAGCATATCATTAGTAACATGCTCCTGTGCTTTTCTGTGTATTCTCAACCCTGAATGAAACTCTACAAATAAACCATTCCTCTGCAAATAATCACAGAATTGCAAAAATTCTGTACTTGATGTTATGTCTATGCAAGGACATGTTTTTTTTTTCTCTTTGATGGTGAACATTTCATTTGTAAAGAAGTTCCTGAATTGCTACTGAGAGCCAAAGAAATACAAAACTCAAGACAGCTGTGACTTTTGTCAGCCTGGCTGCACTGCTGAAAAGAAACCCGAAATCATGCTTTTCACCATCAGTCATGAATAGATGCAATTCAGGTCTTGTTTTTAATTCACGAATGCAAATGGTCTTTGTAACAATCCCCATCCCTGTTCCCACCGTGGAGTCATATATTTTTAGTAGTTTCACATCAAGCAGCAGACAGATTTAGAAAGCATACTGTAATTTAATATTTCTGTGTGTGTGTGTGTGTGTGTGTGTGTGTGTGTGTGTGTGTGTGTGTGTGTGTGTGTGTGTGTGTGTGTGTGTGTGTGTGTGTGTGTGTGTGTGTGTTCCTTTGTATAATATTATAATGCAATGAGCAAATTTATTATATCAGACATTGATTTAATGAAATTGACTGTGTTAGTTTATCTGTTCGTTTGTGCTGTAAAAATTGCCTGATAGGCACAAATATAATGTAATAAAAAGTTTGTAAGTGGAGCCTTCTATGACTTCCCTGATAAGTATACTGGCTATTACAGTGTAGAAACTTGTCAGCCTAACTGGCTACATTTATAACCTTATGATAATTACATTAGACTGATCCGATCTCTTAATTCTATAGGTGGTATTGACAATTTTTCAAGCATTAGCGGTGCATTGACAGTGGGCTGTAGCTGTCCGTGGTGGTGAAACAGCACTATTGCATGTTTCCACAATGCAGCAGTTTTGTTCTCCACTCAGTTAAAGGTTAATCTTTGCTCATCTTTGTGTTTTTGAGTGATGTATGTTTTGGAAGCACAGTTCTTTTTTTTTCAGCTTTATGTGTGTGTGTTGCATTTTTACATTTTTCATGTTATTGTGCAAATTGTGTAATAAAACTGGTTAGTTCCACAGTTCCTCATCAAGAAATGTACTACATCTCAGTGTCCGTGTAACTTTGTCGCTCTAGATCTGTGTAATTGTAGGTCGTTTCCCCATTCCACACGTTATATCTGTGGGTTTGTGCAGCATGTTAACATAGATCTACGCATGTTCCATATAATAAAAAATGTATTTGTATGGACTTGGTCTTTATGAGTTTGCCTCCCATGGTTTTGTTGTTGTTTTAATTTGTGCAAAATGGGCTATTAAAGTTTCTCTCTGATGTGGTGCAATTCAGAAGCAACATTCAGAGGACCTTTTATATTTCTGTTATAAATAGCAATTAAGACTTGGAAGTGAAAACACTGTCCTGGCACTGAAAGGCACAATACTGAGAGACAAAAAAAGGCAAAGATCTTTTTCTCAATTTGGGATTTGATTTTTGTGTTAGGACCATGTCTTTGGGGAGAAGTAGGGAGACGCTACAGACTAAAGTAAATGCAGAAGATAAAAGAACAAAAGTACAGGCATAGAATGGCAAAGGAGGAGGATAATATAAAAGAAGAAGCACTCAAAGTGGAGATGGATGTAGTGCATTAAAAGTGTGAGAATCTTTAGGGAAGATGAAATGGCAGAAAACTGAGAGGAGGTAGATGGACAAAGTGATGGGGAGAGAGGATTAAGAGATGGAAAGCTAAGGGACCTACGTGGGAGGTATGAATTGTGGGTAAGCATAGAGGGATCTATGGGCAGATGTAAACTGAGGTAGATGGAGGAAAAAAAGAGAGAGAGCTAGTGGGTGCAAGAGAGACACGGGTGCTGATGGAAGAGGGAGGTAGAGTGAGATAGAGGGGAAACCATGTATTAAGTCAATGGGATAATGATGTGTCAAAGCGTGACCAAGCTGTGAAAATGGGAAAATGTCTTTCATCATCACTAAAGTGTCCTCTCTCTGACCCCTTCAGGTGAAAATTAAAATGGTGGGGACGCAATGGAAAAACAGTTTCAATTTACTTCTAAGTGGAGTAACATTGATTCTGGGTTGAAAGCAGGGCCTGGAGGCTTACAGACACAAGAGACCAGTCTTTCTCTTGGTCTCTCTCTCTCGCTTTCTCCCCTCTCTCTCCCTCCCTCCCCTCTCTCATCTATCTGTGTCTGCATATTGATTTCCTGTATTTAATCACAAGATTCTTAATTATTTACCCTGAAAAGCTGCTCCGATTTCAGGATTATTATAACATTTATATAGTAACACTGGTGTTGATTTAAAGTGAAACCATATGAGTGGTGAAATGATGAAAAGAACATTAGAATTGAAGGGTTTTCTGTTGTTGGTATGACAGTGGTTCCCAGACTGGTGGGAAACCAAGTAGTGAGATACAGGGTTTTAATAGTTTTGCAATTTTCATTAGTTTTTATTTTTATTTAGTTTTGACTTCAGATTTTCAATTTTATATCAGTTTTAATTAGTTTTTACCAATTGTTTGCTAGTTTAGTTTAGTTTTTATTTTTTTGAAAATCCTTAGTTTCAGTTTAGTTTTAATTAGTTTCAGTTATAGTTTTAGTTGTGTTTGCAATAATTAAGTGCAACAAAATCCCAGTTTCATCATATCATTCTCTTCTGCTTATCCTTGGGTATGTTGCTATTCCAGCTACCATACCCTGCACCCTGGACAGGTCGCCTGTCTGTCGCAGGGCTAACACACAGAGACAGACAACTCACATTCCCACCTATGGGTTCTTTAAATAAATAAATAAATAAAGGCAGATGAACAACCATTGATACCAGGCAACGATAAAATGTATATCTTGGCCCCAATGAGACTATTAACTCTCGCAGCACCGGGTGTTCGTAATTTTGGTTCAAGTGAATTGATAAACTTTTTGAAGGCAATTGACTCACACAGTTATGTAGATATCCCCGTCCTGTTGTCTCGGGATGCATCACGCTGCCTTGCCTGGGGTTAGCTGCTGTTTTCTGGGGATGAGGGTTGAGTGTGCTCCCTTACCTTCTCAAGGTAAGCTAGCTTAGCCTTCTTGTGTGAGCTTTTCAAGTGCACTTTAAGGTTTGTGGGATTTTTTTCCCTTTAGAAATGTCCCTCATAATTTGTCTCTTTCCACTACAAGACACTTGCTTTATCCAAAACACAGTCATATTCAAAGTAATCCCAAATTGGACTCTAGCGCTTTCTCCCGACTTTTCCTGACATGATTCTGCGCGTGGACGGAGCAGCAACACAGACGACTCGACTAACGTACTGCCACCTGCTGGCATAATGAGACACAGCAAGAAAAAAATCTGTAAACTAAACTTCATTTTCAACCTTGACTATTTTATGACACGCACACATCAATGAAAACTAAACACATTTTTGCTATAAATTCAGTTAATTTTAGTTAGTTTTGTGAACACTCGTTACAGTTTTAGTTAGTTTTCCTTTTTTTGTTTTTATTTTTATTTCCATTAACGAAAATGTTTTTTCAATTCTAGTTTTCGTTATTTCGTTAGTTTTCGTTAACGATAATAACCTTGGTGAGATATAGAGTGGAAGGCACTGGGAAAAAAATATGGAGTAAAACTTGAACTAACTAAACTACAGGAAAAGAAAGTGTGAAAACCAAATGGTTAGAAACAGCTTACGATGAGCAAAGAGAAGGAATCATGGAGAGTAAATAATTATATGAAAGTGATGTTAACTGATGAAATATATATCTGTATTGTCCAAAAATATAATTTATGAACATTTGTCTGTTGCCAGTGAAGCGCATAAGAAAATGTAATGCCCATTAATCTGGATTTCATGTCGATTAAAGAACCAGGAAAGACTGTAAACATTACCTCAAAAGTAAGTGCCTAGTTGTACACTGAAAATTTGAAAAGTGAAAACTCTTATTCAATTGCTAGAAGTTGGATTTGGTGATGATGATGTTATTCATCAGGATGATAATGAATCCGACCACAAAGAAAGGCTAAAGCTTTTCTTTAGGTATGACATATCAACTCGATTGAAAAAATTCAGTTTATATGTCATTTCTTGAAACAGTCAAGATCTCCTTGGTTGAAAATTTAAAAAAGTATATGGTGTAGTATAGCGTTGTACTGGAGCTATACTACACCAAAGGTGTTCAGCTGATAGGTCAACTACATTTCAAAGCTGGAACTGGCTTGATGGACATTATTGTTTTTCATTTGTAAAGTCCAAACTGCTCAGGCTGTTAAACACACACACACACAAACACACACACACGCACAGATGTGCAACATAGTACTAATCACTTTTAGTGATTTCATTTTTTTCTCCATTTCATTGAAAATATTTTTTAACACATTATTGATCTGTGTATTAGCTGAAAGCTGAATATTTTCCAAATGTGCTGATTACATTTTTTTTCGTAAGATTTTGTATCTAGGAGTTTTTATGTGAAAATCTGAAATTAAAATGATGGATTTCACAGTCAGTGTAATGTTTGAGAAATCCACAGGAAGCTGTTAATTACTACTAATATAATGACAGCCTGCACTCATTCTTCTAGCGACAAGCTAAACCTGCCACTAAAGACAAATTTATTCAGGGGTTTTATAAAGAGTTGAACAGGGAGTGTTATGGACATTCAAATTTCTTTCTTTATTATCTGAGCAGCTGCAACTGAAAACACAGCCAATAACAAATCTCCTAATCCAGTCACCACATAACATACAAAGAAATAGCAAATAGTAACATCTTGATGCTGTAAATACTTAATAGATGTTTTGTTGACAAAATCTAAAATACAGGGAGACTTTAAAGGAAAAAGTACACGAGTTCTAGACACGGTGTGGTCCCATAGCCCCATAGCATGTTGTGTGTGGTACAACACAGTATGAAGGCTTAGCCTGTAGTGTGACCACGCTGTGCTTTCAAAGCAAAGGTGAGAAGGTAAAAGAGGACCTCAGGTTTTAACTCACACAGAATTACAATATTACCTCAGCTATAAAATACAAATGAAGTTTACAAGTACACATATGCACAAAAATACCTTCACGAAACTGAAGGGTGAGCTCAAAACATACTTAAGTGAATGAGTCATAACGTACCAACTCAACCTACTTTCAATAACTGTGAAACACTCAGGAATTACAGCTTAAAATAAAAAGCTACAATTTCAATTAATAAAGACTTTCTCAGCCATGTGAAAAGCATACTAGTGATGGAAATACTTCAATTCGTAGTATATAATAAAGATAAAATCTACTTCACAGGCAGTGAGAAGGCCACAGATCTGAGTTTGTATTTGACTCTGTATGGTTCTTAAATTTCTAACAACAACAAATCTCAAACAAAATTTTGAAACTGGAGACGGGTATTTGGAGAAAAGAAATAAAGGGAGTGAGTATAAGCGAGGATTTCCAGCAGCTGAGGCACCTGTTCAGTAACTAACACTGAGTGGGGGGAAAATGCAAATCCCCATTAATACATTATGATCAGTTAGTGCAATGTTTATCCATCCCAGAAGTGCGGTGACACATGATATATATATATATATATATGTATATATATATATATATATATATACACATATATATATATATACACATATATATATACATACATATATATATATATACGGCCGTAGTGATCGATGTAGCGGTTCCGAATGACAGCAATATCAGGAAGAAGGAACACAAGAAGCTGGAGAAATACCAAGGGCTCAGAGAAGAGCTCGAGAGGATGTGGAGGGTGAAGGTAACGGTGGTCCCCGTGGTAATCGGAGCACTAGGTGCGGTGACTCCCAAGCTAGGCGAGTGGCTCCAGCAGATCCCGGGAATAACATCAGAGATCTCTGTCCAGAAGAGCGCAGTCCTGGGAACAACTAAGCTCCCAGGCCTCTGGTAGAGGACCCGAGCTTGAAGGATAAACCGCCCGCAGGGGCGTGCTGGGTGGTTTTTTTATATATATATATATATATTAGGGGTGCAACGATACACAAAATTCACGGTTCGGTTCGGTTCGATACTTTGGTGTCACGGTTCGATATTTTTTCGATACAAAAAAATGTTCATGCCTTTTTAATTTGTCATTTATTAAAATTATAAATATATATATTTTAACTCAAAAGTACAGTTTTTAAATTTAACCCTAACCCTTGTGCGCGTTTTTTATTTTGACAGCGAATGCGCACCTGCGGACCACTTATGTGCAGCCCTGGTTATTTAGCTCGTCATATTGCAGCCACAGAAATTCTTTTGTCCATGAAACCATAAAGCTGCACTTTCTTTTTGCCTTATAGTCTCATTTGTCATAACTTCTCCGTTTTGTGGTAAGCTTTTCTTTGGCTGTCACTTCTTCACCCTGACCTGTCTTATTTGGCTCAGCAGAACTAAAATATATATACTGCTACTTTTACACACGACTCACATAAGCTCAGCGATTCTCTGCGCGATCAACCTCTCACATGTTTAAGCTTGCTGCGGGAGATTTCACTTGTCATGTTTGCATAGTAAGCTAACGATTAATAAGACGATGTCAGAGGAATTGGTGCACAAATTATCATCACTCACAGATCAGTGCTGTCATTGCAAAGTGAAAGCAAAAAAACAAGCGCAAATTCAAACGCGATTTCAATATGTCACATATTGACAGTGGCTCACCGATGCCAATGACATAATTACCCAGCTACATTTCTGAAAGAATGCAAAAGCATTGACATATATTTTTCCTACAATAGCCCGACGGGCAGGGCAGAGAGATTTTTGTAGCCCGACTGGAAAGATCGCTAGCTCCGGGACGTCGGGCTAGCGATTTTGCAAGCCCTGTATCTGATTGAGGAATCACTCATCTTTGGAAAAGAGAGTTTATTACAGAGAAATGTCTCTTTCCAAAATAAAAGCTATACTATCCGCTTCTTCTGGGCTATATTCTCAGCAGCATAAGGAGAATCATGTGCTAACAGCTGTCTAAATGACTCGGCTAAAGTTAGTAGCATGCTTGTTGTTTTTGTCTTTGCACTAGGATGATGTCGGTGTAAATGTGCAGTCATATTCGTTGTGTTCCCACTAGTGCTTTCAGGTTAATCTCGTTGAAATGACCTTAACGCCACAACACGGCAAATCTCCGTTAACGAGCTACCGCCGATCGCCCCGTGCATGGGGCTAGACGGCCAACACGTTAACGAGCTAACTGCGCTAACACACTAGTTCACACCAATGTAATTAAGCATTGCATGGCACATCCAACATACTGTTTTACTTTAGTCCATGACTCGCTTACCTTCAGGGTCATACGTCACATGAAAACCAAAATAATTCCAAACGCCAGATCTGAATGAGGGTGGGGGAGGTCCATCTTGCAAGGAGAGCTTAACTTCTGTCTCGCTAGCTTGCCCTGCGCTCTTCCTCCTGACTATGCTGTCTGTGTTGAGCGCTCAGTGGATCTGCGCTCGACAGTGCAGCCTAGGCGGAGTAGTCGAACGCAGATTCACTGAGCGCTCAACACAGACAGCATCGTCAGAAGGAAAGTTGATAAAATAAATTACAAATGTTGTATTGTTCGATACATATGCGTACCGAACCGAAAGCACTGTATCGAACGGTTCAATATCGATACGAATATCGTTGCACCCCTATATATATATATATATATATATATATATATATATATATATATATATATATATATATATTTAAATCTAAAACAGAACTGTAAAATTTTACAGCATTAAACTTCAACCTTCTGAGTGAAATTGCCTCACGGTCGAGGATTTTTCCTCGATTTGTATCAAAAAAGGGGTTTAAAACTGGATTGGCGTCAGCATGCTGTGTGACTGCACTCAAACAGCCCCAGCTTTGCAACACATATGAATGCTTCAAGAGAAAAAGCACTGTGACACATATTGACTCATGCTGGTCTGGAGACAGTATTGATTTCCCATTCAGAGATCCAGAGACAGCGGCATACAGCTGAGGAGAGAGGGGCATATTAACTCACCAACTGCTATCCAGGCCACATTACGGCTTTTGCAAACCGCATACAGAAGTGGTGAGAAACCAAATTTCTTACCCATAATAGAGATTTCAAACACGAAAGGAATCGGGCTGTTTATTTCATTTCAAAGTAAAGTGTCTAGTGTCTGTTTTCATGTATTGCTGCATTTCTTGTTAAGATTACATGTCAGCCTGGACATTTATTTTAGGCTCTATCTGAGAAAGGCACCTCACTGGTGCAGTTGTGCGCTTATGTGTTGATGGCATGTTTGATGTTCACCTTGGTCAAGCGCAGCGAGGTTAATGGTGGCCACATCAGCAGGTGACTTAAAAAGCGTTTAGCAGTTATTATTGATGATGCAATTACTGTCCAGACAAAGGCGAAGTATGCTTCCCCTCTAACATTATACCAGAGGAGCTATGCATCTTGCTGCAGTCTGGAATCTCTTCCTCAGACCTCCATTCTGTAACCTCCTATTTATGGAAAATCATGTTGTCACTTGATGGGGTTTTTTTTCATGATACAGAGAAAACATAATCTACACAATATACTAGCAGATTCTCTGATTGTTGTGGTTTCTCTGTAACTTTGTAGGGTCTTTACATTACAATATTACGCAGCTTCGGGTGACTGATTGATCATTGAATTGATAGATTATTCATGACAGGCTTTAATGACTTAAAATGGGAGGAGAACATCTTGAATGGGAAATCATATTACCAGGTAGAAATTGTCAAAATACATGCATGGCACTGCCCAATTAATGAAAAATATAAATTTTAAAAGAAATGATTGGCATTCCTGTGGCACCTGACTCTTCAGCACTTCTATTTTTATTCAAGCCACATGAGAATAATTGACCCCCTGCACAGGTTCAACTTCCAGGTGA
Organism: Maylandia zebra; assembly: GCF_041146795.1. Classification (NCBI taxonomy): domain Eukaryota; kingdom Metazoa; phylum Chordata; class Actinopteri; order Cichliformes; family Cichlidae; genus Maylandia; species Maylandia zebra. The sequence goes on from NC_135182.1 coordinate 25,768,233, forward strand.
ACAAGCTCATTGGTGGGTCAAAACAAAACTCTGTCAAGTCATCAGGTGTGCTGATTTGGGTTTTGGATAGCCCGCCCTTCACCTAATTAGAGCCTTGTGAGACCTCCTGGGTGGCTGCTCATGGTAACCTGCAATATAAACACAACCTGTCCACATGAGGAGTGTGTGTGAGTAGCACCGATTTCATTTTACACAGCAGGGGGAGATTTTTACTGTTATTACCTGAGGGCCGTTATGCAGACAGATGCCATCTCAGTTGGAGGCGCTCAAGTGAACAGCACGCTCTTACACATGCAAGGGTGCACACTTGCATACATATTTAGATGCATGTTTTGTTAGTCTACTTACAAACACATTCATTACTAATGTTTTGTGATACTAGACTTTTAAGAGTTCTGACAGAAAGAGAGGCCACATTTCTCCCATACTGGCTTTTTGGCATTGGTTCTCTGTTAAAATCTTTCTCCACACATATCAAGTCTTCAATAATCAGTCCCTGTCATAGCTTAAAGATTTCATAGTATCCTATTTTCCCAATAGAGCAATTTGTTCTCACAATGCAGGCTTACTTGTGGTTCCTAGAATTTTACAAAGTAGAATGGGAGGCTGAACGTTCAGCTATCAGAAGATAGACTCCTTCTCTAAGTTTAAGATTTGACTCAAAACCCTCCTTTTTGATAAAATTTACAGTTAGGGCTAGATCAGGTGACCTTGAGCCATCCCTTAGTTATATTACTATGGGCTGAGAGTGCTGTGGGACTTCCTGTGATGTGATACAATGTTATACACTGATTATTTCTTAACACGTGTCTTTACAAACTCTTTAGATTCATTGAGACACCAAATGTCGGTGAGAACAAGTTAGATGTTAGAGTCTTTACTCAATAAAGAGCAAGTCTACCAGTAAATACTAAGGACCTGTGGATCCATCCATCCATTGTGAGGGTCATTCAGGGTCATGTAAAGATCATACTAGCATGATCCTTACATTCTGTTTCTTCAAGGATACGCTAATCATCCTAGCTAGCATAGCTTGGTGATGCTTTTAACAGTGTTGAGAAGGTTACTTTTAAAATGTATTCCATTACAGAATACAGAATACATGCCCCAAAATGTATTCTGTAACCTATTCCATTACGTTACTCAATGACAGTAACGTATTCTGAATACTTTGGATTACTTAATATATTGTGGCGAGTTCAGACAAGGAGGAGACGGAGGTATCGTTTGGTCTTGCTTCCCGTGAGCTAGCCAGGGAGCACAGCCGTTTATTACATTTGCAGAAGAACACACTGCCACTAGCTAACTGCTCAGCGCGGCAACCACAACACACATAGGGCGCCCTCTGACCCCGGAAGGACACACCGTCGCAGCGAGAGGGCGTCACCCGTCACCATGGCAACATACACAAAACATAACTGTACAAGCAGAACCCCGAACAGCCCTGACCCGCTACAATATTATCATGCTTTTTACAACAACGTGAATGTACTATTGCTGTGTGATTTATTACTATTACTGAAGGTCCGCGACTCCGAACTGTAGTAAAGGGACCTCTGACTAATGCTGGGCTCACACTGTGCGATTTTTGGCCCATTTTGAGCCGATTTTTGAGTCGTGCGATCGTTTTGGCGATCGGCCCGATTTTGGCCTTCATCGTGCGTCGTGCATCGTGTAGTATAAGTGGGGTAACGAGAAGCGATTGACACCTCACGACCAGCTCCCGATCATCAATCTCTTGGTCGTGAGGGTGTCACCGCAGTTTGCCACACTGCGCACGCGCAAACACAAATGTCAGCGAAAAAGACGGCGTAGCACGGCAGTGCAGCGTGTGATCTGGACACAAGCGATGGAGGCACAACCTGTCGAACCATCCGAGCCCTTTCGATGTGGCCTCACAAAATTATCACGACCACAACAACCGTGAAAATAGTTGGATCGACACTGCTGCTCAATCACAGCTGCCTGACCAATGTTTTTCATTAGCAATTTAGCAAAGTTGATGGTGGTGGTGTGTCTGTGTGAGTGAAAGACGGAGAGGGAGAGCGAGCGACAGAATTTCTGTTATAACCTTCATTTTTATGGACGCACAGTGTGAGCACTCAGGTCGCATCAGAGCATCGGGCCGTATAGTGTGAGACCCTGCATCGTGACCTATGAACTTCTAACCCCTGCGAGTCAATCGTACAGTTTGAGCAGGAGCTGAATCGCGCGACTGAAAAAATCGCACAGTGTAAGCCCAGCATAATACGGCGGGGTCCCTGTCGGCTGGTAGCCGAAAAATAGCTCTACTTTGTTGTGTGGGTCAACTTTTTTTGCGACAGACAGAGAGAGGCGTTGAAAGGCTGCTCCAACGGAACTTGTTGTTTTCGGAGGAAAACACGAACACAGTGTACAGTCGAGTCTTAATAGCTTACTTACAACTGGGCTCGTCAGGCACTCTTCTTGGCTGCAGTGGTTATTATTATATTTACATGCTTCCAGCTCCCGTTTTTGCTCGATGACTGCTCGTACCTTTCCACTCCCCTTTTTCTCCCTCCTAGCGCTCACAGACACATAACGTGTATGGCAGTCCATTCTCCCAGCAGCACGGACTACACTGAACATGATGCTACATTCTTTAGAGCTATGCTTGTAGCATTCTGCCTGTTAGCTTAGCACAACAACAACAACAACGAAAAGGCGCTCTCTCACCCAGGAAACACACAGTCGCAGAGAGAGAGAGCGTCGCCCTGTAACCATGGCAACCGTAACGCTGCCGCCTGGAACAACAGAACGTAGCTGTCAAACAAACCCCAAACAGTCCTGACCCGCGACAAAATGAAACAGGAAAGTACCGCAGTGTATTCCATTTATTTCAACAAAGTAACTGTATTCTGAATACCACCTTTTTAAACGGTAACTGTAACGGAATACAGTTACTCATATTTTGTATTCTAAATACGTAACGGCGGTACATGTATTCCGTTACTCCCCAACACTGGCTTTTAATATGGCAATAATACACAGTGAGTTTTAAAGCTTTACACTGTAAGATTATTCAATTTAAATGTGCTGTAAATTAGAAGAGCTGCCACAAATTAGTTCTATAGCTGTATGTATTTGCATAAATGGTCAACTGTTCCACTGATTCTTGAAGTTTGAGTCTTGTATTCATGGTTATTACCTATTAAGTAACACAGCAGAGATATGGCAATAAATGTCCAATTTACACTTTACTATGTACTGCTGGAAAACTAGCTTAAGTGTTTGCCAGCATCAAAATATAAATCTGATAAGCACCGTGCCCTACAGCCACTAGTGACTCATTTATCTTGGGAAGACAGAAGAAAAATATAAAACCTGAGATGGGTGATAATAATTGTGTATGCGTTACTTGTCAGGTTGTTCAAGTGATCATACCTGTCACAACTGTATCACTATTTCACTTGACAGTTTCTCTATGCCTTCATGCTTTTGAGAAACATTATTGGTAGTAGGGGAAAAACACGACAGGGGTTTGTGGCTTAGCACATTATTAACTGGTACACCCGTCAACCTGTGCTGCAGTGTCATTGACCTTGTCTTTGTTTTGGTATTTTTCTATGCAGAGAGATGCTACTATTGTGTTGTGGGATTCAATGGAAGCTTTTCACAGCAGGTTTGGGAATTTTTGTTGTCCAAAACAAGGTAGCCAAATGTGTATAGAGGAAATACAACACAACACTAAATTGTATATTATAAGATGGATAACCATAAAGATTCTATTGTGTACTGCTTGTTTTACAAATTAAACTGTCTTTCTTTTATGTACTTTAAGATAAAAAGCATGATACTATTTATTGTACAATGCACGCCATGAATTATGAAAAAAAAAACAGAAAACATGTGCTGCTATAAAAAAAAAAAATAAAGAACTGTTTGAGATAAAGATTGAATTATTTCCCTAAATCTTATTTTAAAGATGTATAGATGCAGAAAGAAAAAGCTTTTTTCTCTCATATAACTGAAACAGATATGCAACACAAGCACCATGGGCAATTTCATTTAGTATATTCAAAATGATCTCATATTTTAACATAGTCCAGTATGTTGTTGTCATGGCATGGTTAAGTATAGTAGTTGTTTTTTTCCATGTTTAATGTTTTATTAAACATAAAAAAAATAACAAAATGTGTTCATAATTTAAAAAAAGACTCATATTTGAAGTTATATATTATCCAGCAGGAAACTGGGCTTTTTCCATATAAAACTTAGATTTAATGTTGAATTGTAATGCTTCTCACATATATAAAAGCAATTAATTGTCCAGCTCTTTTCTAAGACCTAACACATTAATATCTCTGATCAAAAGTAATGGTTGCAGAGTAGAGTTGATCAGAATCAAATGGTGGCCTCTAGCATTGACAGCAATAAACACGGAAATAACTCATCCCACTTTTTACGTCAGGAAATTAAACCCTGCTGCAAATATGTCTTTTCTGCTCACCACGTGGAAACAAAATCAAGACAAAACACCCAATTATTCACATTCTTCAGTTTTTCATTTTTCTGCCTCCCTCTCTCTTATTCTTTTCTTTCATCACTCTCTCATTACTCACATAATTCTGTTACCTAGCACCAAGATGAGACATCAATTCCTCTGCCGCTGAGAATTGCAAATTAGCTTTGAGTTAGCTCTTGAGGACATGGGAGGAGACAGGAGTGGGAGGAGGAGAAGAGATAAGCTAATGAGTAAGTTTGAATTAGCCTTCACTCGCAGTGGGAGAGAAACAATGCTAGAAAATTTGAAAGAATTTCAGTGACAAATTGGGGAGTTTTAATATCGTGAGTGACGACTTGCATCACAGCTGCATGCAGTGTTGGTTTCATTCCAGTGTTGTTTGGGTGTTACAGAGCAGGTTCCAGTCAGGGGGAAATTAGCATTCTACAAAGCTTCAAACTAGCCTTGCAAGGTCATTTGATTAAAAAAATAATGAACAATGAGGTAAACATAAGGGAAATTAGATCAACCAGTCAGTTAACCACACAACCTAGCTTTAATAATTAAATGCAAAGTAAGTGCCTGACTTTTGGTTTCCTGAAGTCTGTCAGTTACATTTTTTAACCCATACATTAAAAGAAAAAAAATCAAAGCACTTTGTCACTCTGCTTTTTGTCAAACACCGCCTCCTTTTTATATTTGAGCATTTTCCTCATTCTCTTCCACAAAGGCCAGACCGGGACAGATTAAATTTCAAGCATAAATAAATATTGTGAAAAGGTCACCTTCCATCTGTTATTTGTGCAACCTCTAAAAGTAATTACATACAGAATGGTGTCGGCAAAGCTGTTTGTGTGCTTTCGTTGTCTAAACAGCATATCTCCCGGAGCTCATTTCATATACACCTGTGGACCATGCAATGGTAAACAGGTCCAGTAAACAGAGGTAAACACAAAATCAGATGGCTTGCACTGATTCATTTAAGGGTATTAATTGTACATTGTAAAACAACAAAGTACCTATTACAGTTATCTTGTTTCCACTGTGAATCTTCAGATAATGAGTTTGAAAAAGAGAATTGCTTTGCTTAAATTTGATTTCCCCAAAATCCGCTCTGTGCCATATTACTAAATATGAGATATTGTCCCTTTTTGGGCCCTACAGGAAGGACGAATGCATAAAGATGTTTATAACACATATCTCAGTGCTAAAGAGAATTAGACCTTATAAACTCCTAGGTGATGCATGCATTATAAATGGAATAATATGCAGTGTCTTCTGAGCAGCACAGCATTGCGTGCTTGCCTCCTTTTAGGAGAGGCAACCAAAAGAGGTCAAACGTGACATCAGGGGAAGGCAAGTGAAGCACCACTCTGCACTTTGAAGGAAAGGAGAGAGGACTTTCTCTTGGGACTGATTTTAAAGGGCAGTTTTTTATCTATGTGATCTAACTCTACATTCATTTTATACTGTATGTTTCAACTTAGGGGTGGTTTTTCTTTCTAGAATTGTATTTGGTTGTTTTTCTGAGTACAAAGCTGTGGTATGTCACTAGCAATTATGTGTCTGGTCCGTCTTTAAAGGTAACAAAGGTTCTGTGAATATATTTGGTTTGTCAGTTACATTTTTAAAAAAAAAGAGTTTTCAAATAAGAAAAAATAAAATGACAAGACCTCGAGGGAAATTAAAAGGAGAGAATTTAAAAACAAACAAACAATTAAAAAATATTTTAAAAAGCACAAATTAAATTAAAATATTAATAGTGAAACCTGACAGAAATATTCACAGACGAAACTGGGTGGAACTAATCTGCAATCCGAGTGCTGCCAGGAGCAACACCATTTAAAAAGCGCCATGTAAGGTCACATTTAAAGCAGTATGGGGCTAACAAGCACTGTGCTTATAAACAATACATTAGGAGAAAAAGCTGCTTCTAGACAATATTATCGTCTGCGTTAGGGCAAAACACATTCACATAGAAAGTCTGTAGGATGCTGTGTGCCAAAATAATCTGCGAGACAATTTTCTGGCTCCGGACTGCTGCCATCAGTTTGAGGACAGTTTATGTTATCTTGGGGATTAGTAGTACATTCATATGCAGCTCTGTAATCTGGTCACCCTAATAATGTCAAGATGGCTCATCTATGTTGTGGTCTATGATCGATTTGTTCATTTTAGTCAGAAAAAATAACAACAAAACAAATCAATGATAAAAGTTCTGAATTATTTTTGACATATTAGGTTGTAATTGGTTATGGGCTAATAATAAAGGGTTGTTTACAAAGAATAAAAAAATCATTATGTCATAAAGTAGCTATGATTATAAAATTCTTTAGGGTAAATAGCAAATTTCATCAATATGTTTTGGGGGTATTTTTTTGCTTGTTTTTCATTTAAGTATGATTATATATGTCAAGCCAAAAGCTATACCAGCACTGGATATTTAATGTAAAATAATGCATAAATTGAAAGTGAAATACGGCACTTTTGCTTTATGGTTTGCATGATTTATAATGCATATTTTCTGTTGGCAATTTACATTTATTTGCAATTAATATATATGTGTATATTCATTTCTGTGCAAAGGTTTTCACTTAATGATTAATGACTACTAAAACTAATGGAACTAAACTGCTGGACCTGTCAAAATAAAAGGAGGGGAAGAAGGAGAAGCTGTTGATCATTGAGTGCAATCTAGTTACAATCCTTTGGGTCGATGCATCACTCAAGTGGGGAAGCTGAACACGGCTTCTAAAATCATAACTTGACAGTGAAAAAATGAGAGACTGGGAAACTGGAGGACAAGGAAGTAGAAATCTGCAAGCTTTGAGCTGGAACACTAGGTGCAATGACCTGGAACTCTGGCAGCAGACAACAATCAAGATAAGATAAAGTTACACAAAAACCTCATTCAACTCTACTAAGTTCTCAAACCTGCATGCTGAAATTAAACACGGCTGATCACGCTATCAGGGGAACAACTCAAGATGGAGATAATGTTAATACAAAGATTACTGTCTCACTTAGACATTAGATTTGTCTGGGGAGGTCATACAAAAATTCCCTAGGGAACACTATCTAGCTATATCTTTTTCATCCACCTATGTTATTCATGTAGACTTCTCATTTAAAATGGACGTGACCCTAATGACATCCTGGGGGCTGTATGACATTGTTTGTTTCATCTGACTGACTTCAGACAATTAGGTTATTAATTTGCAAGCTGTATTTATGTGAATTCATTTATATGCTTTTAGCATTTTGTAAGGTCATGAATTCTTTGAAACTGAGATTGCAAGGTTTTATTGCTATGGTGACAAGATGAAATTAAAAGGAATAATATATACCAACTGCATTAATTAATATTAACAGTTTCATTTGTTTCTTCTGCTACATCTTTCTTCTCTCATTTCATACTATGGCAAGGATGACTGATGAGCCACATATGGCTTGATTTTATCCATTTGAGATGGACCAGTAAAGCCACTTAACTTTTAAAAAAACTAGCTCAAATAAAACTAACAGTTTGGACAACTACTCTAATGATGCCCCAGCCAAAAACATATATATATATATATATATATATATATATATATACTTTCCTAACTATCACGAGTCTTGGATGCCATCTTCAAACCTCCAAATAACTTATTTGGGAAGTTATTTTGAAGAATTATCTGAATCGGTTGGTCACTGGGACATAAAATGACTAAAACCTGCCCCCATATAATGTTTACTGTCTCCATAACTCATAGTTATTTGTTGTTGATGAATTCTTTGAGGATTCTTTGACTGCCACATCTCTCCATTAAAATATCTCTGACTAAGTTAAACAAAGTACTTAGTTCTGGATTTTGATTTCTTCAGTGTTACACCCCAAATTGACTAATTGTCAGGTGGATTTATAATGTATGAAACAAAATCACAGCAACGAAATATATACTTAATTAATCTATGCCATCATCAAAAGCACAAGGAAATATTGATGTCAAATGCTGTGTAATATGTGTCAATTTCTGTGGGATTGTGTACGGCTGTTTAACACTCAAGTAGTTAGTTGCAGTTTTAAAACTTGGCCTTCTGTGCCAAGGTCTAATGTGAGGCAGCTTGTCGTAAACTCTTTGTTGGCCTCGCAGTCCAGGAACCATGAGGCTAATAACATCACTGTTGTTAAAATTTACTGTGTTTCTACTCGCTGGAGTCAGATCCCTCATTGATCAGAGTAAATCAACTCACCAAACTATAAAACATCATCTCAGAGTGATACCACTAATGATCTGCCCCAGCTGACGAGACCCACTGTCTGAAGGGTTGCTGAGGTATCAAAGTCTTGCTGTCTGTCTCCTTTCCCCCCATGGCATCCTCACACTTCATCTAATAATGGAAATTTACTGCAGGTCTTTTTTTCTTGCTCACTTGGCGAGATAAACAGCCTGATGAATCAGGCGTAATGCACAGGCTTACGGGCACAGACAGCACGCAGCCCACAGTAAATATGTGCAGACAGGATCGGATTTCAGCATTAGCAGTGAGGAGATGCATTTATTTGCCTCTCACCCAGACTCATAACAGCACTGAGCCTCAATTACCACGTCTGAGAAGTGCAGATAATACATGCAAACGGCACCACTCCCAACCATTACCAGCACATATATAGAGTTTGCTTTTCACACTGTCTGAACTGCACTTCATTGAACAATGTTGTAGCATTTATAGTCAAGTGATTATCCGCTAAAAGATGAACGGACGATATGTGTGTAGTTGTTTGCTGCTGCTGCACATGTTTGAGCATGTGCACAAATGTGTGCCAAGCAATAGTATAAATTAAAGGGATTATGTGGTTTATTCTCTTATGCTCAAAGAGTCTGCATAATTTAAAATACCTGGCGCCAGGTGAGAGTCCCTGTGATATAAAGTACCATTGAGCTATATTTTTCATGTCACTTTTCCCTTTTACTTGTGGTGTGTTGGGCATTTATGAGAGCTAATAAGCTGCAGGCCAATGTTTCATCTGAAAGGAAGCAGATATAAAAGTCAGAAAAAGCAATTTTTATATTATGTTAGAGATTGTTGTGTGAAACAACTTTATATCACATGCAAATGCTACTTTTGTTCTAGTCTTGTTTTTATAATGTGTAATTGACAAGGTAGCTGTTCAACAGACAATAGCAGCCAAACTGCGCCAGGAAAATGAGATCATTATGCTTATGTACTGAAGCATTCTGGTTTCCGTTATGTAAGAGTGTGACCTTAAAGCTGTGAAAACTAAATTTAGACATGTATCGAATGCACTGAGACTTGGCTTGGACTTTGCTTGAATGTGCTTTATGAGACTTGGAGCTTGACTTGATTTTCTCTTTGTTTTTTTGTTTTTTTTAATTCAAAGCTTGAATGGGATGCATTTAGTGGCTGCAGACCAACAATGTGCAAAAAGAAGAAAATATTGTATAAAAGAGAAAGAAGGAGAAACAAAAACCAAAGAGTAATAACAAAGGAAGCACGTGAGCAAAACAAAAATGGAACGAAGAGATAATGAGTGTGTGGTGATGGAGATTGAAGAGTTGCAAATGTTTTCTCACCACATCTCTCAATTCTTACTGTCTCTCTCTTTCCTGCTCTCTCTCTCTCAAACGCACATAATATTATTAGAATCACCTGGTGTGTGTTGTTAAATATGTATTGATATATGTCATAAAAAAGCAGCACAAAAAGGAAAAAAAACAAGGAGAAAATGATTTGGTTTTCTAATGTCTAATGTGCCACTGTGTTCAGATATGGCATCAGAATAGAATCACTGATTATTGATGCCCCAGTGTGAGAAGGTCCTCTTAAGCCAGCAGCTTAGCTGCAGTGCAGCCTGGGTACAGTGTCAGCCCCCCCCCCCCCCCCCCCCCCCCCCCCCCGCCGCCCCCGCCCACTGGATGTCAGCCCTGAATTGTGTTTTGATGTTTCTTCAGACCCACAATTGAGCTCCATTCTCAGCAGCCAAAACAGACATTTGTCAATTCATATGCATCAGGGCACTTTTTCCCCCCTCCCTCTCATTTTCCTCAGCTTTCTTTCTCTGTTGTGTCTTCCTTTCGTTCTAGCTCTGCTGCACTCAGTAACATCAATCGAGCAAGAGGATATGAGTGGCCGCGAGCCCCCTACTGCTAGTGGTGTCACATGTGATTACCATTATTTATAAAACTCACTCAGGCTCGGTTGCGAAGTCGGCCTCTCCCGGCCTCCGTCCCTGCACACTACAGTCAATATTTGCACGCAATCCTGAACTGTTGAGAGTTTCCATGGTGGTGAGAGCCTCCATTACATGAAATATTCAGGGCGAACGGACACTCCCATGAGGCCAAGCGCAGGGTTTTTACTCCGATTTGATTATACGACATGATTTTTTCATGAGCTATGACAGTCCTGTTGAATTAGAGTCAGCTCTGAATCTTTGTGATAGTCACGGAAGCCAAAGAGGAGGAGCAGGGTGTCCTCTTCCCTGACTCTGTCTTTAACTCACTCTGTCTGTCTAACAGGGAGAATAAAATTTACCTGAATTAAAGAATCCCTTGTAAAGCACAAGATATGCATCATGTGTGCTGTAATATCATGTTATGGTTAATGGATCATTTGTTTTCATATCTCCACCTACCTATCATAAAGATGTTGCTGGTATCAGGGTTGATAGATTGAATGCTATCTGTGGCCCTGAAATACATTTTGTTTTCATTTTTTTCCAATATGTTACATTTTGTTTTGCTTCAATAGTACCAAAAAATACAAATTAAAAAATTGATTAAAGTACCGGTATTTACTTCTTGCACAATAGTAATGGGATATTGGGCATTCCAGTAAATTCTTGTTACAGCAGTTATGCTACAAAACTAAATGCATCACATCCATCATTTCAGAAGTGCATGGCAATGAAAGTCTCATGTTCCACAAGGCAGACATCTGTCCTGGTAACTTCTCTGAAATAGGTAGGCAGTAATTTGCTCCTTTTACGAAAGAAGAAATTTAAGCTGTGCATGATGTCAATTGTTTATTTAAATAATTGGCTTTAAAGCTATAGGTACACAAGAGCATGATATTTTAGATAAAAGAGACAGCAAGAGAAATAAAAGGAATCATGCATTAAGAGTGTAAAATATTCATTAATGATTTCAGATTAAAAAATTAGATCTACTACCACATATAAATGAAACCTGCATAAAGGGAATTTAATAATACTGTGTTGTGCCTTTTGTTGATTTTATGGCTAAATTCCGATGAATGCTTAGCAACATACACAAACACAATATTTGTCTTGCTGCATGACCCAATTTTGGCCACGCTTTAGCTGTCAGACACATGCCTGTTACATTTCCCGTTAGAATATGTTGGTATATTGAGATATTCATGGACAACTCAATTTGAGGCATGTACAACGAGGCAGAATTTTGAGTTATGACTCCAGGTTAACCCTGTGGTTTCTGTACTTCGAAGGTGGTTTACTTTTCAGTTAAATATACTGTCTGGGGAAATCTATTCAACGTATATACATTACAATGCACTTATTGACAGATTACATTATGCATGCATTACAGCTGTATTACTCTGCACTAAAGTATGGTTGGTAAACTGGCTTGCTTGCAGACTAAAAATGAAAAGCATTTTTTGTTATAAAAAAACAAAACAAAGTTAAGTTATTGTTTGAATGATTTCATACTTGCTTTACCTACATTTTCACAGCGTTCCAACTTTTTTGGAAATAAGTTTGCAGTTGTTCAATGACTTACAGCATATTGATAAAAACAACAAATGAGTCTGATTTTGTACCTATAATTTATTCATTAAAGGCAATAGTAATGACTGCATACGGTATACTCATTCAAATAATACACAAATAACTATATATTTTAAGACAAATCTTATTTATATGACATCTTTAGATGGCTTTGCATACATCAGAAAATGAGAGAAAACTGTGTAACTGCCTAATTAAAACCATTCGACTTATATAACAGGTATAAAAAACAATGAAAAAGAAAAAACAAAAAAGTACAAAATGAAGAAAAGAAAAATATGTTGTAGTCAAACTGATCAATTTTACTTATTATGCTCTTTTTTGGTTATGCTTATGTAAATGATATCGCCTCTTCTTCCACTGTTCTTGAACAAATGAAGAGTAGGAAAAGTGGAAAACTAACTTGCTGGTCGGATGCAATACGGTGGAATCTCTCACTAAGTCCCCGTCACTGGGCTGCTATGCTCCAGCAGTTATATCATAAATGCAGATTCTTGATCAGCAAAGCTTTGGCTGTACTCAACTACTACAATTTCTCATTTGAGTTAAAGGCATAAGCATGTGTCAGCTGACAAAAACACGCCTGAGTCATTTCTCACTAAATACTCCCCATTCTGCCATTGATATGTTTTTTTAATCAGCTTAAATTTTTGGGAAATCCATGCTGGTTGGTAGTAATCTACTTTCTATCAGTGTAGCACATAATTCTCTTTATCTTTTAGTTTTCAAAAATCTGAACAAAATCAACTTGGATTAATTATTTCTTAGGAAGTTATTTACTCTTTTGCTCAATGATGAAGAGGCACCAAGACTCTCAGTACCTGACTGCTTCGTTACTAGGACAGTCAAGGTCATTCTTAACACCTGCCTTTGGTCCACTGAACCAGATGATTGTCAGCTGAATCCAGCATTGTCGATTTGGCCTTTTGATTCTCACATACACAAATACACACTCACACACATACAATACTACACATGCATGTACACAGAGTGAGAGATTATTGGTTCCTGGCTCTAACAGGCTGAATCCTGGCTTCCCAAACACACACTCGTTTATAAGTGACCCAGCTTTAAGACATGATTGGTCAGAAGCCACGAAGGTGGACAGAATGACAGCAATAAGAGAGAGAGAGTGAGAGAGGAGGTGTGTGTGTGTATGTTTGTGGGTGTGTGTGAGTGTGTGTGTGTGTGTTGACAAGATAACTAAACGTGTTTAGGGGCTTGTCCAACTGTCACCACTTGACCGAAAAGTACACACACACACACACACACACACACACACACACACACACACACGCGCGCACACACACAATGTCAGTCTGAGTTGAATACTGATGAAAGATTCAAGTTTAATATTTTCTTTATGTTATACAGCATACAATGATTCTGTAATAATCACACATATTTGTGCAGGATTTGAGAGTTTGATTCTCCTTTTTGCCTTATGAAAAAAGAAGTTAACTTTGGATGAATGTCATTGCTTGTCATTGTCGTTTATATTATAAGCGTGTCTTCTAATTAAGGTCATTTGTGCCAGTTAGTTTAAACTTTCTGAGTTTAAGTTTCAGCTTTACGAACTTTACGAATGACTTATTGTATTTATCTTTTTTTCCCCCTTTTGGATTGTCATATGCTGCAATTACTAAGCAGATTTAAAAGATTTAAATTCATTCCATTTAATCTCCTGTCATTCTAAAACAGATTTCATCCATTTTGAGGATTTAATGCTTTAGCATGCAAGCTAGTGGGCGTCAAATGATAGCTTATGTCCATCTGATGAAAGGTCTCTTAATGCGTCTTTAGTGCTGTTATTGTTTTATAAACAAAGCTTAATATACTGTAAAAACAAACAAACAAAAAACACCAAAAAAAACCTGTATGTTTACCATGTTTACCAGCCATAGTTAGCTTTCTGGTCTTTAAGTCTGACATCATTAGCCGTTTCCGGGTTCAAACTCCGCTTTAGGTCCCAAAGTCAAATGAACACATCACTGAGAGTTACAAAAGGTCTACATTTTTTCATCTTTAATAAAATGATCACTGTGGCTGCTCTACCAGGTCTAACAATTAAGTTTAAAATCCAGGCATCCATGAAAACAGAATTTATGAAATTTAATGGAGTTAGCAGGGAGTTAGCTTGGTGGTTCCACCTAAATATGACTGAGAGATTTCTGAAAAAATTAAAACATACAGCTCTGCTATCACTTCCGGCACAAATGAAGACAGAAAACTAAACAACAGTGATGTTTGTAGGGTTACTAAAGTTGGGCTAGCTGGTATATAACTGATGTGCTACATGGCGGCTAGCTACATACCTATGGTTAGCATAATATAAACACATTGTCACACTGAAGCTGAAGGATGAATGGTAACCTTTTACCACTTGATGAAAGTTAACATGAGGGTTCCCGATGGTTAGGGACAAATGTAAATCGCATGGCAGGAATCTGTCAATGGACCAAACTAAAGTCAGCAGAACAACTGAGATAATCCATCCACAGTATGAGGTTAGTCAATATATTGCTGCTTGGTCTGGGCTGTAGTTACACAGTAAGGTTTTAAAAACTGAGGTTTAAAATGAATAGTGGTGATAAAAACTGAGAGAGTCAAACAGTGATTACCAACTTTTTTTAGGCTTGTTCAAATTAAAGAGAATAAGATACAAAGCATTAAAACATGTTAAAAACACAACAGCCTTAATAAATGAAGAGTAGTTTGTTCATAAGACATCACTTAAAGACTGGGTATGTTTATGTTTACTAGCATTTCTTTAATGATATACTACCCCTATCCTAATATCTATTTTTCCAGTGTTGGGTTTAACTTTATGGTAAGATAGCTGTAAAATTATAATAGTAATTTCCATAGTATATTTTTTGTATCATAAATTTGTTTTTATATAAATGCAAACTTACAAAATGTAATTTCACTTTTTTAAACATGTTAATATCTAGCTTATGCTAAGATATTTGATGGGTTACAACTTGAACTTTTTATAATTTTTACATACTTTTTGTAGTCAATATTGCTTTGTTTTTCTTAATTCCCACAAATTAAAAACAATATGTGTGAATCGTAGTATCACTCAATGACAGCAGCAACAACTACAGGGAGTGCAGAATTATTAGGCAAATGAGTATTTTGTCCACATCATCCTCTTCATGCATGTTGTCTTACTCCAAGCTGTGTAGGCTCGAAAGCCTACTACCAATTAAGCATATTAGGTGATGTGCATCTCTGTAATGAGAAGGGGTGTGGTCTAATGACATCAACACCCTATATCAGGTGTGCATAATTATTAGGCAACGTCCTTTCCTTTGGCAAAATGGGTCAAAAGAAGGACTTGACAGGCTCAGAAAAGTCAAAAATAGTGAGCTATCTTGCAGACGGATGCAGCAGTCTCAAAATTGCAAAGCTTCTGAAGCGTGATCATTGAACAATCAAGCGTTTCATTCAAAATAGTCAACAGGGTCGCAAGAAGCGTGTGGAAAAACCAAGGCGCAAAATAACTGCCCGTGAACTGAGAAAAGTCAAGCGTGCAGCTGCCAAGATGCCACTTGCCACCAGTTTGGCCATATTTCAGAGCTGCAACATCACTGGAGTGCCCAACAGCACAAGGTGTGCAATACTCAGAGACATGGCCAAGGTAAGAAAGGCTGAAAGACGACCACCACTGAACAAGACACACAAGCTGAAACGTCAAGACTGGGCCAAGAAATATCTCAAGACTGATTTTTCTAAGGTTTTATGGACTGATGAAATGAGAGTGAGTCTTGATGGGCCAGATGGATGGGCCCGTGGCTGGATTGGTAAAGGGCAGAGAGCTCCAGTCCGACTCAGACGCCAGCAAGGTGGAGGTAGAGTACTGGTTTGGGCTGGTATCATCAAAGATGAGCTTGTGGGGCCTTTTCGGGTTGAGGATGGAGTCAAGCTCAACTCCCAGTCCTACTGCCAGTTTCTGGAAGACACCTTCTTCCTGTACCACTGCTTGAAGAAGTCTGCATCCTTCAAGAACTGAACCCCATTGAGAACCTGTGGTCAATCATCAAATGTGAGATTTACAAGGAGGGAAAACAGTACACCTCTCTGAACAGTGTCTGGGAGGCTGTGGTTGCTGCTGCACGCAATGTTGATGGTGAACAGATCAAAACACTGACAGAATCCATGGATGGCAGGCTTTTGAGTGTCCTTGCAAAGAAAGGTGGCTATATTGGTCGCCGATTTGTTTTTGTTTTGTTTTTGAATGTCAGAAATGTATATTTGTGAATGTGGAGATGTTATATTGGTTTCACTGGTGAAAATAAATAATTGAAATGGGTATATTTGTTTTTTGTTAAGTTGCCTAATAATTATGCACAGTAATAGTCACCTCCACACACAGATATCCCCCTAAAATAGCTAAAACTAAAAACAAACTAAAAACTACTTCCAAAAACATTCAGCTTTGATATTAATGAGTTTTTTGGGTTCATTAAGAACATGGTTGTTGTTCAATAATAAAATTATTCCTCAAAAATACAACTTGCTTAATAATTCTGCACTCCCTGTAAACTGATGAGCCAGTTCAACAGTTTTTAATCTGCTTGTGGAAAGTTCTTTTACTATTTTTTTTTTTTTTTTTTTTACATTCGTTATTATATTACTTTTATGCTTAAATTTTCAGGACCACAGAGCTGCAACTACCATTGATAAAAACAATACACATGGAGTGCTCAACTCCATGGGTCAAAATAAGAAAGACTTTCATATTAAAAATTATTTCTCTTACCATATATTTACCAGCCTCTGATCTTTAAAAGCAAACTCTTTGTGACTCAATAAAAAAAAATAAAAAAAAATAATGGTAAAAATCCTTATAATACCATCAATCATGGAAAAAAAACTTCTCAAGGGCCTAAAACAAGCCCATGTCTTGAAATAAAATGTTCTGGTTCAAAGTCTAAAAGTACACAATAGTCCTAAGTGATTAATGCCTGTCAGTGAATTATTCTATAAGAATGATTTATTTTTGAACAGTTATTAATTGTCTTCTTGGGTCGTTTCTGTGCAGCATATTTAAGTAAATAACATACCCAACTGAAATGTGGGACATTTTCTACACTGTGCTTATTATTATTTGGAAGTTGTTGCATTTCTTTTAAACAAAATGCCGGCTTTTACAAATCCATGATTCTTTTTGCGTACTCCAGAACTCCAATTAATTAATTTTGTCAGAAGAAAAGGTCAAGTTTGCATATTTGTCATTCTTAAGAAGCCATGCATACTGTTCCCCTCCCGCAAACTGTGTATTGGTAGAGAAAGCCTGCTGCTCTGGAACAAATCAAACCCATTACTTTGGAGCACTCCTCTTACTGATGACTACAAAGATTGGACTGAGCGACTGTGTCTGACTGTTTGACAGAAATGTCAGACCAAGGCAGACTGCTGCACAAATGGTACAGCGACTTTGACAATATCCTTCTTCTACCTAGATTTGCATATCCTGGATTAGATACAAAAAGGCTATTTTATTTCCAGATTGATAGCTAACTGGCACTTCACCAGTAAGAAATCTGTGCAAAAACTACCAACAATTTCCTCATAAAACTGTTGCCCAGAATGCAGAATAGTAGTTCAAAAAGACTGCTGTGTGTTATCACTGATCTAATTGAAGTGATAACAGCTTCATCAACACAGCCGTAGGGTGTGGAGAAATGAAGAGTATGAATGTGGTTATCTATTATGACACTAATTATAGTTATATGCCTTAGGCTCAGCAACTGTCCCTACACTATCTGTAATCTATTCCAGAACTTGAGTGCTTTACTAGGTTAAAACGGGGATGGAATATACAGCATATTAAATATAGCTGATGCTGTATTATCTAGTGGAATTATCTTCAAACAAAAACAACCAAATTAACTTTGAAATGAAAGAAAATGTTTGATTGGAACTATTATTTTGTTGCATGTGCATGAATCTGTGTGTTTCGCCATGCATGACTGTATGTGCACAGATGTGTGAGCATGATGATAGCATGGCAGCTGCTGGCAGAGAGCCTAACTTGAGGCAAGTGAAGAGGTCTTAAATAAAGCAGTAGTTTTCTGAGTAGCTGCACTCCTCTCTGTACACTTTCCCCTTCTCTGAAAGGCTGCAATTACCGTGTCAGCTGCAATACTGCTAACATGAAGAAAATAGCTCAAGCTAATTATTCTCTTTCTAGCTCAGTCAGTAAGAAGGAGGAGGACTGGGAAAAAGAAACTGTGAAATGGACAAATCTGTGGTAATGACTAAAACTAACGACAGATTAAATATGCAATGTTGGTCCCCGTATGTTATCGTTCTGCCAGATCTGTCAAAATATTATTATATTAAAGAGAGACACTGATTGGGGAAAGACTGGCTGCATCATATCTCACCACGTGGGGGACTCGGTGAAGCCCACAAATTTTTTGCAGACCTCATGGAGACTATTTAGCCTTGTTTTAAGTTTTTTGATATTTATTTTTCTGTTTATTTAGACCACAAAAAAAAAGGCTTTTCATACATGTACGGCTGTGCTCTCTTCTGTCAGCTAATCAAACAATGTAGGAAGAAAAGTATTACTTTCGTCACTCAAAGAGTGACAGTAAAAAAATAAAAAAAAATCTGCTTGAAAATGATTATAACTTCTGCATATATTTGCCTTTTTTTTTAGGACATTATATATTGCCATTACCATTAAATCATATTCATGACTCTCAGTACTGAACTTTGAAGAAGTCAGCTGCAGTTGATGAGTTTTAATATTGGGATTTTCAATCATTTTCAGTTGATGAGCTTTAATATTAGGATTTTCAATCATTTTCAATTCTTATTATTATATTTTTTCCCGTAAATGTACATAATATTTGATAAATGATCTTTTATTTTTGCCTCAGTGCAACTTATATCTAATCGAAAGCTTTCTTTGTTGTGATCTCTTGATGGAAATGCTGTTTTTAGTGGAATGGCACTACGCATTTGAAGTGTAAATGCTCTATTTATAAGTTTAAAAAGTAGCTTGGCAGAGTGGGCCTGTCACTTTTTTTCCCTTTGCTTTTGTGGATGCTACTTCTGTTTACTTCTATGCTCATGAAAAAGAGAAAAAAAACATATAGGTGATATTCCTCACGCTGCTGCATAGATTTGTTTTTTTATACTTTCCATTGAAAAGATGAAGTGAACAGTTTATTGAAAGTTTCCTTTCATTCCTTTGAGTTATACCTCCTAAAGATTTTATGGCGTAACATTATCTCATCAAAATCACTGCGGAATCAAAGGTCAGTCAGGTATCCTTCCACCGCTTGCAATTTGTGGTCCCCTGCTGTGAGGCGCATTTAAAACTTTTTGTGGTCTGATGCTGATACTTGCAAGCGCTTTTGTTTTTCTCATGTATAAAACATTTGCCTAATGAGACAGTACTTCAAAAAAAACCTACATCATTGTGACATCACTCTTAAACCATTTCTTTTTTCTGTATCTCAATAATGGCTTTATAAAAGAAGGCAATCATTTAAAGTTAGATTTAGTTAAAACGGAAGCTAGACAGTCACAAACAACTGCTACAGCTATAACGGTCTTTTCCTCAAATGTGTTTTTGTTATTTCAATTTAGAAATTCACTTCCTATTATTATTATACTGTGCTACTATGATTATGCTACGGCCTATCCCTGTAACTGTCAAATAATGAATGTATAGTCAGGCAGAAGGCTGCAGCACTTAAATGTTAGTGAATATGCTTTTCACAATGATTGTGCAAGTGTTAGAAGTGCTTGGACTACACACAAGCTTGCACCTGTCCAGGATTGACTGCAGACTTTGCCTTGTCATTGTTTATCTCACTCAAAACATTGATTTAACTGAATAGGAGAGGTCTCTCTAATCCCTCGGGTTATTAGAATTTTGCTTTTAAAAAAAAGAAGCAGGAAGATGGACAGGTATCTTAAAGGGACATGAAATTCTCAGAGAATCCATCAGCTCACTGTAGCAGTGCTGATGTACAGGTATCGGCAGCTGGTGTGGTTCCCCCCATGCCCAGACTGGGCAGAGTTTTATGGCCTCACCTTCCACATTGCACAGAATGTATATAACTTAACTTTATTAAAGTTGGTGAGATTATAAGATTGACCTAAACCCAGTCTTTATATCCAGGATATGTTTTTCTTTTTTCTCCTGAACTATAATTTTACACTCCATTATTTAAAAACAGTGCCTTTTCCTAAAAGCTTTGTTTACAGGGGATGTGCTTGGAAATACATCACTGGTACTTTCTGGCCTTGTGGAAAATGTACATGAACCTGTTGATGTCAGCAAGTCTCTTATAGAATAGTTTATTGGGACAGTAGCATTACAAATTATGTTTAGCAAGCCAAAGCAAAAAAAGTGCTGCTCTAAAGAGAAACAGGAGAAGAAAGCAGGATGAATATACATCCAGGACATGAGTAGTGTTGTCAGTGATTCAGCTGAATGCAAGGCCCGTAATCTGGGTCTCATGGGTGAATGGACTGAACAATTATTACCATATATTTGTTGAAAATATTCACTCATACTATAATATGTGTGTGCATGATCTATCTAGATGCTGGTTCATTGGGAATAATTGTTCAGTTGTATAAATAATTGTGCTTATTTGGTATGATGACCTCATCCAGACAGCTCTGTGAGGACCTGTGGTTAAAGGGCTTCTCTGTCTTTTTTTATTTTTCTCTCCATTAAAGTAATTATTTAAACATTTAACTATATCTATATAACTTGTAGGTTAGAGACCCAAATTGACAAATAGAAAGTGATGGCTTTGTAGTCGAAAGAAACTAGATTGTGTCTCGTTTACTGCAGGGAGCGCATGATTGATTGTTTCATGTGGCGGTTATTTCTACAGAACTTAAAATGCGTTAATATTATGACAATAATAACAATAATTAACCATTATGTTTGTTGTTTTAACATAAAAATGGATAGAAAAAAAAAAGAGGTTCAAAAGGAAATAAGCTCCCAGGGAAACTGACAGTCAATTCAAGACTGTAAATAACTAATTAAAAAAAAAAAACATATTGTGAGCTGTGTTTTTCTTGTTTCATGTGACAAATAAAACACACACAATAGAAAACCCTCTCTATTACAATAACTGGAAACTCATTATGGATTCAACATCACACAACGTACATATAGCACCAAATTATTTTAGAAGCCCGTTTTTAAGAAAGAAAAGATCAGTGGTTTAAAAATGGCAATAACTTGTAAACTTGTCCCTTATCTAAAATCAGTTCCAGTATGTTTTTGCTAGTGTGATGGAGGACAACGATGATCTCTATCTTCATTTCACAAAAGTATCATTTTTAATAAAGATGAAGTTAGCTCACATATTATAACAGTAGAGAAATGTGAGCTGAAATACTTTAAAAGAAGTATTTCAGCTCACAGGTGAAATAATAGCAGTGGCTGCTATAGTCAGCTACACAGAGGTCATAAGTGCCAGACTCTAAAAAGGCATGTCTGACAGAAGGGTGCACCCTCACCCCCATTTAGTCCCTATGATGGATGGGTCATTTTATACACCATTAATCCATTTGTTTGTCAATTACTAATGGAAATTCTGAGGTTGAGGATGGGGTGGTGTTCAGGTTTCAGGAGCTGGCAAGTCACTGAATGCCACCTTGCATCACTGCTGCCTGTAATTACAGAACCTGTCTGAAATGTAATGAAAACACTTATCCACACAGAGGTGTAGTGGGTGATACTTGTTATGATGTTTACTGTGATTATGATTATTATCAACACTGTCATTTCCATTTGGAATTCATTTTGTATTTGTGCTCTGAACATGACTGGTTGAATGCAGCACCTTGCTTTCTTGGCTAATAAGCTAGACAAGTGACTTGCTGTTGAATAGCTGAGTTAAGAAATTATATTCAGTCTCTAGTGAACGGTGGAAGACAGAGACGATTTTTATCCCTGACACCTTTTTAAACTTAAAGATTTAAACTTAAATCCTTTTCTCACCTTCAGTGAGAAAAAGAATGTGCAGGAATTATGTGAAAATATGCAGATATTCAGTGTGCAATGAACTATTCAGACATTCTTCAATGCCTTTCACCTGAAGACATACGACTAGAGGATCACATTAAAAGTGTCTTCCTTTCTATCAAATTATCATTATATGAAATGATCAGGTACACATTAATGAACAACAGCATTTTTCTTAATGGTTTCATAGGATACATATGGGGTAATTCTACTCTATGCCAATATTTCAGTAAAGGGGAAATACGACGTGGTATAAAGAGGGGAAAGGGGTTTATGAGGATCTGCTGTCAGTCCCTGGAAATTACCCCAGCTTGTGAAGTCTCCCCATTTCCTCCTCTCATCTCTGAACGATGGGCGGATGTGTCTTTAACAGCTGGGGTTACCGACACACGGGCTCTCTGGGCTGATGAGCTGCTCTGTATTTGCTCTGCTCATTCTCCTGAGCACCGTGGCCATCCAGATTAGAGCCTATGGCCCATTAGGCAGCCAGGGAGGTGGGCAACCTCGATGGTGTAGCACAAGTGTGTGTAAGTGTGTGCATGCCTGTGTGTAGTAAGATAGGCACTTCAAGTAACTGTTAAAACGATTGTCTTTTTGGCTCTTCTGCTTCATTCTTTTTTGATGACCACATACCCAACAGCCAATGAAAACACAAAACCTTTAAAAATATGCTTAAAATATACACAAAAATACATATAGCCAAATAACCTGTCCACATATTTAGTTTAATTTAAATGAAATTCTGGTTATGCAATAACACACTGTTCCATTGGCCCTGTGATAGATAGATAGATAGATAGATAGATAGATAGATAGATAGATAGATAGATAGATAGATAGATAGATAGATAGATAGATAGATAGATAGATAGATAGATAGATAGATAGATAGATAGATAGATACCCATCCCTTGCCTCTTTTCAGATCACTCTCTGATATGTTTTTTTTTCCAAAATGGGCAATTGTTTTCAAGAAAATGCATTAACAAACATTTTGCACTAAAAGTGCAGTACAACAGCAGAACAAAGCTAGTGACTAGCACTTATCTGCTAAAGTGTCAGAAATTTTCCCCAGGAAACGCTGAAGATGGAAAACAAGAACAGAGAGAGTAAATACCGGATATTTATCAGGTGGCTGCAAACCAATCATGAGATTGCTGAGTGAGTGGTAATAAGCTATTTCATGCTAAAATGTTTGCCATATCAAAGGTGTTGCTATGTCGGTTTTTGCTTTTACGGTTTGTTTCCATAACCAGATAGTTAATACTAGTGATGAATCTTTTCCTTCTTCAAAATGTCCTTGCAGAAACAAAATTTGAACTCCTTGCTTTGCCCAGCAGGCAAGAGGTTCACTGACATGTTGCAGCAGTGCACATCCCTATGTAGATCAATATCTGCATATGTATAGGTTCAAGGCCCTCCGGCAGCCTTTGTTTACAGGTCAGGCAAACTCTGTACACACACATCATGTAAATCAAAAGCTGAACTTGATTGTGAAAAATAAATTGGAAGACAACACAGACTGTAAATTGTTGGAGGCAATTTAGAATCTGGGTGTAATCACAGTTTGGTTTTGAGCAATTGTTTTTCTTCTGTCACTATTTTGTGCAACGCTATTTGAAAATAT
The DNA here is from genome assembly GCF_041146795.1 of Maylandia zebra. Classification (NCBI taxonomy): domain Eukaryota; kingdom Metazoa; phylum Chordata; class Actinopteri; order Cichliformes; family Cichlidae; genus Maylandia; species Maylandia zebra. The sequence goes on from NC_135182.1 coordinate 25,792,120, forward strand.
TCAATGTCAGCCTTGCCCTGGGCAACAAAATGAAGCTTCACATATTATCGAGTGTTCCCTCAGTGCCAATGCAATAATAAAGAATAGGAAAATGGGCTTACCGTTGCAGGGTAAATCCTTTGAGCCTCATAAATTTATTGAGGATGAGAAGCAAATTTGCTCATACCATGGGAAAAAATGCACCCAAAAGTCATTACAACATTGCTGAGTGAACTCGGTATAAATCACATATCTAATCAACAAACTGACTAGATGGTGTATTGTGTCTCTAACTGTTACATCAGAACAGTGGGTAATTAAGACAGAGATTTGGGGGGTTAAGCCTTATTGTCCCAACCCAGAACAACAGTTTTTAACTGGTCCTTGGACTCCACAGAGTCAAAGCTTTCAGTAGGATGACCTTGACTAGATTACTGTCTTTATTTAGTTTGAAATGGATGATAAACATCTTGTCTAGCATTTATTTATTGTTTATTTATTGAACTACAGCACTGAATTGGGTCAAACTTTAAAAAAATGTCTTTGTAAATTCAATTTGCTAGAACCAATAGACTTCTGAAGTCTTTTTAGATCACAAGGATGCTTAAGATATGTTAGATATATAATATGGTAAGTCTGGAATAAAATAGCAAGTATTTTCTTATTATTAAATATTACTGCAAATTATTTTAAAAAAGAAATTACTCATTTTTTCTAGTAAATCTGTAGGAGGACATTTTTGTAAACTTCCAGCTTTAATTTTTTAAATTCCGATTTATATAAGATTATTCCCCTCCCCCAACAGCATGATTTTTTTTTTAACCAAGAATGACCTTAATAAGTATAAATATAATTTTAGTATGAAAAATAAAAAGCACAAGGCATTGAAAGCCTAAGGTTTGAGTTAAATCCAGAACCAAAATATGCTAATAATTGCGCTTGGAGACACTTAAAAGAAGTGGAGGCCTAACTATTAGCCTAAAAATCCATCATCAGTATTATATGAATCATGAGATGAAAACACACTTACCTAGCATGTTTTGGTTCATGCAACTGGTCTGTTGGGTTATTGTCTGCCCACAAACACTTATCTTGTGCTTTTGGAAATCTGTTTTTTCCTATTTCTGTTGTTTGTCCTATTTCTGTTTTCTTTCTCCTATTGCCGCTGTGTTTTGTTTGCTTTTGCAGCCTTTTTCTTATTGCTGGTGTTTTCTTAAGTTGCAGTCCATTTGGCCTCTCAGGGCTGCCATAGATTGGGGACCTTTTGTGAGCCATAGAGAAGTGGCGGCTCTAACAGAAGTTCAGAGTTTGTTTGGTTTTTTCTTTCTTTTTGGGGGGTGGGGGGGTGCATTCGTTTTGTAAATTTTTTTTCGGTTGTTTGTTGTTTGCTTGTTTTTTAAAATAAAATGTTCTTAAACAAAGTGAGGTAGATTGTTGCTCTTAACTGTACACAATGGATTTGAAATGGAACTTTCCTTGTAGGATAGGTTTTAAATAGTTTGGAATAAGTCCACAGAGTAGTTTGGTATAGCCTGGCACTTCATTGTGAACACAATAGAGTGGACATTAATGTTATAAAGTCTCATTGTCTCTGTCAGTTGTGCTGATGTGGTCTCGTTCCAAGTCCATGCTCGTGATGAGTACAGATGGACATAGCTTGTTCTCTCCAGACAGGGGGAATCATAGCTCACAGTTAGGCCCCCAATACACTACAGTCACACCTCATTGACCATTATTACAGCAAAGGAAACCAAATCATTGTGAGGGGTGGGGGCAAGGGGTGGCAGTAGAGGATCTTTTCTGAACAGTTTCCCCCTTTCATCATTCTGTGTTATCCCTAGTTTAGCTCTGTTTGGGAATAAGAGGTAAGTGAAGTCATTAGCAATATTTTTTCTCATTTTCTATTCAAGCAGTGTTAGTAGTAACAACATAAGGAGAGCAGCAGTTGTAAATAGTTTAGTAGCTCAGGTTACTTTTAAAAAAGAATTTGATGTACATGATATTTCCACATCACAAGCTAAAAATACCCCCCCCCCCCCCCCCCCCCCCCAAAAAAAAAAAAAAAAAAAAAACAGAAAAAAAAGAAAGGAAAAGCAAAACCAAACAAACAAACAAAATATTTCAGGAAAATGTTAAGCAATTTATAAAATGCTCTTGGGATTAAATGTTGTTGAATATTTGATTTAACCTTCTAAGACCCTAACTCCTTCGTGGCATGCATTTTTAAATTGTCTTTGCTATTTGGGCTGATTGGGACCTGGTGAATGTGAAAACAAAGAATTACCTGATTTTTTTTTTTTTTTTTTTTTTTTTTACCTGATTTTTGATTCTGAGAAAAAATGAGATCCACATAAGAGGACATTCATTTTAAATTTTGATAGAACAGTGGCAATATAATGTCCTCATAAGTGGATATCAGGCCCTTGTAAAGCAAAATTTAGTATTTTGGTCTAGACAACCCAAAATGTGATGTCCGAATATGTGGACACCAGGTCCTAGGAGGTTAAATGGCTGGTTTTAGTGTGGTGGAATATTTGTTTCTGTGTTCCAATTATTAACAGTCATACATTACATATACTGATACCTCCAATCTACAATTTCTATGGCTATGATTTTTTTCCCCCCACAACATGAGTCCATCATTTTATAGTTGCAATACATCTGCAATATGGCATTAATTGCTTGATCCATTCCTGGAAAGGCTACAGTACACAAAAAGGCTACAGTGGTCAATATATTCTACTCTACAGCCCTCCGTCCTTAAATCTGTTTGCATGTTGCATTGCACAAAGTCAGTAGTCAGTTGGCAGCTTCTCTATGTTGTTTAATGATTGGCTGGGAGCTAAGTGGTGGTGACGGATTGTGATGTTGATGTATTTACCTCCTCTGTGCTGACAGGAAGCTGTTCTCGTGTCCTGATTGACTGGGTCTCATCACAGCAGCCAGCATTCCTTTGTTTAACCGGGTCAGGTTGGGGAGGGTTTGCTTACTCACTCAATGAGACGTCCATGAAGATGAGAGGAAGACCTTCCCTAATCTTGGCTGACATTGGCGGCTTGGCAAGCACAGCAGCTCACTGTTTCACTTGAAATGGATAAAACTTAACTTCCTGTGGGATAAAGAGTGCTGTAGTGACATACTGAACACAGGCTGACACTGCATGCTGCTAGGATGAAAGCTACCATCTATATATTTTTTTCTTGCACATTCCTTGATTTAATGGAATTTGAACAGAAGACCTACTGAAAAAACTATATTTCACTTATACTAAAAGTCTTAAAAGTTTGCAATAGACTATAGAGATTTTTATTGTTGTTGTTACTATTATTTTTATGGATAAATGTGTTTCTTTATAAAATAGTGTCAAATTCATTATATAAAACAAAGACAAAGGATGTAAGAGCAAAATACACCAGTCAGCTGAATATGAATATCAGAGAACAGATACACTGACATTTAATTATAAAAATCAAAGCAAAGCTGAATTAATTTATTCACTTTTATGGGATTTAACTCGTTGTTTTATTGTCCATTCAAAGTGTTTCCCACAAGTTGTACATGTTCAAGGACTTTTAGAGCCGTGGTAACCTTATATTACATAATAACTGATACTCATATAATTGACCCAGGTGTCAGCTGTTAGGTCAAAAATCACATCATGCAGGTTCAAAAGTATAGTTTAGTAATTTCAAGTTCTATAATTCTAATAATTTTGGGAAGCCCGCACTGAAACGAGTCGACACACAAGCGCGCGCACACACACGCCATTGCCTTGTCAGCTAACCCCCTCTAGTGCCGAGCATCCTGCACAGATGCGCTCAGTCTCCTTGTAGCCCCCGCTTCAGCTGCTCTACCGCTGCATCCAAATCATTTCTCTATTCAACGTTCCCATCTTGCTGCTGCAGCGGATCGAGTTGGAGCTGGCAACCCTCGGCACACTGCCGTACCAAAAGCAGGAGTGAAAGTCTGTCACGACTCCGTGCGCTACAGAAAGGCACCACATTGCGTTTTAATCTGTACTTGAGATTTTTTTGTTAATATAAATGCATCAACCGCGAATGAAGCGCATGGGAAATCTCCAAAGTAGTTAGGTGGGAAGTGTTTCTCACCTTGTGTGAAAATTTGATTTCACTTTAGATATTTTGCTGAGTTTATTCAAAACCTCTCCGTTCCGCGCCATAGCTGCTACTGCCACAAGGTAAAGAATGGACCATCTCCGGCTGTGTCACCCGGCAGCTCTCTACCATCGGGATCAAATGTAAAGACCAGGAGCAGCGGATCGGTGTTTCTGGACCTTCCAGTGACGTGTTTTTATCTGGCTACAGCTACCTCTCGGCTAAAAATATCCAGACATAGCCGGTGATAGATGTTGCAGACATGAGTTTTGGAAACAGATTTTTCTTCGTTTCACTCTTTCTTGGAACTGCCCTCACTCGTTTCTGTAACTGCAACCAAGGTAAGACACATCCACAGGGCGATGCGCTTCGCTCCTAACATTCCCGACTTTGTGTCGCGTAAATTCCAACAGTTGTATCATCTTTCAGTTCTTTCCCAATGGTTTTAAAAATTTCCACCACACTTACTGTCTTCGGACGCATATTGCCGTTACACTACTGTAGGGCAGCAAATTAGCCCGATGGGACAATCGAGTTCAGCCACTAGACAGGTATCCTTAGTTCGAGCAAATCATAACTCATAAGTCCCGCAAAAAGCCATTCGTGTGAGTTAAGAATGAGAAGTTTCATAGCGATATTACTTTAAAAAAGACACCGGAAACGGCGAAAAGAAAGGAATAAAGGGGGGGGAGAGAAAGAAACTTAGATATCTAATATAAAATGCACATTCTACGTTTGTTTTCACGGATTACGCATTTCTATCTTTATTATTTTTCAGTTCTTCTACACAGACAAGAGCTGTGGCATAATCCAGATTGTGACTTTAAGTTTATTATGTTGCTGTTAGAGTTCGAAGGATTTCCTGGGTTGAGCTTTTTTCTGAACCTGACAAAATTTTAAAAATGATAAAATTCCGCTGCTGAAATGACATGTCGGTCTGCTGTAATTACACATTATACATTACACGTACACGTGCAAACACACCGGCACAGACACAGCGGCAGAAGGATTTAATCATTAGGTGGGAGAACGTGTGTGCGTCTGGTAGAGTATGTGCATGTCAGTTTTTGCGCGGCGAGTGTTGCAGTAGATTTTAGAAACGTTTCGAGTCTGAGCTGTCAAAGAGTGCATATGTAAATGCACTTGGATATAGATGTAGTGCTGAATGTAAGCGCGTGTGTATGTAAGAGAAATTGCGTCAGGCAAACACACCTGCATGCATGCTTCTTTTGCTCTTGCATAAGTTTTCTGCCCACCTGTCTTTCTTTGTGATAAGTGACCACACTCACACAGATGCTTGTGTTAGAGTGTGGTCAAATGCTTGTGTGTCTGTGTGCGTGCGTTCCTCGATGGCTCCACGTGCACCTGCACACACAACTACTGCATCCGTGAGGTTTAAAATAGTCTTATTGATTGGGCACGAAATACAGCGGGATCTGCCCCCCAGGTTATATTTTATTGTTCTCTCTGTTCAATAAGAGCGATGCTACTCCCTGTTCTCCTAGACAGCTGCTACATAACAGCCTCGCTGTGTGTTTTTCTCTGCCACAGATTGAATGATTGAACTGATGTCTGCCTTCCACTGTACTTTAGTCTCTCATATTGACTGGTCTGGGACCTCGGTGGCACAATTGCAGTCGTTGTCTGCCACAGAGCGGTGCAGCTCAGCATGGGAAAACTGAAACTCTGATGACAAAGAAAAGTGTCTCGTAAGACGCCAAAGGGTTTCTCAAATAATTGCTTCTGTATTTGTCAAATTAAGACTACCTATGGTGTCTCTGTGATTTCACCTGCTTTTGGATGATAGAGTGTGGGCTATGCGTTCTTTCTGAACAGAGTATGAATCAATGTGGTAACCACTACTGGATAAGCAACTTTCACATTCAGTTCTAAAATCTAGTCACTGCATAACAACGAAGGAAAAAAATGAACAAATTTTTTGTTATTTGTTTTTTCCTTTCTGTTGGCAGGAGACAAAATCCAACCGAATTACATGGGGGGGTTAGTGTAGATCGTGCTTTTGAACACCAACAAACAGAACTACAAAGATTTGGAATTTCATAGAAAAAAATGGTCAGACTTCATCTGTTAGAAAAACAATAAAAACAGCCACTTTTTGCTCTGCCTCTGTTCACAGCAACCTATCGTATTCCTTACATGAATCCAACTAGGACTGCAGAGAGTTACTAACAAATCCCTACTCACTCACTGCCAAGTAGCACTTTTTCCCCATCAATAAATCTCTGCCCATAATACTATTTTTGGTTTTTCTCCCACCGTTCCCTGCCTTGTCAGTTCATCAGAAGAAATATTTATTATACTGAACTTTTACGAATCTTATTTACTAACCACTTTCTTGAGCTCTTGTAACATTTTGCTTTAGCCGAAAATCAGTTTATACTAGCTAAATTAGATGACGATGTCTTTGTTCCACATTTGTGAAATTGTTCAGATTGTTTTTGGTTCTTTCCAAAAAATCTCAGGCATGAAAATCAGGAAAGCAATCCTTTCTTGTAATATGAAAGGACCACATGCAAATGTCTTTTTAAGCTGGTTAAATGCATCTCACACAAACACAAAGTGCTCAGCAAAGCATGGTGTAAAACTCTTGGCTTAGACTCTAATGGTTATTCATTGCAATACTCAAAAAGATCTAGCAAAAAAAACAAAAACAAACTTGAAAATTATGATTCAAGTCTTTGCATTGATTTGTGGTGATGTCTGATTAAAGCTTTTGCTCTCAATGCTGCTTCCTGCGGAGCACCTTTATCACCATTATCAGAATAAGGAGATATTTATCAGCAGTGTTTTGTCAAGAAAATCAATCAGCCAGCACCCAAAAAAACATAACTCTGCACCTTTAACTAACAGGCTGGTGTGTGTGTTTTTGCACATATGATAAGCAGGGGCAATATTGTGTATTTTGATATTAGTTTCAGTATATGCAGTCTTCATCAATCAGTCAAAATATAATGACCGTTAGAGAGATTTCCCAGGATTTTTCTTAATTTATCGTGAATATACAGGTACCATCATTGTTAAGTGGAACACAATTGCTACTATGTATAATAAAAGGTCTTTCCACAAATTTCTCCTCCCTAGACTGAAATGGCTCCAGGCTGGAGACTGTTAATTTTCCCAGGGCTTGACCTCTTCAAAAGCATTCCTGTATTCACATAATTATCATTGACATGCACGGAATGACACATTTTTGTCCACCTGGTGAACAAGATTCATTTCATACCCCTGATGAAAATGACTTTTCAAAGTCACGAATGAGCAAGAAAAAAACACCTCAGTCCAAAATATTTTAAGCAGTGTTGCTTCTCAGACTGTTGTGGCCATTAGGCCTTCCCTGTACAGAATGAATGAACAACTGTTTTCTGGGTTCTGCTGCAGGAACAAAGTAGGCGCTTTTCTTTAAAAGCTGCAAACGCAATCATGCTAGGTTGGACCTAATATGCATATCATATAATATCATTTTAACACAGCATAAGATTGTGTGCAGCCACATTGATGAATAGGTGTGCACAAGATGATGACCGTGAGCGCTTCTCATGCATCTTTGTCAGTGGCTCAGCTCACCAGAGAATGCAAACAGCAGTAAGATGTACATAAGATTTTATCCAGCCTATATCATTTGTAATTTCACAGTTAGATTTAGACACTTCAATTCCCAATCAGACGAGAGATCTCTGTCAAGTGCAGCAGGTTACAGCTCTCTTAGACACTGCAGCGCGAAACAGCAAAGACATACAAGACAGACTCAAACGTGTAAATGGAATACATTGAAAAGTATGTTTTTGTCCCTTTGTTTTTCTTTTTTTATTCTTTCAAATGACAATTGCAAAATAGCTCTGCTCTCTTTGGCACTTTTGTGGGTGTATCTGAATGTAGCCGTGAATGCCATGCTAAATTACCTATGTCTCAGTGAAGGGAATTTTATCACTTTATAGCAAATTGATGAAGTCAGCAAGATTAAATATTCCATGTATGAAAATGGCTTATTTCTAGAATCAGTCATTTTGTATTTCCAGAACGTGATGCTGAAACCTGAAGCCCATATTGTGGAAGGTTGTTAAGAAATGTAGATGAAAGCTTGTTTTATGTCATCTACACAGTGTTGAACACTGTTAAAAACAGTGTTTTTTTAACAGTGTTAAAAACACAGACTTTTTGAATTTCCAGTTCTTAACTTTAGGTTTTTTTGTTATTGTGTATTTACTTATTTTTGTATGTTTTTAAACTTGATTGAAGAGGATATAATTTATCATGCTGAATTCTTAGTTTTAGTGTTAAACTGACTTGCCCATTTAACTGCAGTATGATGCACTGACCTTTATTATCATATAACTTGGGATTATTATGCTACAAATCTTTAGGTTTTGAACTGATATTCTGCTTTTAACAGATCCTGGGAATGATGGGGAGTGGGCCAGGGTGTGAGTTTTTTCAGATAAAACTTGGATTGATCTTCTTTTCATGGCATAAAGGGTAATTAATGATTAATTTATTAATAAAGGTCTGCTCTTTTTAAATCTTTGGTCAGTACTACCTACACTCTGATCAGAGATGGCAGTGCAGGTGTTTTGCATTAAATAACTGATGGGAATCACTTGTTATGACATTATTGCTTTACACGTGTCTATAACCACATTATGCTCAAGAGGGATCCTTCAGCATCCAACCTGTGTTGAATACTGGCACGTATTCCCTTCGCTAATCTCTCATTTAAATACACTTAGAGCTATTATCAGATCCAATGAAACACATTTCAAAGATTTGCTTTGCTGACATTTATTATGTTGTTGAATGTTTGGTCTTGTTTGTGAAAATGCACCGAAAAGTCTGTCATGCCTGTCAGGTTGCCTTTGTTATGGATAGTTTTCTATTTCAAAGCATATCATCTCGTCATGTCTTTCAAGTGCAGCACTTTGTTTACACTACTAGAGGACAATATGCAATCCTGACTGAAATCATCATCCAAATCAATTTTCTAGTGTTTGTTCATCAGTTGTTATTGTTTATGAGGCTTTGGGTTTACGAGAATGTGTTTCTATGAAGCTTGCAAAGCGAAAGGTTCTATTAATATTTGGAATCAAGGCCTATTTTCCTTTTTAAGCTAATTTAGTCTGTAGACTACGTCACTACTTTAATAATAAGAAACGATGATGCTTTCATTATAATAGGAAACAGTGTTACTACAAAACATATGTCTCCTATCACACTTTACTTAAATATCACACTTTATTCAATACCCTAGTGTGCCAAATCAACCAAAGGATGTATGTTTGAAGACCTGCACTGTGTTTTGAATTCACACAACTCTTTTAGATTTTCACAGGACAGACACCTCTGTAATCCAGAAGAGTCTAATGTAGGCCAACTATTCTACCAAAAGTGCACTTAACCTCCTAAGACCCAAACTCTTCCACAGCATGCATTTTTAATTTCTCTTTGATATTTGGGCATATTGGGGCCCGATGAATGTAAAAACAAAGAATTAACAGATTTTTTTTTTTTACCTTATTTTTGCTTTTAAGAAAAATAAGAGCCACATATTTGTTTAAAAATTGGATAGAACAGTAGCAGTATAATGTCCTCGAAAGTGGATATCAGGCCCATGTAGAGCAAAATTGAGTATTTTGGTCTAAATAACCCAAAGTGTGATGTCCACATATGTGGACGCCAAGTCCTAGGAGGTTAAAGACGCCTCCTTTTGTGTCTTTACATTCTATACTTTAAAGAGACAGTATTGCACACAACTGCAGACCGCTTTTCATCACTTTTGCCAGAACACTCATACTGCTTCCATATCTAATTGGCATAAAGTAGCACTTAAATAGACCACCTTTGGGTCTGTTGTTTGGGCTGCTGCTATTTTGGGGTATTTGTGTTGCCTGCAAAGGCTGTAGGCCAGACAAGAGATGTCATCATTCTAGTGAAGCTCCATATATTTATGAGTTGGCCAGCTCATGATCTATTTATATCTAACCAGAGGAAGTCCCAGAGGGCCTGCAGCTCCAGGCAGCATTTGTGGGTCCTTCTCAGAAAGACAACTCTATGAAGAGAGCTATAGAAAGGGAGAGAAGATGGGCTGGATTAGCACCCAAGATACATTGCTCAGTATATACAGCATATACTAAAATATATGCACACCATCAATTACAAGCGCACACACACTACTCAAACTACTTTCTAGCTAAATTTCACAATACATTTTTTACTGTAAATCTTTAAATGAGTGAATATGTTCGAAAAAGCATCAGAGAAATGAAGGCACTTTTTTTTATTATGGTTTTTGAGCTTAGGTGCTATTGGCAGGTCACACCTTTAACTCCTCTACTGTCAGCTGAACTCCAGAGGTGTTTCATTTCTAAGTATCCTTTGTCTGGCTCACAAATAAAGAAGAAATTTCATGGTGCCACACTTTTCTTATAAAGGTGGGAACACAAGGCTTGAACCGAACAGTGCAATGTTGTCAGCCGAATACATTCACACTGCCTCCTACTGTAATGTGCATCAACTATTCTTTATATATGGTGAGGGGAGGTGTGAATCTCCTTACTGCGGTGAACGACGCAGCCAACTCTCAGTAATTAAGCTATTTTCGAGGGATTGTGCTGCTTACCTGCCCACAGTAGCCTAATGGTGTCCATTAACAGCATTGGCAGAGACACCTAGTCTCCAATCTGGCATTGACACTGACATGGCACAGACCTGGCATTGGTGGGCAGAAATAAACACACAGAGATGCTGGAACTAATCCAATACCACCCATTAGCAGAAATATTAAACTCAGCCAGTAGTGTAGTGAAGATGGGATTTGAAGATGAAAGGCTCAGTATGGTGTCCTTTCTTTTTTTCCGGGGGGGGGGGGGATCAATAGAGTTATATATATCAATGTACATTTTCTGCATTTACTCTTGAACTATAGCGGTATAAACATCATGTGGTACTCACTTTGTTTTCATTTTTCCTAATGAAGTTTACAAGAAGAGTGATGGCCACAGAAAAAGAGGGCGCTACTTATTTAAACTCTCAAGAAAAGATAAGATAAAATGTTTCATTATTTTATTGTAATGTTTTTATTACATTGCATATAAATCTCACAGCAGACAATATAATGAGTTGAGTTTCCATAAATCTAATTAGAAACTAAGGGGGGGTTTGTGGTGTAACTTGTGGTATATTAAACTCCAGTTTGAAGCAATTTCATGGCCAGGTGAGGCTTTTTCCCAGATAAAAGACCTGGAGTTGAATCCAAGTGTTAAACAGTTGGTAGCTTTTCAGTGGAACTCTCAATATAAGGCCCAAAGAGATGTTAGTGCAAGCAAGGAAGGCCATCATTAAGCTGAAAAATAAATAGTTAAATAATCCTATGAGAGAGCTAGCAAAAACTTTAGTCGTGCAATCTAGTACATTCTTAAAAAGAATGAATGCACTGATCCGATCTGCAAAACCAAAAGGCCCACAAGACCACAGAAGACACCTTTAGTGGATGATTGCAGGACTCTTCTTTGGTTAAGAAAACCCTCCACAGCATCAAACCAAGTTGACAGGTTCTTCAGGAGTGAGGCAAAATATGGAATCAAGCCACACCTTACCAAGGGTTTACAGCAAGGTGCAAACCACTGGTTACACTCAGGAACAGGAAGGTCATACAAGATATGTGTTGCCTACATGTGTTGCCTATAGCAACACGTGTAGGACTGATTAGAACTAATAAGAGTTATTCAGTGGTCTGATAACAGTCGAGATGGGCTGTTTTAGGGTTTTGCTACCTTTAGCCTGACACTGAGGAAGTGAACGAAGCACTTAAATGAATGTTTCTTACCCCTCACTGTAAAATTCTGATTGGGTGTGGTCATCACCCTGTCGGGAGGGCAGTCGACAGGGACACCCAAGTTTGTGAATGTAATACCTTGAGAAGGAAGTCACCTAGGATTTTGAAATTTACACCATAGATGTATCCACTAAAACTCTCAGTGACCTCAGCCTCAAGGTCAGTAGGCAGAGGTGAAGTTTTTTGAAAATCTTTCAAATCAGTGACATACAATTTTGAAATGCATACAAAAGATGCAACTACTAGGAGGCTGAGGGGTACCAGTGTCCACTGCCAGTATTTTTGTTGTTTCATGTTGTCTTATTTGAATCTTTTTGCTGACAACTCTTGGACTTTTGCATTTTGAATCCAGCTATGTATGTGGATTTTCTGGTGACTAATCAGAGATTCTACTCTTAAAGTTCTCTCTTTATGGATGAGGAAACATGTGAGCCAATTTGCAGAGGGCTCTGCAGATATTCTGGTCATCACAAAGATTGTTTTAGTTATTTATTTTTTATTCATTTTGATTTTTTCCTTTTGTTTTAAATCTATTCTACTACTTACACAAATTCACTGTATTTGTTGCCTTTTTTGTATTTGTCAACTCTGTCAGTGCTAAAAAAAAATATTGTCCTGAATGATTTGGGTCTTGGATGCTGTGAAATGTGCATTTCTTGATCCAAAAGTGGTTTTACATTATGTCAAAAGTGTATGTACCATTCCACCCCTCTGAGAATCCCAGTCAGCAGATATTTGGACAATCTCTGTCAGCCAGGCTCCATCAGAAGTGCACTGTGTGAAGACTGGGAAACAGATGCAAATGTCTCTTCTTCTTGTCTGTTTGCCCTGATGTTAACAGAGGACATTCTAGCTATTCTAGAGTAATGATGTTAATGGAGATTTATTCAGGGAATATTGTCACTGATAAAGATCTGTGTTGCTATAATGAGTCCCCCGAGGACCACTTACAGAGCTCTAAATGGACAGTCATGACTGACTGACACTTAAAATTCAGTCTTTAACTTTAAGTCAAAATTACACTTTGGTTTGTCAGAAATCGTGTCGGTACTGATATGGCGCTATTTGAAAAAGCAACATTTAAGATCTAAGTCAATGATTTTTGAAGGAAATATTTAAAGCTGAATTTTTGCTTCTTGTGATCATTATTAAAGGTAGAAAGGTAGAAGCCTGGGACTTCCAGTGTTAAAAGAGACAAGGGAACAGTTTTGAATAAGTCTGTTGAGACTAGTGTTGTTATTGTTGATGTTTTTGTCTGTTAGCATTGATTCTCTCCTTGAATACTAATTCTTTTCCTGTACCCACTTAATCATGCAGTGCATACTCACCTAATAGGGACATACTGTAAGAGACTGTCACACATACTGTGTATTTGGCACTTTTGACAAGGTGACTGGATGGGCTCCATGTAATATTTATGGATTCTGAAAATGCATCAGGGTCTTTGTATAAAATCTGTTCCCTACTGTTGTCACATGTGTGGGAAAACTTTTTTTTTTTTAATTTGTGTTATTATGCTGCTATCTCACTGAAGGCAAATTCTGGAAGACACAGTTTTTTGTTTTCAGTGTAAATCACTTGTCACCGGGAGAAGTGCTTTCCTCCTGAATTATTAAATCTGTTGTCCTTGAGAGCATGACAAAGTATTGACAAGGATGACAATATTTTCCCCTCTAAAATAGTATTTTTTAACACTACTTGGAAGTTTAAAGTCACCTGACAATGATATTATTATGCTGTGCCATGATTTATATCATTGCTTTAATTTATATGCAATAAAACATAGCAGGGTCTTGACTGATGTTTGGCACAATGGAACATACACTTTACTAGCATAGGAAGGATTGATACATCACTTATAGTATTTCATGAAAAGTCTTGATCATCGCCAGTAGGAGAGCATATTGTGGGTGAGATTGAAGTAAAGCTATGGATAGCAGAGGAGGGAATGGCCTGTTGACAGCAATTTGACTGCAATCCATCAAACTTTAAATTGTGTTGCAAGTGGCAAAAATGTTGCTCCTACTGTACACGCAACTGTGCTCATAAATATTCATCCAAGAAACTCATTTTCGTTAATATGAAAAATGTCTAGATGAACACGTTTTTGACAGATTTTTCAATTTACAGTGTGAAAGAGAACTTTTTATGTGTTCCCAGATGGCTAATGTATGTATTTCCTCCTCTTATTCTCATTTCAGTTGTGTTGCTGGATACAACGTCTGTGCTTGGGGAGCTTGGATGGAAGACATATCCAATAAATGGGGTAAGAGGGGAACCTCTGTCCCATGTTATTTCATTTATTATTACTGTCCAGAATGTCTTGTTAAAAAAGGAATAGCTACTGTTGCATTAAGGAGATCAACTATATTGATTTAAAGAGGACAAAATTGGTAGAATGATCCTTTTGTGGATTCGTTTTGTATTCAGATTACTCTGTCCTCACAGAAAATACAAAATAGAGGTGAGGTTTAAAACCTCCTACTATGGTGTTCAGTTTCGTACTCCTGATTAATTCCTGTCTCGGTGTTCTGGGAATCCATCCTACCTGACAAACCATCCTACTCATTGTTTCTGCGCACAATACGAAATTAAGTGGCAAACCGTCCTACCTTTGTGAATATTAGCTAGAAAAATACTCTTATGGGTAAAATTAAGTGCCAAACCATCCTACCTTTGTGAATGTGACCTACAAGCATACTTTAACAGCTAAAGTTTAGTGGCAAATTGTTCTACCTTTGTTAATCTGAGCTAGAAGCATATTTTCACAGCTAAAATTCAGTGGTGAACCATCCTACCTTTGTGAATATGAGCTAGAAGCATACTTTCGAGGCTACAATTAAGTGGCAAATTGTCCTACCTTTGTTAATAACAGCTAGAAACATACTCTGACGGGTGAAATTAAGTGCCAAACCATGCTACCTTTGTGAATGTTACCTATAGCCATAATTTAACGGGTAAATTGAAGTGGCAAACCATTCTGCCTTTAAGAATATAAGCTACAAGCATACTCTGATGGGCAACGTTAAGTGGCAAACTGTCATACCTACTTAAATTTATGCTGGAATTACTCTGTGACAGCAGAAATGTGCATAAACTACCTAGGGTAGGACATTTTGCCAAAGTAGGATGGTTTGTCAAAACACCATTTCTGTCACGTTTGGGCCACATTATTCTTTAATTCACACATGCTTTTTTTTCCATATTAAATATACATTCTTAAAATGTTAAGAATTCTTTCCATTCTTTCACGATTCATTTTGCCATCTTATTCAAAGTCCAAGAATGTAGTTTTCAACTTTTCTTTTAAACTTAGGTTGCCTCTCAGCATAGAAACAATAACTGCTCTGTACCCTATTTTGTGTTTTTGTCTGTCAGCTACACCAAAGGGATTTTCCAATTTTGTTCAGACAGTAAATGCTTGAAGCCCAACAGCAATTTCGTGTCCACCTGAAAATCAGAACTTTGGAAAAAGCAGCAAGTGTCAAACAATTCCTGTATATTGCCTTGATAAAATATAGATGCACTGACAACAAACTGGAACATCTTCAGATCAAAACCTTCACACTGCATCAAAAGCTTTCTCTCACCGTGCTGACACAATACCTAAAAGTCTATTTGAAAATGTCTTCAAGCAATAAGGAATAGCAGTGGAATTGCCTGACTTCCACCACTTTGCTCATATCCCGGTCTTTCCTTCATGCCAATTAACTATGACACGACCCAATTCGTGGTGGAACCTAAATACAGGAAAGAGGGAGAAGCTACACTAAAACTGTGAGGTCCATAAGTATTTGGACATTGATCTCTTTACAATGTCACAGTGTATTTAAAATAAGATAATCAATATGTGATTGAAGTGCAGACTTTCAGCTTTAATTCAAGGAGTTTAAATAAGATTAGATAAAACTGCTAAGTAATTGCTACCATTTTTATATGTACCAAATAAAAAGAACATCATTTTAAACCGCAATTGTTGTTCATACATGCATTCAGTGTCTGAAGTATAGAACCTGTGGACATCACCAAATGGCGCCAGGTCTTTCCTGCACCTTCAGTTGCTGCTTGTTTGTGGTTCCCTCAGTTTTTTTTTGGAGTAGCTGAAAAACATGCTCTATTGGGCTGAAATAAGGTGAGAGACTTTGCTTTGAGAAACTCCTGGGCTTTTTTTTACAGCATGTTTTGGGTCATTATCCATTTGCTCTGCAAAGCGCTGTTTGATTAGCTGTGTAGCATTTTTCTGAATCTGAACAAAGAGAGTAGCCCTGTGTACACTTCAGAATTCATCCTGCTACTTTTATCTGCAGTCACACAATCAGTAAACACTATTGACCACGTTCCACTGGCAGCCACACATGTATATACTGTACCATTCCCTCCACTATATTTGACAGATGATAGATTAAGTTAATTTTGTTTTTCATTTAGTCTTATTTAGTCTAATTTCATTGGTTCTTGAGTGTAACCAGTGGTTTGCACCTTGTTGCAAACCCTGTGTTTTTACATTCAACAAATTGTCTCTTGATTGTAGACTTTGAGAGTGAGGTCCCCACCTCCTTGAGAGTGTTTTTGACTTGACTGGATGTAGTGAAGGATTTTTTCTTTACCATGGAAATCCGTCATCTTGCACTTTAGTTCTACGACTATACCAGATTGTTAATTTGACCACTCCTTGACCACAACATTTTATGGGGGTCTTTATAAATGGGTGTATAAAAAAAGTATATATTTCAGAATTAAGTACTGAACTTTTGTTAAATACCCCAGAATTGAATTTACAAGTCTACACTTCCATCATATCTTGACTGTCTGCACATCTTGACTGTTTGTAAATTCATGGTGTACAGAGGCAAAATAGCAAAAACTGTCATTATTTCTACACACTCAAGTGTGAGTTAACGGAACTTCTGTTTTTACAGTTTATAAGCAAGCTCATCACTTCTGTAAAACAAAATAATATTGAAAAGAGTCAATTATAAGCTAGTTTTAAAAATAATAATTAGTTCTTTTAAACTCTGTATGACCATCTAAGATTTGTACTTCCAGGGAGCTAATTATAAATTAATGTTATGCTACCAAACTTTAGACTTCAATATATCCTAAAGTTTGCTGTTTACTTTCCCTCTGGTAAACATTTTGATTATATTCTCATGTCACATGAGAGTTTATTCTCTAATTGCCTGAGTCTGACGACCTTGGATCCACTTATAAGAAAGTTTCAGTAACACCAGCCAACAGTAGCAAAAGCAGCAGCACTTACCAACAGCAAAAGTTCAGGATATCCTCAACAACTCACCTCAATATCACCGTCAGTGGTCAGAAGTGAGTTTTATTGACTCACCGACCCATATCGGACTCCTTACACAGGCAGTTTTACAGCCTCCTCCAGAATAAATAGGTGTGGACACATTTGGAAGCTGAGGCAAACAGTGGACTGACAGTCTGTACTTCCTACAAATGAAAGCCAGCTGGGGTGTTAGAGGAAACTTAGGTTAGAAATGGTTAAATATCACAAAACATCCCAATGATATTATTATTATTTAAAATGTTCTTCCTGATTTATTGTTATTCAAATACATTAAAATGTAGCGTGTACAGAGATGTTTTATATAGAGATAATAGATGTGGAAAACTAACAGCCATCTGTGGCCATTATAGTGAAATACACAGAGTTGGCCATGGCCTTTGATTGTTGGGCCCCAATAATAACCGTTTTATGACAACATTGACATCAAATACATCCACTCTTACGAGCCTCTGTTTGCCTAGGTTGTGCACCTCTTGATTTTTGTAATCTGCCTCATTTTACAACTACAACTGCAGCTGGGTTGAAGACACAAGTGCAAGATTGAGTTTCTGTACTGATAGGTCATTAAAATGTATAGAAAAAAAAAACCTGACACAAAGATTTAAAGATTACACAAAGGGAGATGTTGCAATAGTTTGACTTTGTGTAAAATCCATCCATTTGTAGGATCGCATCAGATTCACTTTGTGGAAAACACTTTGAAAAAGAGAAACGTCAGCTCTGATGTGAAGGTATAATGTGAGTGTGGAAACATCTGCTGTATCGTTCAGAGGAATAGGTACTGATGCCATAAGAGCACTCATTAGCATCCTTACGCTGAACTGGATGGATGGATGGATGGATGTTCACTTTGCTTCATTGTGGCTAAAACCATGTGATTTTATTACTAATGTAACTAATTGGCATTGTGATTGTAGGAGATACA
Source organism: Maylandia zebra (assembly GCF_041146795.1). NCBI lineage: Eukaryota > Metazoa > Chordata > Actinopteri > Cichliformes > Cichlidae > Maylandia > Maylandia zebra. Next base: position 25,810,293 of record NC_135182.1, read on the forward strand.
TTATAAATGCAGAAAATAAACCCAAAAAAGTCCTTGCCTGAAAATATGTAGTTTCTCCATAGAAATAAATAATTACATGTATTCTTTGAAAGTAATTGTGATCAAATGGTGTCATGACTTCACCCCCACCCGTCTCTTTCTGTCTCTCCCCACATGGCCCTTGGTGGCCCATATCAGGGTTATGGAGGTGATTACATCATGTAGGTTATGGTGACAGCCGCCCAGAGGGTTAGGGAGGAGGGAGCGAGGCTACTGTCTTCATGATTGAGCTGTCAGTCCTCTCCCCTCCTCACTCATCCTCTGTCCTCCGATTTACCATTAATATTTAAGGCATGAGGTGAGAGGCCTGAGGGAAGGTGTGAAGATCTGGGGAGGTAAAATAGTTTAAATCCCCCACACTACCTGGAAGCAAGCAAGAGCAAGTCAATCTCCACCATATTAGACACAGCTTGGTATCAGGCCAATACAGCAGCGCATCATGTAGCTGCCTATCAGAGTTGCACACTAGTTCTAGTTTTGGGCATAAACTGCTGTCAGTCAGTCCTGCCCAGTACACCTTAAAATAAATTCATATGGAGTTTCTGTCCTAAAATAATTCCCCCAATGATGAACTTGCAAAGAATATAGCTGTGTATATGATATGAAATTGAACAGGAAGTGGAAATATATATATATATATATATATATATATATATATATATATATATATATATATATATATATATATATATATATATATATATATATATATATATATATATGTATGAATCTGTTTTTTTTTTATCAATAGCCTCTAAACAACTCCTGTAACAAGAGGAAGATGAGTGGCTGTGTAGAGTACACTCCAGGGGCTTGCAAGCATTTTAATGCTGTGGCAATATCATTTTTTACATTTTGCATAACGTCAAAAATTCATGCTGAATTACTTGTCGACACTTTGCATTATATCCAAAAGTGTAAAGATAACTGTTACTGGATTAAAATATTACTGGAAAAAGAAAAACTTTAAAATGTGATGATTCTCAAGCAAGTTTTGTTTTTTGTTTTTTTTTGGGTTTTTTTTTCTTATTTCTTAATGGATATATGAGCATCCAGTCGCAACATTTGGATGACATCCTTGCTATATGTAACCCCAGTTATATATACTGTACCTGAATGAGAAGAGATTTAATGTACCTTTAATTGACTCACAGCCACTTCAGCTCCAAATGAGGATAACTACCTCCCTATCTACCCAGGTGCATCTCAGCATGTAACTGACCTCACTCCGTGTCTTTGCTTCACATCTCCTGCCTCGAGCTGTCCTGTTAAATCTTTTTTGCTGGGAGGTATGCTTTTATTTCAAACATACCTTAAAAAATGAAACCTAATTTTAATTCCATATCTTACATCTTATATATGTAAGATATGTGTTTTCCTAAAACAATCAAGCTTCAAATGAAAATTATTGCCTTGGAATCAAATGCAAAATGTGACCTATATATAGAAATCTTTACAGCACACATATACTTTTTAACACTTCTTGTTGTCATTAGGTGCAGTAGGTTTCTCAGCAGTACTGGGCTACCAAATCCTTACTATGGACAGATTTGTGTCTGATTATCACAGTTGTCTGGGAATACTTTTAATTAAAATGAAGATTACAGGGAAAGTGTGCAACACTTCAGTTAATTAATTGTGGTTGGTTCTTTCAGTCCCTAGCTGTCATTTCCCTACAGGGTCACATTCAAGGTGTCTACAACACTCTGGAAATCTATGAACAGATGTTTACCAACCGCATACATGATCATACGTGTTGGTCAGGTTCAGTTTTCAGTGCCAAGGTGTCCTTTAATCATTTTATCCTTACTCTGCTTCGAAAGTTAATAGACCTGTTTCAGCTGGCCCATAATGGGAAACCATCTAAGGAGGACTGTTGTTATGTTTTTTAATGGCTTGAACGTGGAAATATCCTCAGAATTAAAAACACATTCACCCTTAAAGATTTCACTCAGAGTTGTGCATACTGAGCGGAAATTGATCTACGCCATGTCTTTCAAGGACTTTGACTCTGAAATGTTTTTTTCTCCAGTTAAAGTTCATACATAAACTAGTGTTTGTTTGGGGGGGTTTTTTTCTTTTTTTTTTAGGGGGGGGGGGGGGGGGGGGGGGTATGTTTTGAAATGCTCTATATTGATGAAAAACAGGGCATCAGAAGGGGAAAATGGAAGAGACAGAAGAAGGAAAGAGGATTGATTTGGCATCTGTCCATTCTGAATATTGTAGCTGTATGCAGACACAGTGCTGAAAAATGCACGAGTCATTTCCCAGCGTTGGGGGGTGGGCGGGGGGGTGACCGTGTCGGGGGATCGTTGTAGCAGTTATTGCAGCAGCTAATTTATTAAATTACATAAAAGAGCTTTAAGGGATTAAGAATGCCTAATGTTACCTTTTGTTTTCACACGTTGACATTGTAATGCTAACTGAGAAAAGGCAGGTTTCAATACAGAGACTGATAGTTGTCCATTATGCTGGGAGAGCGTAATCCTATTTTTATCTATTGTCAGAGATCCCAAGCAGCCAATAACTCATATCTACTGGGGGCGTATAAACAGTGTTATGTAAGTGGGGAGTACAATGGCGGCACATTGGTTTACTGCTGCTGGAACACTGCTCAGTCAAATATTAGACTGTGCAACCTCAATACCTCACAGGCGTAAAGCTCAGAACAGCACATTTGTCTCGCGTGTCTGTGTGCACACTGTGTGTGTATTTGTAATGTTTCGGGCACATAAATCAGTTTTCAAAGTCTCTTTTTGTAATAGGAACAAACAGTTCCCAATATGATCAATCATTGGCTTTTACAGTAGGCTGACAGATTAGCCTAAGCTTAGGATACGTTTAGCCTTAGTCAAGTAGTGGTTACAGTGTTGGCTAGATTAGTTTCCACGAAATTCATTTGTATCAGTGCAGAGTCCTCCAGAGTGATGGAAAGTCTGTCGGTATTGTAGCAAAAGCATAATTTTAGATTTTCATTTCTTTACATCTATTTGCTAACCCTCGTGGTAGTATACTGGACAGAAGCCCACATTACTGTTCTGAGATAGCATTGCTTTTTTCAATACATATTGATTCTTAATACATTTAGAAAACATTCATCATTCACTTTCTGTAGGATACCGACTGTTACTTTTTACTGTTTAAGCTTTCTCATCACTCTGACGTCACCTTAACAAACCCACAAGGACCATAAGGGCGTACTTTCATATTTGTTGTATTTTTCTTTTAAAACTGTTCTTGCTACTGCACGTTTAAAAACTTTTAATTGCACAACACATCCACTGCCATATATGTGTCGTGACTGTTGCAATCAGTTTTGTGGGTGCTGCAAATGATTAGAAAATAGAAATAGAAGTAGAAGTAGAAATAGAAAGCTTTTTGGCCCTAGCAAGTCAGCATGCGAAATTAGGAATAACAGCAGACATCTCCATCAAGGCTCAAATGAAATGTGCTCATTGTTGGTCTCAATTAGCTTCATTTGGTCTTCCAGCTTTGGTGAAAGTTTTGAAAAAACTAAATATGGGGCTTGCACGACAGGGTATCAGGAAGAAACAGAGCTGAAAAGAGAGTGAAATCACAGAGGCACAGAGGGTTAGTTGGCCATGTTGGATAGAATGAATAAAATGACTAACACATTAAACGCATTAAAATGCTTACGGACTCATGAAAGCATTTGTACATCATATCAAGCCGCTTTACTTTCCCCCAGTCCTAATCCTTAATCTCTTTATCGCAATATTTAACCACAGTAATTGATTGCAACTACGTGACCTGAGGCTTATCTCAAAGCACTTTTTCCATCCCTAATACTAT